>NC_086444.1:389390363-389707863 GCF_028390025.1 Pseudophryne corroboree | reverse complement strand
GAATTTAGAGCAGCCCGGATTGCTGAACGATGTTGGTTGGCACATTCCTTAAAGGGGCGAATGGTTTTGCCCACGTAGTAAAAGCCGCAAGGGCATCTGATGATATAGACCACATACGCTGTATTACATGTAACTGCATGTTTGATGGGTATATACTTCCCACTATGAGGGTGTCTAAATGATGCCCCTGTGTCCATATGGTTACAAATAGCACAATTGATACAGCGATGGCAACCTGCCTTGCGGGTGATTGTCCCCCTGGAGCTGTGACGTCTAAAGTTAGAAATGTCCGTACGGACTACCCAGTCTCTGATGTTTCTCCTTTGGCGATAACAAGCCATAGGTGTCCCAGACTGCACTCCACGTAACTCGCTGTCTGTGCTAATAATTGGCCATAATGCCTTGGTTGCCTGTTTGGTAATAGTACTGCTAGTAGTATAATCAGTTGTCCACATAATCCTATCAGCATGTTTGTTCTTATTTTTGCGAGATTCAGAATTGAATAGAGTCTCTCTAGGGATCGACAGAACTTTATTTTTGTGCTGCAATAATAATTGGATAACCACGACTCAAAACCACGACTCAAACCACGACTCAAAACTTTAATATCATGGCGTCCAACTGTGTTTCCAACATCTTTCTGTCGTTGTTGATCCTAGCTACCCTCAACATTTGAGAATACGGTAACCCGGATTTCAAAGCAGTAGGGTGGTGACTTGAGAATCTCAATAAGGTGTTGCGATCAGTAGGTTTGGAATACACAGAGGAAATAAGTCGTCCATCCTGGTTGATGAGCTTGACGTCTAAATATTCAATTTCATTGAAACTAGTTTTGTATGTAAACTTAATTGGACCAGGTAATGTATTAATATGCTCAATGGCATTACTAAATTCTTCTTCAGTGCCTGACCAAAAAATAATAAGATCATCTATATACCGCAAAAACAACTTAACATGCCGAAAAAACTCTGCATTACTGTAAAATAATTTCTTTTCCTGAATAAGCATAAAAATGTTTGCATATGTAGGTGAAACGTTGGAACCCATTGAACAACCGGCTTTTTGGATGTAATACTGACCATCAAACAAAAAATAATTGCGATGTAAGACTAGTGAAAGCAAACCGAGTGTGAATGATATGCTAGGTCCCTTATAAATGGTACTAAGTTGTAAAAACGTTTCCATAGCCGCAAGGCCTTCATCATGAGGGATAGATGTATATAAGCTTTGTACGTCTAACGTACATATCAAGAGATTAAATGATTTCTCCACAAACGGTTGGATGGCTTTAAGGAATGCAGAAGTATCCTTCAGATATGAACTCTCCTCTACGATGCAAGGCTGTAGCAGAGCATCAAGATATTGTGAAATAGGTTGATACAATGATCCCCGAGCTGACACAATTGGACGTCCCGGAGGACGAACCGGATCTTTGTGGATCTTTGGATTTGAATACAGAACAGGAGTGATAGGATGCTTCTGAATCAAGGCTGTACACACACGGTCAGAGATGGTACCTTCTTGTTTGGCTGTTAATAAGATGGCATCCAATTCCTTCTTGAATTCTAAAGTGGGATCTCTGGGTAATTTTCGATACACCTCAGTATCCCCAAGTTGGCTCATCATTTCGGTACGGTAGTCAAAAGTGTTCATAATGACAATGCCCCCGCCCTTATCCGCTGGGCGGATTACAATGTCGTCTGATTTTCCCAGACCTGTGAATGCCAATCTCTCTCCCCTGGTGAGATTAAATCTAGTTGTTTTATTCTCTGAATTATATTTCTGTATGGAGTCATCGAGTAACTGCGTGAAACACTTTAACGAGGGATTGTGTATTGGGGGATCAAAGGTGGACTTGATCTTACCCCTGCAGAATTTTTCAACAGCATCAACTTCTCCCGAAGATGCAGTGTTTGCTGCAAAGTACTCACGTAGTCTAAGGTTTCTGTCAAACCTATGTAAATCCCAACTCCAATCAAAATCAGAATGACTATTGGTGGGAACAAAAGTCAAACCCTTACTCAATACAGAAAGTTCATCAGGAGTGAGGACTCGGTCTGATAAATTGAAAATTACTTGTTCTTCTTCCACGGCGGTCTGCCTACCCCTCTTCTTTTGGCCACCTCTCCTCGCGCGCTGTCGCTTGGATCTCCAATGCGTGTGCGTATGCCTAAAGGGACCGGTTGTGATGGTCCAGCTTCTTCTCCCTCCGAGATAACAAAGTCACTATCACTTTGTGACGTAATTGCTTCACTGGGTTGTTTCCACCTACGTTGTGGTTTGTAATTGCGTGTGTATTGTTTCTGATTTCTAAACTGACCACCGTTTGTCCAGTGGTACACGCGATTATCTTCATAATCTTGTATGACCTTCAAACGTTTAATTTTTTTAAATTTGATCAAATCTTGTTGGTACTTATTACATTGGGTTTGTAATCTGGTAAGACACTCATTAGAAGTATCTGTTTGAAGCAAGTTCAGCTTTAAACTCTCAAATTCAGTGATTTTATTTTTAACATTCTTGAGTTCTTTAGACGCCTCCTCAACCACTAAGATCATTAGGTCGAAGGAACATTCGTTAAGGATAGCCACCCACCTACGACAGAAATCTGGGTTTTGTCTGCCGATAGTGGGGGCGTTCCTGACATGAAATCCCCGTGGGATATATTTATCCCGATAATAATCAGAGAGTGTGAGGCCATGTAAAGTATAGTCAATTTCACGTTTTTTCATTCTAAATAAAGCCTGAAAAATCTCCTCACATGAGTCCACCGGGTTGGCATATTGAGGGTCATCAAGAAACAACATTTTATCAATTTGTTCAGTGGTAAAACTCAGCGTTTCCCCCAATGGTAGTACAGGTGTATGTGGTACATCTTGTGACATGGTGACCTAATGTCACAGAAAAAATATATAATGAAACGTTTAGAAGACTACTGAAAGCTGCAGCAGCCTAGCAAAAAATGGTGTAGTAAGTCACAGTTCTAAAGTACATGGTGCCATAACATTGATGGTTAAAAAACCAACTTCATAACTTCCAGCAGATCGGCACTCAAAAAATATAAAATGCAAATACCTCGGTGCACTTGGTCCAAACACGAATCCACGTGACAGTAGTTTCAAAGAAAGAGGACGGCACTCACAGGATTTTGATTATGACGTTTTGTAATCCAAAAAAGTGTCAAAGCATTATCAACGTTTCGGTGTCACAGCACCGTCTTCAGGATGTATAACCATAAATACAAGTGACCAAGACAAGTACAAAGAGCCACTTACCACACTTATAAAGGGACCAAAATACCAGAAACCACCCTCACCTGTGCAGGAGTCCGTCCCGTCCGCTGGAGCGGTGAGACGCACCGCAATGACGTCACCTACTGGTGCGCCAGAGTGACGCGGCGCCGCTACCAAGGCAACAGGACGCCTCCACCCCTGTTGCTGAGACACACCACGCATCGCAGCCCAGAGGGGATAGGTAATCCTGCCGTCTGCAGCAAGACAGGGACGGGATCCCAAAGTATGAAAACAATAAGAAAAATACATGTAATGAGAATACATGTAGGGAGAGGTTAAAAACGCAATGTGTGTCACACTGCGTACATCCTGAAGACGGTGCTGTGACACCGAAACGTCGATAATGCTTTGACACTTTTTTGGATTACAAAACGTCATAATCAAAATCCTGTGAGTGCCATCCTCTTTCTTTGAAACTACTGTCACGTGGATTCGTGTTTGGACCGAGTGCACCGAGGTATTTGCATTTTATATTTTTTGAGTGCCGATCTGCTGGAAGTTATGAAGTTGGTTTTTTAACCATCAATGTTATGGCACCATGTACTTTAGAACTGTGACTTACTACACCATTTTTTGCTAGGCTGCTGTAGCTTTCAGTAGTCTTCTAAACGTTTCATTATAAATTTTTTCTGTGACATTAGGTCACCATGTCACAAGATGTACCACATACACCTGTACTACCATTGGGGGAAACGCTGAGTTTTACCACTGAACAAATTGATAAAATTTTGTTTCTTGATGACCCTCAATATGCCAACCCGGTGGACTCATGTGAGGAGATTTTTCAGGCTTTATTTAGAATGAAAAAACGTGAAATTGACTATACTTTACATGGCCTCACACTCTCTGATTATTATCGGGATAAATATATCCCACGGGGATTTCGTGTCAGGAACGCCCCCACTATCGGCAGACAAAACCCAGATTTCTGTCGTAGGTGGGTGGCTATCCTTAACAAATGTTCCTTCGACCTAATGATCTTAGTGGTTGAGGAGGCGTCTAAAGAACTCAAGAATGTTAAAAGTAAAATCACTAAATTTGAGAGTTTAAAGTAGAGATGAGCGCCTGAAATTTTTCAGGTTTTGTGTTTTGGTTTTGGGTTCGGTTCCGCGGCCGTGTTTTGGGTTCGAACGCGTTTTGGCAAAACCTCACCGAATTTTTTTTGTCGGATTCGGGTGTGTTTTGGATTCGGGTGTTTTTTTCCAAAAACACTAAAAAACAGCTTAAATCAAAGAATTTGGGGGTCATTTTGATCCCAAAGTATTATTAACCTCAAAAACCATAATTTACACTCATTTTCAGTCTATTCTGAATACCTCACACCTCACAATATTATTTTTAGTCCTAAAATTTGCACCGAGGTCGCTGTGTGAGTAAGATAAGCGACCCTAGTGGCCGACACAAACACCGGGCCCATCTAGGAGTGGCACTGCAGTGTCACGCAGGATGTCCCTTCCAAAAAACCCTCCCCAAACAGCACATGACGCAAAGAAAAAAAGAGGCGCAATGAGGTAGCTGTGTGAGTAAGATAAGCGACCCTAGTGGCCGACACAAACACCGGGCCCATCTAGGAGTGGCACTGCAGTGTCACGCAGGATGTCCCTTCCAAAAAACCCTCCCCAAACAGCACATGACGCAAAGAAAAAAAGAGGCGCAATGAGGTAGCTGACTGTGTGAGTAAGATTAGCGACCCTAGTGGCCGACACAAACACCGGGCCCATCTAGGAGTGGCACTGCAGTGTCACGCAGGATGTCCCTTCCAAAAAACCCTCCCCAATCAGCACATGATGCAAAGAAAAAGAAAAGAAAAAAGAGGTGCAAGATGGAATTGTCCTTGGGCCCTCCCACCCACCCTTATGTTGTATAAACAAAACAGGACATGCACACTTTAACCAACCCATCATTTCAGTGACAGGGTCTGCCACACGACTGTGACTGATATGACGGGTTGGTTTGGACCCCCCCCAAAAAAGAAGCAATTAATCTCTCCTTGCACAAACTGGCTCTACAGAGGCAAGATGTCCACCTCATCTTCACCCTCCGATATATCACCGCGTACATCCCCCTCCTCACAGATTATCAATTCGTCCCCACTGGAATCCACCATCTCAGCTCCCTGTGTACTTTGTGGAGGCAATTGCTGCTGGTCAATGTCTCCGCGGAGGAATTGATTATAATTCATTTTAATGAACACCATCTTCTCCACATTTTCTGGATGTAACCTCGTACGCCGATTGCTGACAATTCTCCATATTCTCCATATTTTAATAGGCACAACTAAAAGGCACCTCAGGTAAACAATGGAGATGGATGGATTGGATACTAGTATACAATTATGGACGGGCTGCCGAGTGCCGACACAGAGGTAGCCACAGCCGTGAACTACCGCACTGTACTGTGTCTGCTGCTAATATATAGACTGGTTGATAAAGAGATAGTATACTCGTAACTAGTATGTATGTATAAAGAAAGAAAAAAAAACCACGGTTAGGTGGTATATACAATTATGGACGGGCTGCCGAGTGCCGACACAGAGGTAGCCACAGCCGTGAACTACCGCACTGTACTGTGTCTGCTGCTAATATATAGACTGGTTGATAAAGAGATAGTATACTCGTAACTAGTATGTATGTATAAAGAAAGAAAAAAAAACCACGGTTAGGTGGTATATACAATTATGGACGGGCTGCCGAGTGCCGACACAGAGGTAGCCACAGCCGTGAACTACCGCACTGTACTGTGTCTGCTGCTAATATATAGACTGGTTGATAAAGAGATAGTATACTCGTAACTAGTATGTATGTATAAAGAAAGAAAAAAAACCACGGTTAGGTGGTATATACAATTATGGACGGGCTGCCGAGTGCCGACACAGAAGTAGCCACAGCCGTGAACTACCGCACTGTACTGTGTCTGCTGCTAATATATAGACTGGTTGATAAAGAGATAGTATACTCGTAACTAGTATGTATGTATAAAGAAAGAAAAAAAAACCACGGTTAGGTGGTATATACAATTATGGACGGGCTGCCGAGTGCCGACACAGAGGTAGCCACAGCCGTGAACTACCGCACTGTACTGTGTCTGCTGCTAATATATAGACTGGTTGATAAAGAGATAGTATACTCGTAACTAGTATGTATGTATAAAGAAAGAAAAAAAAACCACGGTTAGGTGGTATATACAATTATGGACGGGCTGCCGAGTGCCGACACAGAGGTAGCCACAGCCGTGAACTACCGCACTATACTGTGTCTGCTGCTAATATATAGACTGGTTGATAAAGAGATAGTATACTCGTAACTAGTATGTATGTATAAAGAAAGAAAAAAAAACCACGGTTAGGTGGTATATACAATTATGGACGGGCTGCCGAGTGCCGACACAGAGGTAGCCACAGCCGTGAACTACCGCACTGTACTGTGTCTGCTGCTAATATATAGACTGGTTGATAAAGAGATAGTATACTCGTAACTAGTATGTATGTATAAAGAAAGAAAAAAAAACCACGGTTAGGTGGTATATACAATTATGGACGGGCTGCCGAGTGCCGACACAGAGGTAGCCACAGCCGTGAACTACCGCACTGTACTGTGTCTGCTGCTAATATATAGACTGGTTGATAAAGAGATAGTATACTCGTAACTAGTATGTATGTATAAAGAAAGAAAAAAAAACCACGGTTAGGTGGTATATACAATTATGGACGGGCTGCCGAGTGCCGACACAGAGGTAGCCACAGCCGTGAACTACCGCACTGTACTGTGTCTGCTGCTAATATATAGACTGGTTGATAAAGAGATAGTATACTCGTAACTAGTATGTATGTATAAAGAAAGAAAAAAAAACCACGGTTAGGTCACTGGTATATACAATTATGGACGGGCTGCCGAGTGCCGACACAGAGGTAGCCACAGCCGTGAACTACCGCACTGTACTGTGTCTGCTGCTAATATAGACTGGTTGATAAAGAGATAGTATACTACTAATATTATATACTGGTGGTCAGGTCACTGGTCACTAGTCACACTGGCAGTGGCACTCCTGCAGCAAAAGTGTGCACTGTTTAATTTTAATATAATATTATGTACTCCTGGCTCCTGCTATAACCTATAACTGGCACTGCAGTAGTGCTCCCCAGTCTCCCCCACAATTATAAGCTGTGTGAGCTGAGCAGTCAGACAGATATATAATATATATAGATGATGCAGCACACTGGCCTGAGCCTGAGCAGTGCACACAGATATGGTATGTGACTGACTGAGTCACTGTGTGTATCGCTTTTTTCAGGCAGAGAACGGATATATTAAATAAACTGCACTGTGTGTCTGGTGGTCACTCACTATATAATATATTATGTACTCCTGGCTCCTGCTATAACCTATAACTGGCACTGCAGTAGTGCTCCCCAGTCTCCCCCACAATTATAAGCTGTGTGAGCTGAGCAGTCAGACAGATATATATAATATTATATATAGATAATAGATGATGCAGCACACTGGCCTGAGCCTGAGCAGTGCACACAGATATGGTATGTGACTGAGTCACTGTGTGCTGTGTATCGCTTTTTTCAGGCAGAGAACGGATTATAAATAAAAGTGGTGGTCACTGGTCACTATCAGCAAAACTCTGCACTGTACACTACTGAGTACTCCTAATGCTCCCAAAAATTAGTAAATCAAGTGTCTCTCTAATCTATTCTAATTCTAAACGGAGAGGACGCCAGCCACGTCCTCTCCCTATCAATCTCAATGCACGTGTGAAAATGGCGGCGACGCGCGGCTCCTTATATAGAATCCGAGTCTCGCGATAGAATCCGAGCCTCGCGAGAATCCGACAGCGTCATGATGACGTTCGGGCGCGCTCGGGTTAACCGAGCAAGGCGGGAAGATCCGAGTCGCTCGGACCCGTGAAAAAAAACATGAAGTTCTGGCGGGTTCGGATTCAGAGAAACCGAACCCGCTCATCTCTAGTTTAAAGCTGAACTTGCTTCAAACAGATACTTCTAATGAGTGGCTTACCAGATTAAAAACCCAATGTAATAAGTACCGACAAGATTTGATCAAATTTAAAAAAATGAAACGTTTGAAGGTGATACAAGATTATGAAGATAATCATGTGTACCACTGGACAAACGGTGGTCAGTTTAGAAATCAGAAACAATACACACGTAATTACAAACCACAACGTAGGTGGAAACAACCCAGTGAAGCAATTACGTCACAAAGTGATAGTGACTTTGTTATCTCGGAGGGAGAAGAAGCTGGATCACAACCGGTCCCTTTAGGCATACGCACACGTATTGGAGATCCAAGCGACAGCGCACGAGGAGAGGTGGCCAAAAGAAGAGGGGTAGGCAGACCGCCGTTGAAGAAGAACAAGTAATTTTCAATTTATCAGACCGAGTCCTCACTCCTGATGAACTTTCTGTATTGAGTAAGGGTTTGACTTTTGTTCCCACCAATAGTCATTCTGATTTTGATTGGAGTTGGGATTTACATAGGTTTGGCAGAAACCTTAGACTACGTGAGTACTTTGCAGCAAACACTGCATCTTCGGGAGAAGTTGATGCTGTTGAAAAATTCTGCAGGGGTAAGATCAAGTCAACCTTTGATCCCCCGATACACAATCCCTCGTTAAAGTGTTTCACGCGGTTACTCGATGACTCCATACAGAAATATAATTCAGAGAATAAAACAACTAGATTTCATCTCACAAGGGGAGAGAGATTGGCACTCACAGGTCTGGGAAAATCAGACGACATTGTAATCCGCCCAGCGGATAAGGGCGGGGGCATTGTCATTATGAACACTTTTGACTACCGTACCGAAATGATGAGCCAACTTGGGGATACTGAGGTGTATCGAAAATTACCCAGAGATCCCACTTTAGAATTCAAGAAGGAATTGGATGCCATCTTATTAACAGCCAAACAAGAAGGTACCATCTCTGACCGTGTGTGTACAGCCTTGATTCAGAAGCATCCTATCACTCCTGTTCTGTATTCACTTCCAAAGATCCACAAAGATCCGGTTCGTCCTCCGGGACGTCCAATTGTGTCAGCTCGGGGATCATTGTATCAACCTATTTCACAATATCTTGATGCTCTGCTACAGCCTTGCATCGTAGAGGAGAGTTCATATCTGAAGGATACTTCTGCATTCCTTAAAGCCATCCAACCGTTTGTGGAGAAATCATTTAATCTCTTGATATGTACGTTAGACGTACAAAGCTTATATACATCTATCCCTCATGATGAAGGCCTTGCGGCTATGGAAACGTTTTTACAACTTAGTACCATTTATAAGGGACCTAGCATATCATTCACACTCGGTTTGCTTTCACTAGTCTTACATCGCAATTATTTTTTGTTTGAAGGTCAGTATTACATCCAAAAAGCCGGTTGTTCAATGGGTTCCAACGTTTCACCTACATATGCAAACATTTTTATGTTTATTCAGGAAAAGAAATTATTTTACAGTAATGCAGAGTTTTTTCGGCATGTTAAGTTGTTTTTGCGGTATATAGATGATCTTATTATTTTTTGGTCAGGCACTGAAGAAGAATTTAGTAATGCCATTGAGCATATTAATACATTACCTGGTCCAATTAAGTTTACATACAAAACTAGTTTCAATGAAATTGAATATTTAGACGTCAAGCTCATCAACCAGGATGGACGACTTATTTCCTCTGTGTATTCCAAACCTACTGATCGCAACACCTTATTGAGATTCTCAAGTCACCACCCTACTGCTTTGAAATCCAGGTTACCGTATTCTCAAATGTTGAGGGTAGCTAGGATCAACAACGACAGAAAGATGTTGGAAACACAGTTGGACGCCATGATATTAAAGTTTTTGAGTCGTGGTTATCCAGAACAATTATTATTGCAGCACAAAAATAAAGTTCTGTCGATCCCTAGAGAGACTCTATTCAATTCTGAATCTCGCAAAAATAAGAACAAACATGCTGATAGGATTATGTGGACAACTGATTATACTACTAGCAGTACTATTACCAAACAGGCAACCAAGGCATTATGGCCAATTATTAGCACAGACAGCGAGTTACGTGGAGTGCAGTCTGGGACACCTATGGCTTGTTATCGCCGAGGGAGAAACATCAGAGACTGGGTAGTCCGTACGGACATTTCTAACTTTAGACGTCACAGCTCCAGGGGGACAATCACCCGCAAGGCAGGTTGCCATCGCTGTATCAATTGTGCTACTTGTAACCATATGGACACAGGGGCA
Organism: Pseudophryne corroboree; assembly: GCF_028390025.1. Taxonomy (NCBI): domain Eukaryota; kingdom Metazoa; phylum Chordata; class Amphibia; order Anura; family Myobatrachidae; genus Pseudophryne; species Pseudophryne corroboree. The sequence goes on along the minus strand of NC_086444.1, from coordinate 389,697,314 downwards.
TCATTTAGACACCCTCATAGTGGGAAGTATATACCCATCAAACATGCAGTTACATGTACTACAGCGTATGTGGTCTATATCATCAGATGCCCTTGCGGCTTTTACTACATGGGCAAAACCATTCGCCCCTTTAAGGAACGTGCCAACCAACATCGTTCAGCAATCCGGGCTGCTCTAAATTCAGGCAAAAGTGAACAGCCGGTAGCTCAACACTTTGCCAACAGGAATCACAGTCTTGCCAGTTTGAAATATATGATCATAGATCACCTCCCCGAATTGAAACGAGGGGGGGATAGGAATCAGACGTTATTGATCATGGAGGCCCGGTGGATAGTCCATTTGGACACTGTGGCTCCCCGTGGGCTGAATGAAAAGATCTGTTGGAACAGTTTGTGCTGATTAGTAGTTAATTAGTATTTTGTTGTTTCTCCGATTTTGTTCTTTTGTGCAGTAATCATGTGTTGTATATGTAAGCTTTACTGTCTGCTCAGCAGCCTATCATGTAAGCAGTGTGACACACATTGCGTTTTTAACCTCTCCCTACATGTATTCTCATTACATGTATTTTTCTTATTGTTTTCATACTTTGGGATCCCGTCCCTGTCTTGCTGCAGACGGCAGGATTAGCTATCCCCTCTGGGCTGCGATGCGTGGTGTGTCTCAGCAACAGGGGTGGAGGCGTCCTGTTGCCTTGGTAGCCTTGGTAGTGACTCTGGCGCACCAGTAGGTGACGTCATTGCGGTGCGTCTCACCTCTCCAGCGGACGGGACGGACTCCTGCACAGGTGAGGGTGGTTTCTGGTATTTTGGTCCCTTTATAAGTGTGGTAAGTGGCTCTTTGTACTTGTCTTGGTCACTTGTATTTATGGTTATACATCCTGAAGACGGTGCTGTGACACCGAAACGTTGATAATGCTTTGACACTTTTTTGGATTACAAAACGTCATAATCAAAATCCTGTGAGTGCCGTCCTCTTTCTTTGAAACTATATATATATATATATATATATATATATATAATTTCTGTAGGATTTGGCACTCACTAAATATAAGAATATCTGTCCCCGTTGCCTTCTGCAAAATGCAGCAAAGCTGCTGAATATATGTAGAATTCCGGCGGCACTCGGGAGAATAAAACACACAGACGCAGCCACTTAGAGCAAGCCTAAGTGGCTGCGTCTGTGTGTTTTATTCTCCTGAGTGCCGCCGAAATTCTACATATATATATATATATATATATATACATATATATATATACACACACACACACATACACACACACACACACACACACACACACACACACACACACACACACACACACACAAAACAGAAATGCCTTTACAAACAGTGATAACCAGTATATATGCACAATAATATATGATTTCCATCCTTTCAAATCAATGGGGTATAATCAGCGTATCTAAATATATTTTGGGGTAAAAAGTAAAAAATTTCCCTGACCCCTGTACTATACCTATGTATACTCTGCCAGCATTTTTTAATTTTTCACTTTTTAATGTTTTATTTTTACATTTCACTTTCTAGTCATCTCAATTTTTTGCTGTTATTTAACATGCAGTTGGAATCTAAGTATTTTGTTTCCCCTAATAGTTTGTAACAACTTTAACAATGTATCATTTCACAGGATGCACTGTCTATGAGCATTAATATCACTGTTGCTATTATGTTTGTAGTGTCCCAGTGAGAACTGCTGCTTCTTATTTAAGGTAAGCACTGCACACACTTTGTTCTACAGCACTTGTCCTTGAAAAAAACACCCTGTGTGGTGTTGAAAGGTTGGACCCTATGTTCATTGTTCACTAATACACATTTTTTTTAAAAGTCCATGGAGTGCCACCTGCGTTTTTCTTGTATCAGCACGGTGCGTGCCACACATACAGGTAGGCCAACTGCAGTTTTATACAAACAAAGGAGGGCACCCCAGCAATAATTATTTTCATGAATGACAATTAACACTGTAAATAGATATACAGTATATATATGTGTGTGTGTGTATCTAGAATTCATATCTTTATATTCATAGATATATAGACTGTACTCAGGGCCGGTTCTAGACCTTGTGGCGCCCAGGGCAAAAGTTTCCTTTGGCGCCCCCACCCCGACAGGCAAAATAGGGTTAGTGCATGCCGCAGGTGCGCGTCAAAAATAGGGGTGTGGCCTCATAGGGAAGGGGCATGGTCATTTTTACTCCCTGTTGTTTTGCCCTCTGTAGAGTTGTGCCCCCTGTAGCTGTTCTGCCCCCAGTAGCTGCTGTGCCCTCTGCAGCTGTGCCCCCAGTATTTTTGCCCCCATTATTTGTGCCACCAATTAGTTGTGCCCACCAGTAGCTGTGCCCCTAGTAAAAAAACATAAAGAATATTCACCAGCCCGTTTCCTGTTTCCCCGACCACTGCTGCTCTCTGTCTCCGGCCGCTGGTGCAGCTCCTTCGATCTATGGGAGAGATGTCATGACGTCTCTCCCATAGGAGCGCACAGACACAAGAGATCAATTATGACCTCTAGCGTCTATGGCTGTTCAAAACTGCCGTGCGGTGCACGATGACATTAGGCGCACCACATGGCAAGCATCAGTAGGGGGTAAAGGTTCTCTTCTCGAAGGGAAACTAGATGCTACCTCACTAGCTTCCCTTCACGGAGAGGACATTTTCCTAACCACCGCCGCCACCCCAGCTAGTAGCGGCTCTTGCCACAGCTGCGGCGCACTTAGGACAGCGGCACCCTGGGCAAAAGTCCTGCTTGCCTGTGGCAAGAGCCACTACTGACTGTACTCATACAAGGGTTTGGGAAAAATCTGGAAACACCTAGAAAAATAATGATTTTATTACATAAAAGGATTTACATGATTTATTATATAAGATGTAGGCATGCCGTTGGCATGTAAGATGGATTGAATTCTCCTTGGAATGAACAAATATAAGTCCTGCATAGTACATAATGGAATCTTAAACCGTTATTCATGCAAAACTTGTTGGAGGCAGATAACCTGACTGAACCCTGTTCTCCAAAATTGACCTCAGGCAGTGGCAAATGCAGGATTTTCATGGGGGGTTTCCATACATGTATGTATGTATAGATATGTATATACATACATATAGTTATTTTGTACTTGAGTAGCCTGCACACTGTACATGCAGTGTATGTATGTATATAGAATGTGATGGCAGATAAGAACCACTTTGCCCATCTAGTCCGCCCATGTATAAGCACACACTTACAAACTAGTGTTCATTTTTGTCGCGCTAATTAACCTGTCAGGATACTTTTTAATTGTGGGAGGAAAATTGAGTACCCGGAGGAAATTCACGCATGTACGGGGAGAATATACACACTCCACACAGTTCCCATGATGGGAATCAAATCCATGACCTAAGTGCTGTGGGGCAGTAATGCTAACCATTACACCATCCCTACTGTCCATTTCCCACCTTGGCTCCATCCACTACACTTAATATACCCATACCCATTTAATTATCAACCAGTTGTCTGTATTAACATCGTTAATACAAATTCTCCCAAACCTACACATTGGTGTCTTGTTTGTCATCCAACACAATACACTCACATATATAAAACAGTACACAAATTTATTGATTCAGAAAAAAATAAAACAGTGCAAACCCTCTTTAAATTATTATACAGATCAGCACTTCTCTCCTCCTACACTAATCTTATGTAAACATTCAGAGCCAGTGTAGTGAATGGGGAAATGTCTCCCACTCTGTAAAGGGGTGGGGAAGGGGAGGGTTAGAGAAAGTGAGGGGATGAAAGAGGGGGAGTGTAAGAGAGTGTCATGGATAGAGAGAGATGCAGGGTGAGAGATAGAGGGTGTCAGGGACAAAGAGAGAGAGAGAGAGAGAGAGAGACACAGGGGGGACGAGTGAGAATGTGTCAGGGATAGGGGAGGCATGAGAGAGAGGTTGTCAGGGATGGAGAGAGAAGGGTGAAAGAGGGTGTCAGGAGAAGAGAGAGGCAGAGAGAGGAGAGAGTGTCTGAGAATGAGAAAAAGAGAAGAGACAGTGAGAGAGTGTCAGGGATAGTGAGAGGGGGTCAGGGACAGAGAGTCGCAAGAGAGAGAGAGAAAGGGAGAAATAGAAGGATCCAGAGGCAGATCTTCCTAACCCCAACAGGAGCCAGGTCCTGCAGCATAAAGCACAAATCACGGCAGTGTACCAGGCTGCATGGAGGTGACTGTGGGGAATTTCTGGCAACAGACTTCAGGAACTAAGTTACAGCCATGCTGAATGCTACTCCTAGGAAGCACAGCCCACCACCAACCCTCCTCAGGCTATCCTGTCTCCTCTACCTGTAGCTGCCAGCATAGGCATAGCCTCCTCCTCACTGAACTCTTGTCCCCCTCCCCCAAATGAAGGCTATCCTGGTGACCTGGTCTGCTCTACATAGGCATAGCCCTCTCCTCACTGTACTCCTAATGCCTCTGGTACCACACTCTGCACCCTGTCCCTGCTGTGTCTCCTGAGTGTGCCAGGCTGCAGGTCACCTGTATATCACTATACTATTATTGTATGTAATCTTACCATTTTCTTCATAAACACTTGCGTCCCAGTAGCAGTACCGATTTGTGTAGCGCTTCCTCCCTCCTTCCACCTGCTGCTGCCAGTCCCAACTCTGAGACTACCTCCACTATTCACCTCCTCCGCTCCCGCCTCCCCAGGGTCTCTCTGTCTCAGCCAGCAGCCTTCTCACTGTTAGTGCAAGGAGGAGGGAGCTTCTGCACTGCGTTACAGGTGCCTGAGCCCCAACTTAATGTACAGACGAAAAAAAAATTGGTGAGTAGCGCCGATGGATCGGCGGCCAGGGGGGGATTCTAGGTACTTGGAACCCTTCCTGCGTGCGCGTATATCAGGGGATCTATGATATTGAGGTCCAGCGATGGAGTGGTGCGGCAGAGAAGATGGAGAAACTCTTCTCCAGTAATCATGCCAGAAATTATGTAACAGTTGTTATGGTAACAAAAAAGCAAACACATTATATAAACTTAGTTTAAAGAAATAAGAACCATATCGGCTAAAGTATAAAAAAAATAACACATTAGTTACAGAGGCGCATAAGTGATTGGTGCAGGCAAGAGTGATATACAGCACAAAAAAAAAGCAGTGCCAACTCGGCCATGGCTTAAAACTTTTGAATCTTTAAATAAATGGGGCGGAGTTTCCGCCCCTTGCGCAATCCGTCCTGGGTAGAACCATCTCCCCTTAATTAGCACAGTGCTGGTCCCTCCTTAAGATGGTGACCTGGTCCTCCCCTGAGGTAGTGACCGACTCGCCTTTCTCAAAGGGGAAATGCTAGCCAAGCTCTGCTGCACTAAATTGAGCCACCGAATAGCACTGCTTTCCGCCACATTCGGAGACTCCAGACTACGAAACCGCCACCAACAGCCTACCTTCAAAATTCATTTAAACCTTTCAATAATGCTGTGACAAACAACTCCAAACCAGCCTCAGATAAATGCACTGCATCTAATCTGTACAAATCTACCCTCTCGTAACGCAAATCTGGGTGCTTAACCACTTTCCCCTTTAAACTAATAACCAATCTGGAGGTTGCGGCATTGAGCTTCCTTCTTACTTTATCTAATGCCGCTCCCCCTTGGGTGCCCCTCCAAAATCTATGCGGTACTACTTCTGACCACACCACCTTAACCAACGGCCAATGTTCCGCAATTATTTGAAAATCTTTCTTTATGTTGTTAATTAACTCTATACCCTTACAAGTAGCTAAATCATTGCCTCCTAAATGTATCAACAAGCAATCAGGGGCACCCCACTTCTTTTCGCAATCCCAGAGCACACTCAATAAATTGCTCCATCTCATTCCCCGTAGACCTATCCACCTCACTTTAAAAGGGAACGACTTAGATGCCTTGTGCCTGCTGGCCCAATAGACATATGAATGACCCACAATCCACACCCGGCTTGACAATGTCAAAAAACCTGCAGAAAAAACAGCAAAACAAATAAAATTTTATTTAAATTATGATTCCACAACCTTTTAAAAAAACAGGGAGGTATAAAACTTAGTTATTTCGGCGACCCAGATGGAGGTGAACGACACCAAACCTCAAAAAATTTTGTGAGGGAAAAGGTGAAAAGAACTCCAATCCCCCTTTAACGGCGGGTAGCTTATGGCCCTGGGTTTCCTAAATAAACTCGCAGGATGCGTCTATTAATGCAACTTATCCCCTCTAACATAGCGCTTGTAAGCATCTTACTTCCACCTTCCCAACCTCTTAATCTCTTCCTTGGAAGAGCCTGCCGCTGCTGCGCAAGTCGCTGCTCCTATCCTGAAAGAATGCGTCCCGTAATGCTCTAATGCTATTAAAGACTTATTAAAAATACTTGTGAATTGAAATTTAGATAAAGGATTCCGATCTCTATGTACCAACCACTGATCCCCCCCTTTCGGACGAATTTGACCGTAGGCCTCAGCTAATCTTACTGGGCAGATGCTCAGCTCCAAATGCATAGGAACAGAAATCCATTTACCCCTTCCCAACTGATCCGTTTTGGACCGGTGTATCTTGATAAGAAGCTTATCGCTCCTAACCACTACATTACTCAACAATATACCCGTATCAACTGAACCCTTGTTTTTTGCAACTAGCTCACCTACTCTTAGGGCACAAAAAAAGGCCATTGCAAATGCCAAACTAAAAAGGTTAACCTCGAACTCTCCTATCGCAATACCCGAAAGAACAGCAATAATTAGATCTCTCAAAAGCTCAATGTCAATTGGCCTACGCTCATCTCTTATATTTGCCTGCTCTTTAGACCACCCCTTCATCGCCTTTGATAACATAAAAGATTTAGTTGGGTCGATCAACCCCTCTAAACGTGAAAAATACGAAATTCCTGCTAAAGCTCCCGACATAGCCGCTTTAGAACAACCCTTTTCATGTCCTAACCATACAAACGCTAACATAGCATCCTGTACACTCTTACCACTACCTTCCGAATTCATGTACGCCTGCCAATCATTCCATGCTGCAGAATACGATCTCAACGACCCAGGTGCCAATGCCTTCAATGCTAATGCTTTCATGCCGGTTTGATGATCTGCCATACAAATTCAGGACATGACAAACCCTCCAATCTAGCCGCTGGAGCTAATGCTCTAAATCTATCCCATTGAAAACGGGACAAAGCATCCGCTACCTCGTTCCTCACCCCAGGCACATGCCTAGCACTTAACTCTATATTCTTCTGCATACACCTAAGAGTTAAATGCCTTAACAACTTCAATGCATGAGAACATGAAGACTTTTGATAGTTGATCGCTTGAACTACCCCTAGATTATCGCACCAAAACAAAACCCTTTGATTACCGAGCTTATAGCCCCAGATCTCAACCGCGACAATGATTGGAAAAAGCTCAAGTAGAAGCATGTTATTAGTAAGCCCTTTCACACGCCATTCTTCAGGCCAAGCTTCCGCACACCATTCACCTTCAAAATATGCACCGAAGCCTAGGGACCCTGATGCATCTGTGAAAAATTGTAAATCTCTGTTGTTTACTTCTTCTTGCAGCCAAATACAAACCCCATTAAAATCTCTCAAAAATTCTAACCAAACCTTACAATCTTCTTTCAACTCCGATAAAATGCGTATAAAATGGTGCGATTTCTTAACCCCTGCAGTGGATCTTTCTAACCTACGACTAAAAACCCTTCCCATCGGAATGACCCTACAAGAAAAATTTAATAACCCCAGAAGTGATTGGACCTGTTTCAGGGTCATCTTTTTTGCAGAAATAAAACTCTCCAATAAACTCCTTAAACCATTCACTTTTTCCGCTGGCAATCTACAAAGGCCTGCTTCAGTATCAATTTCTATACCCAGATAAGACAAACGGGTCACAGGCCGCTCTGTTTTTTCCTTAGCTACGGGTACACCCATTACTGAAAAAAGAGCTTGAACCGAAAACAGCAATTCATGACATGCCGAGCTACTCGCAGGGCCTGCTAACAAGAAATCATCCAAATAATGAGCGACTCCTGTCTGACCTGTGCCGGCCTTTACACACCACTATAAAAATGAACTAAAACATTCAAAGTAAGAACACGAAATTGAACAGCCCATCGGCAAACACCTGTCCACATAAAATTGACCTTCAAGCTTGAAACCCATATATTTAAATGAATCAGGATGTAGCGGCAACAATCTAAAAGCCGATTCTATATCCACTTTTGCTAACATAGCTCCTACACCAAAACCTTGAACCATAGCAACGGCTTCCTCAAAAGACTGATACTTAACGCTACACAAAGAAGGGTCCAGAGCCTCGTTTATTGAGCCTCCCTCCGGATAGGAAAGGTGCTGAATTATCCGAAATTTACCCGGCTCCTTCTTTGGAACTACCCCCAATGGTGAAACACAATAATCAGCTAAAGGCAGACTTTTAAAAGGTCCACACATACGCCCCAAACTAACTTCAGCAGCAATTTTGGCTCTTACTATTTCTGGATAATCTCTAGTTGATTTAAGATTCTTTCTGGCTAAAACTAATACTGGCCTAACTATTGGCAATTTAAAACCGAACTTAAAACCTTGCAGCAAAAATGCCGCCTCCTCCCTGAGAGGATAGCGGCCCAACCATCGCTCTAAAACTACTACATCTACTGGGGACTCTGCTTTACCTATTAGCGGCCCTCTGCTCCCCTCTACCCACTGATTGAGTTGCGGGCCTGCTGCAATCTTTTGCTGCGTGACCTCCGCCGCACAGCATGCAGATATGTCTATATCTACATGTTGTTCCCCTACTGCATTGCGCGTTATTGAACGCGTAACATTTTCCTCTTCCTGCTGTGTTAAAGCCTGGTCTAAACTGAAAGGGCTATCTCCGACCCATCGACTCCGCGAAAGACCTATTACTATGAGTTACCTCCAACCATACCTCTACATCTTTAAAACCTAAACTTAGCAATTTCTGACCGTCTTGCTTCTTCCTAAATAATTAATCGTACTGACGCCAAACATTATGCCTAGCCGTCAGAAACTTATGTATAAGATGCAGATATTTAATTACGTTGATAAACTCTGATGGACGAGATTCTATATAACAAGCCGCAAAAATATACATCCCCGTAAGCCAATTGGGATAACTCCTCCTTGCCTCTTCTGCAACCAGCCCCCCGGCCTTTGCTGTATCTAGAGCCTTTTTAGCGTCGTGTGTAATTGCGAACATATCTATGAAGCGTCCTTTCTTTATACGCTCCCTCACCTTAGACCTTACTCCCCTCAATATTGCCGTATTTGCACAATGCACACTATCGCCTGACGCATCTGGAGCCGAACTGCCCGCCAAACTGCGCCCTCCCTTTGAACCCTTACGCTTTCCCCTAAGATGCTGGACGAATGTCCACATAAATTTACGCGGATTCTCCAGCGAGCTAGACGTATCCGATGATTCGTCAGAATGCGAAGATTTTGCGCTAAGCTGAATTTCTGTAATTATCTTACCAGCTCCTGATGTAGAAGGACCTTCGCCTGCGTCTCCCGCAACCTCCTGTCCCACGTTGTGCGACGCGCCCGCCGCAGCTTGACTTGATGATTGTTGATCCTGCGAAATCCCAACGACTGCTGGCGAATCTAACGAAGCTGTGTGAGATGTTAACACCTGCGGACTCATTAAAACAGCGTTACTTCCTGCTTGCCCCGCCCCGTCTGACCCATCTGCTGCTACCGACGTTGCCCGCGCTTGAGATTGCACGTTTGGCTGACTCTCTGACTGCCTTGGTGATGGGGTCTAGCTGGTGGAGGAACTTGGGGCAGAGGCGGCAGCCCTATCTGATGAACACCCATAAACTGATTAGGCGCAGGCTGCAACCAATGCCCGTATTGAGGGCCTGCCTGCGGGGGGCTCGAAAACTGCATAAACTGCGGAAAAGCAAACGGCTGATATAAATGACTTAACTGCTGGTTATATTGAGGGTTAAAGAAATGCTGTTGCCTTGTTGAAGGCAGATGCACGACATTTTGCTGGGCCCCTTGACTGAAATACGGGGACCATGACCCTTGCTGGGATTGAAAATTACCACTTGCCTGGAAATTAACTTGATGGGAAAAAGGGGGAGGGGGGGATTGCAATCAATCCCCTTGTCCTATCTAAACCTGCCACTGCAGGTCCTGGGGAGCTCCTTATACCCCCTGCTGCCCCCCCCCACATTCATTATATTATTATTTTTGCCCCCTATGGGAGAGGCTAATATGCTGCCTCTCCCTTGGGGCTCTAATGGTTGTCCGCCCGTCCCAGCAGCTGCACTCCCCTCCCCAGCTCCTAAAGCTGTGGTAGAGGGGCTAACGGCCACCGGGTCCGCCACCATGGAAACGGGGACGGGGCTTCCAGCAGCGGGTGCCGATGCACTGGACCCGCTGCTTAATACTGGGGATGGCCGGCGGGGTGTGCTCGCAGGGCTGGCTGTCGCTCCCGACAGCCTAGCCCGCAGCACTGAAGGAGACAGAGAGGGAGGCGGGTGACTCGTCACCGCTACCTCCGTCCTGGCCGCGCGAGCGCTGGGAGCCGCGTGACCGGCTACCCTTACAGTGAAACGCCTCACCGCCGGAGAGGCAGCGGCGGCAGAAAGAGGTCTGGATACCTCAACCAAGCGGCGGGGAGGGGGCGCACTGCGGCGGGGGCGGGCATATTAATATCCTTGGGAGACTTAGTGGCAGCAGAAAATCTTACTCAAACCTAACCCCCAAAATCACCTCACAAATTTTTCTTTTACTAAATACACTTCAAATATATAAGCCACCAGAATAATATATGATTTAACTAAGTTAATTGTAATACTATTATGAAGGATTAAACTTTTCTTAAAACAATTAAAACAGTTTATGAAACACCTATGGAGTGATACCGAATACTTTACCAGCCCCAGGGATCACAAAATGGCAAGAGGAATTTGAATCCTCTGCCATCACTTAAATAAACTAATCTAACCCGCCTACCTAACTACTCCTTTTGGATAATGTTTGATTGACATACATCAACAACCTATTAGAAAATATCAACACAAAACCAGATCCAACTAGCTTAGCTACATAACAAACAGGGTGCTTATATTCACTCTATCCTATACAGTCTCTCGTTCTTTTTTAACAGAAAAATCAGACTAAAAATGGGGTTCCTTTGCAATAAAAATGCATTGAGCTATAAACACTGAAAGGCAACGTTGTGGGTAATTAGTGCAGTTGAAATACACTTACTGTATGGGAACCTAGATAAAATAACAAAAAAGATAAGGGATTCAACGAGGACAAGATCTAACAGAATACAAGGATAAAAGTGAGCTCTATGAGATATGGGTCAATCATTGCCTGACAAGGGAACAGAGAACATATACAGGGAACAATTGTACTGTTTGGATTGAGGAAGTAATGCCGTTTGCAAATTTATTAGAGGAATAGGAATTATGTGGGAGTAATACCCACTTACTTCATAGTAAAAAAAAAATATTATACATTTATAATATAACATAGAATATATGGGATTATTACCAGTTTTTGTCAAATATTGTCCACTTATCATAAGGTATTTTTTAAATTATATTTTATTACTGGTTTATAGCATGATAAATTCTTATTAAATATATGTATACTGTATGTAGGTAGAACTGCTTCCAAAATATGGCTGCCCTACTAAGTGAAGGAACACAGATTGGATACCAAGTAAGTTTTGGTGCCATTAAAATATGTTTGGAGTCTCGTACTTAACTAATATTGTGATCTAAAAGGTTGATATTGTCAATAATAGGTATATCTGAGGGAGAGATTTGGTTAAAGCAATACTGTTAAAAGGACATCTAGTGGGTGATTTAAGTAAATGTGACTGAAAATGCGTGAACTTGTTGTCCAAGATCTCACCCCCCCAGGATGTCAAGTTTTTAAACATCGAGCAATATAAGCCATTCTGCATGTGCTGTGCGATAATTAAAAACTTTTTTTTATGAAATAAACCTACTATTAGTGAAGTATACAGGATCTTATGACTTTATTTCTGGGTGAACCCTGGTGTAAGGACTATCTCAAGCTCCCATCCTTAGGAAATTATTTTAAGAATTTATGTTCATCAAGGACAATTAAAGTGTTATTAAACATCTTAAACAGAACTGTGTTAAGACCCCAAAATAGATGAAAAAATAAATAAATTAATTAATAACATTTTATCCTTGTTGATATTTCACTATTGTCACTATTGGCATACTGTGTTGAATGCATCCCTTTAAGTTGGTGTAAATTGTACAATTAAGTGACATAGGAGGAGATATATCAATCCTTGGAGATAGATAAAGTGGAGAGAGATAAAGTTCCAGCTTATAACTACCATTTTATAGGCTGTATTTGATAAATGACAGGAGCAAATTGGTTGGTACTTTATCTACTTTCACTTAATCTCTATCTAAGCTTTGACCCCCCCCCATTATTAATGCTGATGATAACATCAAATACACTACTTTAAATATTAATAAAATAGCACAAGATTTGAATATACAGTACGTAATTTTAAGTATGTTTTTCAATTTGTATATTCCTGTAAACTTAGTCTAAGGAAAGACAATGCTTAACACTAAATGTTGGGGTTGCTAAGAATTTCCTTCATAATGGAGCAAATGCAGAGATGGACGCCCAACACAGCATGTGGTGGTAAATGGAATGTTTTTGAAGTGGACTGAAGTACTAAGTGGTGTGCCACAAGAGTCTGTACTTGGACCACTATTATTAAACATCTTCATAAATAAAATAGCAGTAGGTCTAGAGAGTGCAGTGTCAATTTTTGCAGACAACACCAAACTATGTAAGGTTATACATTTGGAGTGGGATGCTAAGATCCTTCAAAACTACTTATTTAAAATGGAAAAATGGGCAGCAAAATGGAGAATGAGGTTCGATATGGACAAATGTAAGGTAATGCACTTTGGTAGCAAGAGCAGAAACACTACCTACATACTAAATAGGGAAAACTAGGGGATTCTGTACTGGAAAAAGATTTAGGTTTTCACATAGGTAACAAACTTAGCAGTAGTACCCAAAGTAGGTATGCAGAAAAAAAGGCAAACAAGGTATTAGCATGCATAAAGTGAGGAATTGATTCAAGGGATGAGAGTGTTATACTCCCATTATATAAATCACCAGTGAGGCCACATCTCGAATATGGTGCACAACTATGGGCACCATACTACAAAAAGGATATCCTGGAACTAGAAAAGGTTCAGAAACAGGTGACCAAATTGATTAAGGGGATAGAGACGGTAGAATGCTAGAATAGGCTGGGCATGTTTACACTGGAAAAGAGGAGATTAAGAGGGGACATGATTAACATTTACAGATATATAAAGGGTCAATACACAGAGCTAGCGGGAGATTTGTTTTTGGTAAGATCATCACAAAGGACACGTGGACAACTGCTTAGGTTACAGGAGATGAGAGTTTGCACACTGAGACGGAAAGGTTTCTTCACAGTAAGGACAATATGTATTTGGAATTCCCTGCCTGAGAGAGTAGTAATGGTGGACTTGGTCACTAATTTTAAGAATGGGCTAGATAAATTTCTAATGGATAAGGATATACAGGGTTATGGTTGGTAAATTATGCACTATAGTAATAAAATTAAATAAAAAAAATAGGAAGTGACATAATGGCTAAACATTCACCATAGTCAAAATTAGTCTTAAAAATATTATGCTGTAGGAGATTACTAACAGGTTGAACTCAATGGACAAATTGTCTTTTTTCAACCTCAGTAACTATGTTACTATGGGAGTAATTTACAAATGAATAAGCAGCACACAAAATAATGTATTTCTGCGCATATGCAGAGGTTGAGATGCATTCTGGTCAGACACAATAGCAAATGCATCTGACTTATGTTAAGTTCAAGTCATAGACATTTACCCCCAACTTGTACCAATTTTGTAAACCATTAATTTTATGTGCAATAAACGCATTAGATGTTAGGCATCAATAAAACTACAAAAATGTCTCTAATGCTGCAGTTACATCATCCTATATTACGTATGCAAAAATGTGCTTTATTACTACACCATTGGCGTTTTTCTTACCACATTGCTGAAAACTAATGTCAGTCATTTTTCTATGCAGTACCCCCAAAATGTATATATTTTTTCTCAGAAGACATTGATTTGTCAAAAAATATCATTCATTTGTTAATAAAAAATGACTAAAACTGTTTTTTATTTAAATTTCAAACTGAATTAAAAGCAAATTTGTGCATTGAAAAAAACTATTTGTGGTTCTTGCTTTGTCATTAATCTGTGACACCTGATAGTAGTGGTTTTGGAAAGAGGTGTAGACTGCAATGCCATTAAATACATTTGTTGTAAAAAAGATGGAGTTGTCACAATTGGAGCTGTGAAGAGAGGAGAGCTGCAGGATGTCACTGAGCAGAGATAAGCAGCTGAGAGAGAAATATAGGAGTGGGGAGAAAAAAAGACAGTGACCAGCAACAGAGATACAGAGACAAGCAGAAAGGATTAATGGGGTAATTCAGATCTGATCGCTGGGAAGTGATTTTTGAAGCCCTGCGATCAGATAGTCGCCCGCCTGCAGGGGGAGTGTATTTTAGCTGTGCAATTGTGCGAACGCATGTGTAGCAGAGCTGCACAAACGGATTTTGTGCAGTCTCTGCACAGCCCAGGACTTACTTAGCCACTGTGATCACATCAGCCTGTTTGGGACTGGATTTGACGTAATACACTCTCCCTTCAAATGCTTGGACATGCCTGCGTTTTTCCAAACACTCCTGAAAAACGGTCAGTTGACACCCACAAACGCCCTCTTCCTGTCAATCTCCTTGTGAATGCCCGTGAGAATGGATCCTTCGCACAAACCCGTCGCTGACCGGCCATCCCATTTGCAGCCGTGCGACGCGCCGGTGCAGTGCGGTGCTTACGCATGCTCAATTTGGATCTGATCTTCCGCTGTGCAAAAATGCACAGCAGCGGTCAGATCTGAATTACCCCCTAAGATAGATAATTCCTGAGGAGACATTACAGGCACCACAAGAAGTAAAACAATCCTTGTAAGATCCTTATTAGGGGATCTTCTTATTTCTATTGGATCAACATTTCTTTTTAACTAATTGAGGTAAGGTATGTGGAAATTAAGTGCTGGCTTTTTCTTGTGGTCCCAGTGACTGTTTATTAGTCAATGCTGCCCTTAACTATTTACTCCTCTAGAACACATTTCTGAATTTTGGAACTTGTACTGTATTTCCACCCATAACACAGAAACAGAGAAACAGCACTAACAAAATGGCATAGGCAGACAGGTGTATGTGATAAAAAAAATATATAATATATTTAATAATTCACATAAAAGTAGTGGTAATTACTATTACCCAACACAATGGCACAGTTGAAAAACAATAAAAATAGTGGAGCTATTTCTATAAAAAAAATCAGTCTCTGTTATCAACTTGGACATATATGGACAATAGCAATAATATCCAGTGGTTTATTGAAACCCAAAACAAAAATTAGGAATGGAGAAGATCTAGATTCAATTGAGGTTCTATACATTTCTAAATAGATCGGTTGAAATTAAAAACTCAATACAGAAACAGGATCCAATATTGAGAGAATTAATTCCAGATACCCAGCGGATTATCTTTAAGAAGAATAGAACCATAAAAGATAAACTAGCCCCAAGTTTAAAAAAAAATTAAATGCAAGATGAATTTAATAAAGGAGAAACATGTTACCAGTCAGAACACAAGGTTTTTTTTTAAATATAATAGACCAAAATGAACTACATGCGGATATGTTCTGAACAAAACATAAAATATAAAATGTTTGCTTCATCGGACAGATTACTCATTTATTGTCCTAATTGTGAGACCAGCTGGGCAATTTATTTACTACAGTGTCAATGTAATTTATGTTATGTAGGAAGGACCACACGAAAAATTAAATTGAGGTTTTTAGAACATAGATAAAATATCATAAATAAAAAATTAGATCACTGTGTTTCTAGATGCTTTGTTGAATATCATCAAAGTGATCCCAGCTCATTAAACTTGATTTGTTTTGAACATATTCCAGTAACCAAGCGAGGAAATGATAGGTTTAAAAGACTACATAGGCAAGAAATCTACTGGATCTTTAAAATGAATACACTCCATCCTCATGGATTAAATGAGGGGATGGAACTAAATGTGGTGCTATAATATTCATGTCCTCACCAACTAATTGTAGACACACTATAAATGTATCTGATTGAATTAAGGATAGGTGCCAAATACTAAATGTGGGTCACAAATAAAATAATTAAGAATTTTTAGGTTGATTATGTAGAAGTGCCTGATATTGCTTTATATAATAACGTTAATATGGGATGCTCCAATTTTATTCATATGTGCATGACTTTTGAGTGATCATTGATATTCGGTGCTATATCCCCATACACCTGTTATCTTAGGTCCATCATTGATGTCCTATGGGAATTGAATGATCCTTAAAATGTCCGTCATTACATGAACGATCAAAATAAGGATTAAGTAAATTAATATATACAGTTTATTATAACAATAGAATTCTAAATGTAAAAATCATGGGCTAGGACCAATGGGATTCACGTTATGTTCTGTATGCTAATGAGGATTTATTATGTTATGTGACTCTGAGTTCTGTTTATACTTACCTGTTGTATTTACTGCTATATATACACCATACTAGATATTGATTACGCTTAGCTATGATTAAAAAGTTTAAGAAAGTTTAGAAAATATGGGTTGCTATGGCAACAGAATCCAGAGCTCTGGGGAACATGTGGCCGGGACATGCACCGCAGGACCAATAGGAGACTTAGTAGTATTATGACAGCACTTTGGCTAGCTATAGGTCATGTGAGCTGCGATCCCACAACCAAGTGACCGCGGCCAAACGCTTAAATGTAAATACGGCATAAATAGTGCCGGTCATGTGACGGATGACTAGTGCGTCATTTGACCGGACAAATCCCGGACACTAGAGTGGGCGCTATATAGGAAATACAGTGGGAGACAAAGGAGACCATCAGCCCTATAATGCTGAATTTATCTAGTGACTAAGAGATGAGTCACATGATTATATACATATTAAAAGGTTCTTTATTTTTTAAGTATTGCTATCACTCGTTTCTATTAAAGAATGAATTGAAAACAAATAGGTTTGCATCAATACACTATAGGTATTTTATAAATGGAATTTTAACAAATTTTGTATATACAGAATTATGATGATTGCAGACAGGTGTTGTGATGACATGTGATTACTATCTCTATAAAAGGGACAAACGGAGGAAGGAGCATTACGTTTGACAAAGCTGTCCCTGGTGACAGCAAATCACATAAGGATCATTACCTTGGACCTAAAAAGACTTGTTTGTGACATCCAGACAATCGGACTGTGGACCTACAGAGCCTGGGACCTATTGGTTTGCCACCCTTGTGAAATATTTACCAAAACTCCCTCACTTGTGCGCTGGAGCCATTGCCATTTGGACCATCGTTAAGGGAATTGAATTATCTTCAGGATTTGTAACTATTGTGGAATAGACAATCTCATCAGCAAAAGGCTAACTACTACTACGGTCCACTTACCACTGGATATTATTGCTATTGTCTATATACGTCCAAGTTGATAACAGAGACTGTTTTTATATAAATAGCTCAACTATTTTTACTGCACTTCAATTGTGCAATTGTGTAGGGTAATAGTAATTACCACTAATTTTTTGGGAATTATTAAATAAACTCTGTTTTATCATATACACCTGTCTTCTTATGCCATTTTGTTAGCACTGTTTCTTTGTTTCTGTGTTATGCTAGTTTTAGAGTGACTATCCAATTTTCACACAGCTGCTTGAAGAACCAGCTCCAATTAAGCGCATGGTAACCAACTCTAAGAGTGAGGTTAATTTTAATTACATTGTATTTCCACCCAACCTTTATCATCTCTCTAATTTGACAAGGTAATCATGATAGAGATGACATCAGTGTTGGGTTTGCTTGGCGTGTCTTGAGGCTGACATCATTCACAGCTATTAAACAGCATTAAGTTTTGTGATGATCTTGTTGTAAGTAAGAACTTGTTAACCATGAGCAAAAAATAACAACATAGAGATGATTATGCATCAATGCCAATAACTCAAGCTTGTGTACTTGTTAATAGTATACATCAGACACCAGACACCTGCTCACAATGCACATTTGGGACAACCCCAATTTTTGCTCCTGATATCGAATCAAATGTAAGTTTTTTGTAGTGCTAAAATGCAGTCCCCATGGCTTTTTTGCAGTTTTTGTAAAGCTACGTTATACTCAGATGTGCCTCCAAAGGTTTAATTGACACAGAAGGACTGTACTAAAGCTAACTGCTTCTGGATCTCTTCTTCAGTGGCAAAGTTTTCGGGGGTTTGTTGTGTGTGGAAAACCACTGTCAAGTTTAGTAACAGGCTTTGAAAGTTTGAGTAGTGCAGTAGACATGTCCTGATGAGACCTCCAAAATATACTGTATATTAAACTTCATTGATCTACCATAGGTCAGTTAGTCACAGCTTAAATTTGGCATGGTCAGTTGCTTTCATTTGTCAGTTTTGTTGATCATACACTCAATTTAATGCTGTCAAAATTGACATTTGATACACAAAAATGGTAAGTTGCTTAAACTAATTTATTGATTCATTACAGGTGCCTGCAAGGGAGAGGCTAATCAAGACAACAGAAAACAACAAAAAATTCCACATACACACTATAATGGACAAGTAAATGATATTTACATCCTATATGATAGTAGAAATGCAGAGATCTTGGTTACACATAGTTGCAAGGACATGATAAAGCCACAAACCACTTCACAGCATCTCTGATATTGTGGTCCTAAAACTACATGATAACAGTACCCACTTTAAGTCATACATTGCTACATGATATTAGCACATACATTTATATATTCCCAAATCGAAAGCTAACTCAGCTGGAGACACCCCACGATCCTCCAAATGGCACTACAAGGACCAGCATGCCCTCCAACTACTGATCCCATACATGCCTCTCAGAAAAGTGATACTCAAAATTGGCAAGTTGCTTAAATTAATGTATTGGCCAATACATGTGCTTGCAAGTGAGGTGCTAATATAGACAAGAAAAACAACACAGAATTCCCCCAGCACACTATAAGGACCATATTTGTAGTTCATGTCTCCACCAATCAGTGAATATTCTTGGAAAGTAGATTGGGATCCAGACTCCCGTTTGCATCTTTTCAAACTAGTAAATCTCTAGATGACATATGAAAGTCATATTTTCTTAAGTTTATTAATTCGGTTGTAGTAAATAAGGTAGTTGTCACTGCTAAAATCCATTTCCAAAAATACAGACTTAGCCACAGGCATTCCAAAACTCCACCAATATGTGAATGTGTGTGCTAGTCAGGAATTTTTCTTTTTTAAAGGTATTGAGATAACACATTTCCTAGAGCTCATCAAATCCACTACTACTCCAGTGTCTGTAAGTCTCCATGAGCAGATAGCTCATATTTTTAATTATAGCTATGAGGCGAAATTTAGTAGAGGCTGTGTTTGCAGGAAGTGCAAGTTGCCAGCTGAACTCAGACTATTTTTACCTTGTAAATAATTGCCTCTTTAAAAAAAAAAGTCTGAGTTTGGCAGGCATCCCGCATCTCCGGCAATCTCGGACACTATTATGTCTCGCGTGTAGTCTCCATGACCATTCTCTACATTAGTGTCTACTTTGATTGGAATGTATGAGGGTCATATATATGTGTAGTCAACTGTGAACCTCCATGAACTCCAACAACTTAATTCAGTATCTGGAGAATCATGGTAATAAAATGTAGGGATAACTTTTCTTACTGAGATCCAGAAAATAATACTGAATATGATCTTTAAAGGGACTTTATTGAGATATTTTTGCCACTACTTTCAATACTGTAGGATTGTGACACACCCTCTAAAAGGACCTCAAAAGGTTGATTATTGATGTGAGACAGCACTTGGGGGGCTAAGCTCACCAATCTGTTTTGGAGTCTATATTGATATTTTGCTGGCCAAGTATTTTTTGGGGGTAGACAGTGCAGTATTTTTCCAGCACATGTACTATTATACTGCAATTTCAAAGTGCAAGTGAGTAGCAAGTTATCTCTTAGAGTATAGCAAAATATAAAGCTACCAGATTATAATAAGGGAACCATAACCTTCCTTAAAAGTAAATACCCTCTAGAAATATAGGTATAAATCATACTTGTAAGTCCATTTCACTGGAACCAAGACTCATGGGGATATACTAACTGAGATATTTTTTATCTATGTCTTCATCACAATAAACCACAACTTTATATTATGTGATATACCTCATCCTCTCTCAATTGTCCCCTCTACTGGAGGCTTTCTTTGACTATTCACGTGGCTGAGCTTGAGCCAAACACAAATACTGCAGGCAACCTATTCTCATTGCAGCTTGAATAGATCTATTAATCAGTGAATCTGTAAGTAAAAAGTAATCTGTAACCCTTAACCATATGAAGCCTGTTATATCATTTGACAGATAAAAATAGGATACAGTTTTTTTTATAGTATTTAACTCCTAGCACAGTCTTCATTCTGCTACATGTTAAGACTTAGCAAATCATGTAATAAGTACATAATCTGAATCTACAGCAGGTGTGTCTCTAAAGGTCACCATATACTACAGTCAATGATTTATGTTTGGTGTTCCACTCAATATTGCCTACTGTGGCTGTCCTATCTGGTGGAACTCATTTTCATGGCCTTCAGTGTTCCTGTTGTAATTCCTCCAGTAGATAGCAATATACTGTAGTTTCTTCATGGTTTTATAAATACAGGTATCTCCTATAAGTCCCTTTAGCCAAGAAATCCAATAATTATATACCCTTCCACCCACAAAAAAATGGCATCCAAGCACTTCAGCTCAGGACCTGTATACTTATTTTATATAATTATTAACAGTTTTTTATATAGTGCAGCAAATTCTGTTATGCTTTACAATTGGACACAATGATAAAACAAAACTGGGTAATAAACAGTCATAGAGGTAGGAAGTCCCTGCTTGCAATCTATAGGGAAATAGGCATTGATATACACAAGGATAGGCACTATCTATTGCATATTTTTCCACCGGATTGCAAAAGTTCTAGGTGGGCTGCATGATATCTCATTACAGCAATGATGAACCATGGTCAGAAGGAAGGGAAGGTGAAGAAAGAGAAAATATGTGGAGGATATCTGTGGACTGTACAGTGGGGATATAATATGATAGGAAAGCTTATGAAGGTTGAGTGAGTGGTACTGGAATGTGATAAGATAACCTGAAGAGGTGAGGTTTCAGGGAACGCTTGAAGTTTTGGAGACTAAGGGAGAGTCTTATTGTGCATGGTATGGCATTCCACAGAGTGGGTGCAGCCCAAAGAAAGTCCTGCAATCGTGCATTGGAGCAAGTAGTGAGTGTGAATGAGAGACGTAGATCTTGTGAAGAATGGAGAGGTTGGGTTGGGAGATATTTTGAGATAAACAAAGAGATGTACATTAGTGTAGTTTGGTTAATGGCCTTGTCTGTGAGTAAAAGTATTTTATATTGAATATGGTAGAATACAGGTAACCAATGGAGGGAGTGACAGAGTGGATCTGCAGCCGATGAACAACTAGAAAGGAAGATTAGCCTCACAGCTGCATTCAGAATGGATTGTAATGGGGAGAGTCTCTTTTTGGTAAGACCAGTAAGAAGACTATTGCAATAATCAATGTGGGAGATAATGAGAGTATGGATTAGAGTTTTTGCAGTGACTTGTGTAAGGTTTGATCATATTTTGGATATGTTTTTTACATGCATATAACATGATTTTGAGACTGATTGAATGTGGGGAGAAAAAGACAGTTCTGAGTCAAGTATGACACTTGTATATACTGTTTGCTTAAATTGTCATAGGCACAAATTGTGCAGTGGGTTTTACAATATGAATTCAATAAAACACACACACTGTACTAGTACAATTTGTTTATTATTTTTAATAATTACTTTGGAAGCGTCTCTCTTGAATAAATTATTTGGATAGATAAATATAAGAAATAGCACAATCTAACAAATATAGCTGACATGTGTAATTTTATTGTTATCTATTTCAGATTATAAAAACTGAATTAAGATAATGGAGGAGCTGGCCTTTGATGATATTTTGATTATAGGTCTTCAGTGCCAAGATATAATATACTATTCTAAATTATTTACTGATAGTTTTTTCTAAACACATAATAATCTAATGGTTAGAAATGCATTAGAAATACTACTTTAGCCAGCTCTCAATATGCAGTTACATTTGAAATAGGCTGTTCTTATTTTACCTGTTTATAGAACAGTATATAAAAAAAGGAATTTGGGAAAATACGAGAGATATGTCAATATAACTTGTATTACTTACATAACAAAGGAATAATAATAATAATAATAATAATAATAATAATAATAATAATATACAGTATAAATTACTGTATGTTCTTTATGACTAGTTAATACACATGTTGATATGTATGCATGGATACACTCTCAAATATAGTATATTATTTTATGCTAGTACAATCTTTTTATGCTAAAGGAGTGTAGCACCTTTAAATATCAGGGGTAACTTAATGTATTAACTGCAAGAGGGACAACATACTGTATATGCAGCAGTATGTACAGAAGCAGAAAATAATTAAATAATGATAATTTGTAAATGTACTGGCAAGATAATGTATGTGAACCATTTGATATTACAAGAATTCCTGCATAAATTGGTCCTTATGTAAGTCATAAGACTAAAGTATTAACACATAAATTGTCAGTCTTTCCATTGATTACCTGTTTGCTACTGTATTCAATACAAAATACTTTTACTGACACATAACCTATTAACCAAACTACACCAACACTTATCACAACACTACATCTCTTCACTTATCTCAAAATATCCCTCAACTCTGCTCTACACAGGATCTGCATCTCTCATGCAGAACATTACATGCTCCAATTCATGGTTACAGGACTTTTTTCGGGTTGAAATCACTTTGTGGAATGTCATCCCACACACAATGACACTTTCTTCTAGTCTTTAATCCTTCAAGCGTTCCCTGAAATCTTACATCTTCAGATTGGATGGTATCAGGATCCCGGTGCTTGGGATGCTGTCAGTCAGAATGCTGGCGGTAGCATCCAGACATGCAGAAATTCAACACCTGTTAGGTAAGTATACTAAACATCCCCCTCTACTCCCCTAACCCTCTCTCCCCGCAGCCTAACCCTACCCCACAGCCTAACCCTAATGCTCCTCGCTTAGTGCCTATCCCTATCCCTCCATCCCCGCAGCCTACCCTAACCTCTTCAACTCCCCACAGCCTAACTCTAAAATCCCCTGTACTGCCTAAACCTCCCACCCCAACTGCAGCCTAACTCTAAACAGCCCCAGCATACTTATGTTCAGGATGCTGACAGTTGGGATTCTGTCACCAGCATTGTGATTGATGTCAGGATTCTGGCATCGGTCTTCTAACTAGTGTTGGGATTTCAATGTTGGTATTCTGACTGCCAGAATCTCTTTCACTGGCAAGCTGACTTGATCTCCTTTAAACAAGCTTGAATGACCCACATAACCTTCATACAATAAGCTACCCTATCCAATGACTTCCCTTCCATACAATCCACACATAGTTTTAAATATTTTTCTTTCTTCACTTTCACATCCTCGTCAACCTAGACCAACATCGATGTATGACTGGATCATACAGCCCATCAAAAACTTTTGCAATCTGCAATATATAGAATGTATCCTTGTGTATCAATGCCTATTTCCCTATAGATTATGAGCTTGTCTCTTTGTCTGTTTTAAACTATTCTTAGTTTATCACTGTTTGTTACCAATTGTAAAGCTTAATGGAATATGCTGATGAAATATAAGTAACTGTTAATAAAATAATAAATAAATAAATAAATACTTTATTGTCCAGACTGAATATATATTTTTAATGATAAGAGTACAGTTTATAAAAAGTATGTGAACCCTTAGGGTAATGACTATTTCAAAATTAATTGTGATTAAAAGTTTGCAAACCTGATGCCAATGAGACAAGATTGGTGGTATTGATTAGAGATGCTCTGCCCTATAAAAACTACTCTTAAATTTACAAATATATCTCACCAGTACATGTATTTAAAGCAATATGTAAAACAATGAACAAGAAAGGACACCCAAGGAAGAAGCTACTGTTTCTCATCTGCTAATAGATGATAATCCCAATTGTAAAGTATGGTGGAGGGGTTGCAGATGCTCTTTTGCCTTAGGGCCTTGATCACTTGCTGTAATTGACAGAAAAACATAATTTCATAGGTTAGCGTTAACAGAAGAAAATTTGCCATCTGGATTGGCCCAGTCAGAGTCCTGACCTCACCCTGATTGATATGCTTTGGCATGACCTGAACATAACAGTTCACCGCAGACACACAAAGAATATTGCTAAACTGAAAGCATTTTGTAAGCAGGAATGGTCCGAATTTTCTCCTGACCATTGTGCAGGTCTGATCTGCAGTTACAGAAAATGTTTGGTTTGAATGATTTTATTTCTGCTACAGGTGGTTCTACTAGTAACTAAATCAAAGGATTTATATGCTATTTTCACCATGCTCTGTGAAAGTTTACAGAGTGCATTCAATCAAGACATCAAAATGTGTCATTGTTTGTTATTAGTTTAAGCAGAGTGTTCGTCTGTTTATGTGACTTACTGTAGATGAAGATCAGATCACATTTTAGGATCAATTTATTCAGAAATCCAAAGGTTTCACTATTTTTTTATTGCCTAGGTAGCTCAATATGGAACAGTCTTCAGGGGCAAACACAAGATTTCTGGAGGAGAGTTTCCAAAAATGTTTGATTTTAGAAAGTGCAGTTTATATAATACAATAATTCAGACATATGCAAGTCTAATGATCATTGTAAGCCACTTACCAAATTCTCTATCTGGTGTGATGATTGAGCACTCAGTTCCACAGATGTGCACATGCATAGAAGACTTGGTAGGAAAATCTGCAGCCACTGGGCTATGCAGCAACCCCATTCTGCACTTTGGTGGTCATTCCGAGTTGATCGCAGCCAGCAACTTTTAGCTGCTGCTGCGATCAATAGTCCACACCTATGGGGGAGTGTATTTTAGCTTAGCAGGACTGCGATGGCTTGTGCAGCCCTGCTAAGGTAAAAAATAATCAAGCAGAAGAAGACCAGCCCTGAACATACTTACCCTGTGCGATGGATCCAGCGATGATGGGCCCGGCTTTGACGTCACACCTCTACCCTCCATTGTCCTGGACACGCCTGCGTTTTACTCACCACTCCCCGAAACATTCTCCAATGGTCCGGATCCGCCCATCCAGGCCTCCTTCCTGTCAATCTTCTTAGCGGTCGCCGCTGCGACTGCTTCCGTTGGTAGCCGCAACGTAACCCGGCGACCCCTGTCTCCAGGCAATGTCGCGCACGCGCACAGCGGCCGCCGCGCATGCACATTCCACACCCGTTCACACCGCAGTGAAAAACTGCTGCGTGCAAATGGGTAGGACTGACCTCCTTTGTACTGAATGTAGTGGCCCTTCACGCTGTGAGGAGGGGGGGGGGGGGGATTTCTTGGCAACTGGAACACCCTCCCCCAACATACATTTTTCTATAGTCTGTTTAATGTTTGCAAGAGAAATCATGCTTTCACCTATAAATAAAGTAGAGTTTGTTGCACTACATTTTTCACCATCGCTAAGAATTGAATGAAGATTTATGCTACCTTGGTGATAACTTTGGCTAGTTAAACTGTTAACAGCTTGCACTTTATGAGTTATTGTAATTATTATTTTGTATCTTTAGACACCAGTCACTGTTACCATATCAGCACCAGTGTTCTATTGATCTCCATTGAATTTCCCCCTCAGAACCTTAAATGTCTTTCCTGAGGTTAATTTCTTGTTGGGCTCCCTTTCATGCCATTCCTTGTTCCTTGCTGACAATATCTACAGAAGAGAGTCCTAATCCAAACAGATGTAAGGTCTGGCAGTGATCCAAAGTGTAATCGAGGTCCAAATTTAAATGTAATTGACTGATCTTTGGATTTCTACCTGCAATGTCTAAATAAAGATGTCAGAGTAGGCAGCAATATAGAGATAGGTCAGGGTCCCAAAACATGGTACAAAACCAGAAGAATGATTCAATACACTGAAAGGTTGGCCTATCACATGAATAGAATGAGTACATTTATAATTGTCAACCTGCTGTTTAGTAGCAAGACAAACATTTCTTACAGATAACTTGCGGCAGTGTGGTCACTTGTCCAGATGCTCAGAGGTGTCATAACAAAAAAGCAACTGGGCTAGGAAGTGGATAATAGTGGGGGAGCATTTCTTATTTTGTAGGCTTCATGGTTATGCCCAAAAGAATGAACAACAGAAATTCAGAAACACCGTTTCTACTAAATGGTATGATAAACTTACAAGGCCACCAGTTATGAAAATGTTAACATATTGTAAAAATGGAGAAAATGTCTGTAATTGATTGCTTTCAGAGTAACTGAATATATCTAGTACTATAAAGATATGAGTCATGTCCAAAATAGGTTCTGATGTCCAAGGGGTCAATTCAATTACCAAGGAATGATTTTGTGGGTTGTGCTTCTCACTCATTTCTACTCACAGCCCACTGAGGCATTATTATTATTATTATTATTACTACACTTTATTTATGAGGTGATATAAGTGGTCCACAGTACTGTACAAACGGCAAACAATAGGACAGTACAGGGTGAACACAAAATATTAGTACACAGGAAGGGGTGTATCTAGGGGTCTGAGCGCCCATGGCAAAGTAAGGAACTGGCACCCCCACACCTCCCCCACCCAGGGACACAGAGGGGGGAGTTACAGATAGGCTGAGGTCAGGGACACTGAGGGAGAATTACAGTAAGGGTACGGGAAGGGACAATGAGGTGAAGGGTTTACAGGGAGGCTGAGGTCAGGAACACCGAAGGGCAATTACAGGGAGGGTGTGGGCAGGGACACTGAGGGGGAATTACAGGAGTGTGTGGGCAGGGACACTGAGGGGGAATAACGGGGAAGGTACTGGCACGGACACTGAGGTGGAATTACAGGAGGGTGCGGGCAGGGACACTGAGGGGAGAGTCACAGGGAGGCTGAGGTCAGGGACACTAAGGGGGAATTACTGGGAGGGTTTGGGTATGGAAAATGAGAGGGAGGGGCTACAGGGAGGCTGAGGTCAGGGACACTAAGGGGGAATTACAGGGAGGGTTCGGGTATGGAAAATGAGAGGGAGGGGCTACAGGGAGGCTGAGGTCAGGGACACTAAGGGGGAATTACAGGGAGGGGTCGGGTATGGAAAATGAGAGGGAGGGGCTACAGGGAGGCTGAGGTCAGGGACACTAGGGGGAATTACAGGGAGGGTTCGGGTATGAAAAATAAGAGGGAGGGGCTACAGGGAGGCTGAGGTCAAGGACACTGAGGGTGAATTACAGGGAGGGTGCAGGTGGGGACACTGAGGAGGAATTACGAGGAGGGTGCGGGCAGGGACACTGAGATGGAATTGCAAGGAGGGTGCAGGCAGGGAAACTAAGGGGGAATTACGAGAAGTGTGCAGGCAGGGACACTGAGGGGGAATTACGGTTAGGGTGCGGGTAGGGCGCACTGAGAGGGAATTACGGGGAGGGTACGGGCATGGATACTGAGGGGTAATTATGGGAAGGGTGCAGGCAGGGACACAGAGGGAATTACAGGAGTGTATGAGCAGGGTCACTGAGGGGGCAGTTACAGGGATGGTGCAGGCAGGGACACTGAGAGGGAATTATAAGGAGGGTGCAGGCAGGGACACTGAGGGTATATATGCACAGATACAGTAAATAACCCTCTCTAGGTGTGATGACACTACATGTCCCAGTAAATCCAGTTGATGAGATGTGCTGGAACTTAGAGGGCCAGATGCATCATCGCTTGGAAAGTGATAAAATGGAGAGTGAAAAAGTATCAGCCAATCACCTCCTAACTACCATGTCACAGGCTGTGTTTGAAATATGGCAGTTAGGAGGTGATTGGCTGGTACTTTTTCACTCTCCATTTTATCACTTTCCAAGCGATGATGCATCTAGCCCATAGTCTCAACACAGCTGGACAGGCAGTCACTGGTCTAGATACCTCTCCATACAGAGCTCTTTGTAACCTGTTATCCAGACTGCCAGGATAGACCATGCAGTGCAGCTATGGTACCACAGAAAATGTACAGGTATGCTTAGGCTGCACTGCTGACTGGTGCTGATTGTAGTCGCTGCTGTTTGGTGACAGACCGCGTGGGACCAATGAGAAGGGGAGCGGATGAGGAAGAGGAGGTGCCTCGCCCCTCCCCATACCTGGAAGTGGCCCACTCCCCGGCTATATTCATTATAATTGTGACCGTAGTCACAGAGAGTGTCAGAGTGCAATACGCTTCTGAGAGTCCGGCAGTGGATGAGCACTGCTAAGGGATGTACTCGGTGACAAGTACTTTGTCATTCTACCCCCTGGCGTGGGTGGCACTGCCGGGTGGCGCCCCCCTCTTGCCTGGTGCCCCTGGCAAGTGCCATCCTGGCCAATAGGAAGATACACCCCTGTACACAGGTAACAAAACCACAGTTCAGTACACAATACAGCTTGGAAACAAAGGATGCGAGGGAGTATTCCATGTAGGTTGGGTACTGAATCCCTTAGTGAAGGTGCTACTGTAAGGTTAGAGCAGCTGCAAGAGATGGGCAGCAACTATCGAGTACAGTACCATACTATAATGCCACAGAGAGGGTGGCAGGCTGTAGTTGATGGGTAAGAGAAGGGAGCTGTGAGAACAGGAGGTAGGAGGACCTTGCTCTTAGCAGCTTACATTCTAAGGAGAAGTGGGTGACAGTTGACATGAGGCAAGAGCTGGTGAATGTAGACCTAAGGGCAGGTGGTAAGAGAGGAAGAGATAACCAAGGCAGAAGGGTAGGGTGAGATATATGGTGCATGCTTATCTGGTGGAGGGGTATGCTTTATAAACAGATGCATCTTCAGAAGGCATAAGCAGAAATGAGCTACAGTACCATATTTTCTGTTATGTATGCAGCACACATTTCACAAAGCTTGCGTGTCATTAAATTGACTCCCAAGAATTATTTTTTAAACACAGTTTGATATTTTGTAACATAGAGCTACATGAGTGTTATTGATGATATATGGAAGAAGGGAGGGAGCAGGTTTGTAAGAATTAATGATGAGATTTGAGTACAAAAACAACTGAATTGTTTCCCCAAGTGTCAACCCTATTGAACTGATTTCACTCTTAGATAACATTATGCTTTTAGAGTTTACATCCAGATTGTTTTGCTAACACACATATAAATAAAAAACAGCAATGTAGATTGTACCTGAACATCTTTGAAATATGAAATGTATCTAATGTAACAGCTGCAAATAATGTGGCTGACAAACTTAAAAAATCTCTTAATAAGCCCAACACAATATTATTTTGATTTTTCTATATACTGTATGTCTAACAAAGCTAGAAAATCTTATAGTTCAATGTGGTGTATTTTTGAGTAAATTAGATACTGTATCTATTTATTTCTACAATTTTTTTTCCAGTATTCTTTATATTTATATTAATTACAAATCTCAGATTATATTGTATTTCTCTTTTTATCATGAAATACAAATAATTTTTCTTAATTTCTTCTGTGTTTGGATAATATAGACTGTGTGCCTACAAAGCAGAATATGTTAACACGTGCTACCGCGTAGTTTAAAAATTGACAACAAATAAAGAAACAAAATGTAAACTGTAAAATTTTAACCTCTGCAAAATATAAAAAAGCTCTAGTTATATTATTTTTAGATTATTTTGCAGGGTGTGGTATAGTAAACCAATGATTAAATGTTGACATGATCATTATGTCAACAATGAAAATGTCAATATGTTCATAATATTGACAGACCGCATTCGGCATTCAACTATGTTAACACTGAGGTACTGTAATGCTGGCATTGCTGAAATGTCCACAATGGCTTAAATTTACTAAG
This sequence comes from Pseudophryne corroboree, assembly GCF_028390025.1. Classification (NCBI taxonomy): domain Eukaryota; kingdom Metazoa; phylum Chordata; class Amphibia; order Anura; family Myobatrachidae; genus Pseudophryne; species Pseudophryne corroboree. The sequence continues at coordinate 389,667,151 of NC_086444.1, read as the reverse complement.
ATTTGTGTTTCTATCAAATTTTGCAGAGATCAATTGTGGATAACATTGACTGTGTTTTTTTGCATCTTTTTGCAACCAAAATCGGTAATTTACTAAGTTACAGTGTTTGTGTGTTTCGAGCTTTCCAATGTCGATGTTATTCGTATACCTAAAGGTATATTTCTGCTTGCATTGTGTTATTCCTGACGAACATGAGTGCTTTGCCGCATGATTTGTGTTTTTTCATTTGCAGCAGTGTTTTTTTCAATCACAGCTGCATTAAAACCTATACTTTCGTTTTCATCACTCATGCATGATTGGTTGTGTTCAGTATGCAGGAGTGTCAAAGTTGTTTGGAGTTTATTCAGCGATTTCTGAGTGATGTACTGTGTTTGTAAGTTGTCTTGTCATTCTTGTAGTCTTGTAATTTAGTAGTTTGTCAGTTTTTCTGTCCTTGTAATTTTTTTTTTCAAGTCTCTTGTCAATGTTTTTGTGTGTGTGGTGTGTGCTGTGTAGAGGTAGTGGATGAGTGTTTTTAGTGTGTCTTTATTTTTTAGTGTTCGGAGTTGTTTGTGTCAAGTATGTCCCAGTCTGAGGTGAGTGTGATGGAGGAGGTTTGTGAGAGGGGTGAGCTGAGTGATGTGGAAGCGGTTAATGAGAGTGGGGATGTTAGTGAGGTGGAGGAGGTTAGTGAGGTGGAAGAGGTGGCAGAGGAGGCTGCAGATTCTTCTACTGAGAGTGATGTAGCTCTGCCACCACACACCACAACCAAGACAAGTGGAAATATAACATTCACCTTTGCTGAAAACGTGGTTTTTGTTCAGGAGATTATGAAGCACCATCTCCAGCTATTCAGGCCACAATTTGCAAAGGTGTCGACCTGCAAAAAAATTAATTTTGTGGAAGAAAGTTGTGGCTTCTGTAAACAGTAAGGGCTTTGCCAAGCACACAGAGGACACGTGCAGAAAAAGGTTTTATGATATCAAGCACCGTGTCAAGGCAAAAATGGCCAAGGAGGCCATGTCATCACACCAAACAGGAGGTAGCCATCCATTTGTGGCATCATATCTGTAATATGAAGAGCCCATGGGGATCCTTATCCCTCCAGAAGTGGTGAGGGCAATTTATGTTGTGGATTCTGATCAGCCCAAGAAGGGTGGTAAGTGTGTGTGTTTGTTTTTACTCCATTTTGGGGGTGTTGTAATATGTAAACATATTTAAATATACTGTATACTATGCTTTTTTTATTTGATTTTCTGAATCATAATCCTGCATGCTTTTGGGACATATTTCTTTAATTTATTTTTGAAGGCAAAAAGTTACTGGGTATGTGTGCCATTGCTATATTGTTTCCAAAGTGCTTTTGTATTATTTTGTGTTTTGTTTTGTTTTTTTTGGGGGGGGGCGGGGGGTTGGTGAAGCATTAACAATTTGAGTGACATTACTGTTGTAATGTATTGTTACCTAATGCCTACATGCCAATACTGTATTGATCATTGTATAGGCCATGAGCCTGTGTGCCTTATTGTGGGTCTGCTCACAAGACTGACATCTATGTTGCCATTAGGTTTTTGTGCCACATATTGTAGGTTTTTTTTCTTTGAAGTTTCTTTTAGTGCCTTCAACTACTGTATGTACTGTCACCCCTTTAGCTCCAATTTAGCTTTACTGTACTTTGTTTTTAGTATACCAACATCACCTCTTTTCATTTTTTGTGTTGTTTGTCTTCATTTCAGTATGGTAAAGTGAGTAAATGTATTTGTATTTTGATGTTGGCTTATGGTTTTTTTAATTAAACATAAATTGAGAGTATGCAGATTTTATTTTGCATCTGTCCTGTGTTTAAATATGCATTGTATGTTGTTTATTTTTGGACATGTAGTTGTCCAATACTTTGCTAGATTCTTCACATTTGTAGTTTTGTGTTGTTGCGTGAAATGACATCAAACATGTTTTTGAAAAAAGTAATTCTTTATCCAAAAAAATAAGTACAGCAAACAACAGTTAAGTCAACAATATTTGTTTTTATTTTCTTAAAAATACTCAAAGTTGCTTGCCATTGTAAAATTGTCACTGATATACTGGCATTGTGTCAATGTATTTTAAAGGAACTTACAAATATTACATATTTATTAAAATGTTTGCAAAAAATAATTGAGTTTTGATCAAATGTTACATATCTATTTTCAGTGAGCAAAAAAAAAATTATTATTTTGTCCATCCACACACGTGTCTCCTCCAAGGAAACAATAAGTAGGATGTGTCAGGCAGGCCAACACACATGTCGTCAACACAGAAACGGAAGTTGGCAGTCACAAGCAGGCCAATTGTGTCTCCACCATGATGCTGCATCTCAGAGATGTCATCCAGGCCACCACTACAACTTCTGGACAGTCCCCCAGCAATGTCACTACACTCACCACAGCTGCCTAGTGAGTAAAATTAACACAAAAACATTAGGACATGTAGTTTCACAGGGATGCCCTTAATTTCCCAGCTGTCCAAATTCATTTGAACTGGATACCAACGCCGGAATCACAACAGGTGACAGAGCTGACAGGCGGAATACCAGCGCAACAGGACTATTACAATTGTGGGGGTCCATGACACCCACAGAGTGGTAATAGATCCTGTGGCGAGTACAGCAAATCCACAAGGGGACTCTTAGCACTCACCCTGCTGCCCACATTCTGGGTGCCACGATGCCATTGTGGGGAAATTGACAGGTGGCATTCCATCCGTGATATGTGTGCAGACGGCCTATCGCACACCTTTTATACCCACCAAGCTAGTGCATGAAATGTGAAGTACATAATAGGCTACGCGATGCCAACGTCAAATGTAGGAGGTGGTCATAATAATGTGACTCGATCGTGCATATATCAACATTCTGTCCATGTGAACATTTTACAGATATGGGGCAGATGTATTAAGCCTGGAGAAGTGATAAAGCAGTGATAATGAAGTGATAATTGGAAGGTGATAACACATCAGCCAATCAGCTCCTAACTGTCATTTTTCAAACCTGTAATGATTGGATGGTGCGTTATTTGATGTTCAAACCTTATCCATGCTGATATACAGTAACAACTGTCTGTCAACATTCTGGGGTCAACATTATGACTGTTGACTTAATGACTGCATATCTACATTATTTTGACTGTCAAATATTTTCAATAGCAAAGATTAATAAAAATAGAAATGGATTGATTAGAATGATAACATTCTCTGCATTTGCTTCAGCCTGTATGTTTTATTAGCTGATATTGTAACACATGCAAGTATTCACAGAAGTTTTAAGCAGACATCAGCTGCTAACAGATTCATTAAACAAGCCCAAGCACAGCTTTAAAAATTCAATTTAGTTCACCGGTCTTTTTGAAGTAGTGCCAGTGGCAAAGAACTCATCATCTCTCAAAGTACTTAGATTCTGAAGTATCACAGTGATATTAGCTGGATTGTAGTATAATAAAGTTCTATTGTATGAAATAATCACACTTGGAACAGAAAGGAAGAAATACATTGAGTGCTATGGTTGAAGCTTGCATTTAAGGTTTAAGTTGAAGTGTATCAATTGATACACCTAGCAGTTACTCCACAGAGCCCAGAGAAATCCCTTAAGTGAGATTGTTTTAAAAAAAAATACACATACAACAACACGTTTTCTAAATCACCATTGACCTGTATTAATAGTCACTTCAGCACGCACAGGATGCTGCTGAGCAGAATAAATTAAATATTGTGTACAGTACTGTATACTGATGTGATCTATTGATCTATTCTGCTGGCTAATGTAATTTCCTTTGCATCTTTCAAACTAACTTCTCTATAGAAACTAAAACATTTCCACAATTTTTTTGCATGATGTTCTTACTGGCATTATTTTCTTGAAGTGATACAGTATGTTTATTTTTTAAATTATATATAATCTGAAATCTATGAACCCACAACCAGATTCATTCTTCCTTTCCTGAACAAATAAAACAGTACAGTGTAGTAGAGAATGATTTATAGTATGCTTTTACAATTCACTGCAATTGAATTGTTCATAAAAGTGAACACATAACTGTGAAATAAATTACTGCTTTCAAAAGTTTATTTAGCATTTTTTTAAAATATCTTTTTATTATTATTCTTATGCTTTTTATAGTAAAAACTCTGCCTCCCCTGCCTACCCTAACCGCACATTGCTGGTATGTACATAAAGATGTAGCCAGCTTTATCCAGGCTGTGACTATTCGCAACCGCTGTCAGGGTGCATACACACGGTGCGATGTAACCTTACGTTTTTAACTATATCGTTAAAATCATAAGGGAAGTTAGTGCAAATTGCACCTTGTGTACACAGCTTGCAATTAGAGATGAGCGGGTTCGGTTCCTCGGAATCCGAACCCGCCCGAACTTCAGCTTTTTTTACACGGATCCGAGCGACTCGGATCTTCCCGCCTTGCTCGGTTAACCCGAGCGCGCCCGAACGTCATCATGACGCTGTCGGATTCTCGCGAGGCTCGGATTCTATTGCGAGACTCAGATTCTATATAAGGAGCCGCGCGTCGCCGCCATTTTACACGTGCATTGAGATTGATAGTGAGAGGACGTGGCTGGCGTCCTCTCCGTTTAGAGAAGAAATAGATAGGAGAGTGAGAGTGAGACAGTGACACTTCATTTACTGGAGCTTAGGAGGAGTACTCAGACAGAGAGTGCAGAATTTTGCTGATAGTATTAGTTAGTTATACTAGTGACAGAGTGAGACAGTGACACTTCATTTACTGGAGCTTAGGAGGAGTACTCAGACAGAGAGTGCAGAATTTTGCTGATAGTATTAGTTAGTTATACTAGTGACTGACCAGTGACCACCAGTGCAGTTTTATATTATTTAATATAATCCGTTCTCTGCCTGAAAAAACGATACACAGTGACTCAGTCACATACCATATCTGTGCTCAGCCCAGTGTGCTGCTGCATCATCTATGTATAATATCTGACTGTGCTCACACAGCTTAATTGTGGGGGAGACTGGGGAGCAGTTAGGTTATAGCAGGAGCCAGGAGTACATATTAAAATTAAACAGTGCACACTTTTTTTCTGCAGGAGTGCCACTGCCAGTGTGACTGACCAGTGACCTGACCACCAGTATATAGTATACTATATTGTATTGTGAATGTCTGCCTGTAAAAGTTAAACACACGTCGTGTGACTTGTGTGGTGTTTTTTTATTCTATAAAATAAAAAACTCATTCTGCTGACAGACAGTGTCCAGCAGGTCCGTCATTATATAATATATACCTGTCCGGCTGCAGTAGTGATATATATATATTTTTTATATCATTATTTATCATCCAGTCGCAGCAGACACAGTACGGTAGTTCACGGCTGTAGCTACCTCTGTGTCGGCACTCGGCAGTCCATCCATAATTGTATACCACCTACCCGTGTTTTTTTTTTTCTTTCTTCTTTATACATACTACATCTCATTATCATCCAGTCTATATTAGCAGCAGACACAGTATAGTACGGTAGTCCACGGCTGTAGCTACCTCTGTGTCGGCACTCGGCAGTCCGTCCATAATTGTATACCACCTACCCGTGGTTTTTTTTTCTTTCTTCTTTATACATACTACATCTCATTATCAACCGGTCTATATTAGCAGCAGACACAGTACGGTAGTCCACGGCTGTAGCTACCTCTGTGTCGGCACTCGGCAGCCCATCCATAATTGTATACCACCTACCCGTGGTTTTTTTTTCTTTCTTCTTTATACATACATACTACATCTCTTTATCAACCAGTCTATATTAGCAGCAGACACAGTACGGTAGTCCACGGCTGTAGCTACCTCTGTGTCGGCACTCGGCAGTCCATCCATAATTGTATACCACCTACCCGTGGTTTTTTTTCTTTCTTCTTTATACATACATACTACATCTCTTTATCAACCAGTCTATATTAGCAGCAGACACAGTACGGTAGTCCACGGCTGTAGCTACCTCTGTGTCGGCACTCGGCAGTCCGTCCATAATTGTATACCACCTACCCGTGGTTTTTTTTTCTTTCTTCTTTATACATACATACTACATCTCTTTATCAACCAGTCTATATTAGCAGCAGACACAGTACGGTAGTCCACGGCTGTAGCTACCTCTGTGTCGGCACTCGGCAGTCCATCCATAATTGTATACCACCTACCCGTGTTTTTTTTTTTCTTTCTTCTTTATACATACTACATCTCATTATCATCCAGTCTATATTAGCAGCAGACACAGTACAGTACGGTAGTCGACGGCTGTAGCTACCTCTGTGTCGGCACTCGGCAGTCCGTCCATAATTGTATACCACCTACCCGTGGTTTTTTTTTCTTTCTTCTTTATACATACTACATCTCATTATCAACCAGTCTATATTAGCAGCAGACACAGTACGGTAGTCCACGGCTGTAGCTACCTCTGTGTCGGCACTCGGCAGTCCATCCATAATTGTATACCACCTACCCGTGGTTTTTTTTTCTTTCTTCTTTATACATACATTAATACCAAGAGAAGAAACAGATGACTCTGTTTGGGAAGCACTCTTACTCAGGAAGATAGATATATTGTACCTCAGTACACTGAAAAGATTTGAATAAATCAAATTAAATTCCGTGTTTTTTAGAGTTAGCGAAGTTCCTTCTGAGAATGAATAATAGCTATGCGAATTTATATGGAATATAAACTTATCCTATTGTTAAATACTGGATAAGTAATCAATAGTAGTGAACTGATGTTTGCTGTATATTAATTATGTGCTGAGGAAGGGTCCTCCCTTCTACCATTAATGACTGGGAAAACTTTATATATGAACCCTCATTCAGCCTGCATGTATCACATGGGAAAAAGTGGTAGACGCAGGGAATTAAATCATTGGTTCATTCCGATTCCAAAAAAGCTTTTCCCCATTCTTTGTGGGTGATCACAATTAAGTGCCCTCGAGGGTTGGTATGTGTCTATATGGACAGATTATCTTGCAGCACCAAGATGTTCCCAGGTAGTCTCCTATCCTGGTACTGGTCCGGCCTTCCAATGCTTGGCTTCCAAGTTCGGAAGGATTTGGGCTTATTCAAAGGAGTATGGCCGCAAGATAGTCCTTATGACATCCCTCCACCTATTGGGCTTGTCTTAATAGGATATTGGTAAATGATGTTCCTCATATATGAAGGAGGACTCAATAATTCAGTATTCGGAGCAAGCCAAAAAATTTTTTGGTGGTACTTTCTGTGTGTTTGGGGCAGGTAGTGTTATAACAGATAAGACCAATTTGCTGTCACCGTTTCTCACCTCTGCTTTTCATCCATCATACCATTAGGCATAGGGTGGAGAATGAGAGAGTGAGACACAAGCATAAGGTCTGAAGAAAGAAGATCAGAGCAGTCTGGGTGCTGTGCCTACTTGTAAGATTCTGTTGCAATGCCTTGCAGAACCTATACTTTGGTAGGTCCACAACAGACGACACACTCTTTGAGAAAATGTGCTAAGGATTGACAGTTTTAGTTAAGGCCGTGAGTCTATAGTGTATCAATATACTATGACATATAACTCTCATTAAACGTTAAGAGCAGCCAATTTTCTGTCACCAAGTGCTGCACAGATTCAAATAACACCTGCATCTGTTTCTGATTGTATCACACAGAAAGATACACTTTTGCAGACAGTCTAAATACCTCCATCTGATAATGTGGTCAAATACTTTGTTTATCAGTAACGACATTCAAACTGGCCATTCATGATCAAATACATCTATTACAAATCACGGCAATTAGAGTGGCCGTTCTTGTGAGTGGCAACTCACAGGTCCATTCTATTGTTGACTAATATGATGTTTTAGTTATACAAAATAATTGTGTCAAACTTGTGTCTGTGTCACTGATCTCTATAGACACTCAGTAATTAGACACATTTATGGTCAGTTATCTAGGCATACAAAGTGAAGACATGTGGGTTTATCCCTCTCAGTATGTATGTCTGTATGTTAAGTATGCTATAAAGTATTTATGACACCCGTCAGCATATGACCACCTCCCGATTTCGGGTGGTGTGTGTGACTTATTACTCGGCAGTCCATCCATAATTGTATACCACCTACCCGTGGTTTTTTTTTCTTTCTTCTTTATACATACTACATCTCATTATCATCCAGTCTATATTAGCAGCAGACACAGTACAGTACGGTAGTCCACGGCTGTAGCTACCTCTGTGTTGGCACTCGGCAGTCCATCCATAATTGTATACCACCTACCCGTGGTTTTTTTTTCTTTCTTCTTTATACATACATACTACATCTCTTTATCAACCAGTCTATATTAGCAGCAGACACAGTACGGTAGTCCACGGCTGTAGCTACCTCTGTGTCGGCACTCGGCAGTCCATCCATAATTGTATACCACCTACCCGTGGTTTTTTTTTCTTTCTTCTTTATACATACATACTACATCTCTTTATCAACCAGTCTATATTAGCAGCAGACACAGTACGGTAGTCCACGGCTGTAGCTACCTCTGTGTCGGCACTCGGCAGTCCGTCCATAATTGTATACCACCTACCCGTGGTTTTTTTTTCTTTCTTCTTTATACATACATACTACATCTCATTATCATCCAGTCTATATTAGCAGCAGACACAGTACAGTACAATAGTCCACGGCTGTAGCTACCTCTGTGTCGGCACTCGGCAGTCCATCCATAATTGTATACTAGTATCCATCCATCTCCATTGTTTACCTGAGGTGCCTTTTAGTTGTGCCTATTAAAATATGGAGAACAAAAATGTTGAGGTTCCAAAATTAGGGAAAGATCAAGATCCACTTCCACCTCGTGCTGAAGCTGCTGCCACTAGTCATGGCCGAGACGATGAAATGCCAGCAACGTCGTCTGCCAAGGCCGATGCCCAACATCATAGTACAGAGCATGTCAAATCCAAAACACCAAATATCAGTAAAAAAAGGACTCCAAAACCTAAAATAAAATTGTCGGAGGAGAAGCGTAAACTTGCCAATATGCCATTTACCACACGGAGTGGCAAGGAACGGCTGAGGCCCTGGCCTATGTTCATGGCTAGTGGTTCAGCTTCACATGAGGATGGAGGCACTCAGCCTCTCGCTAGAAAAATGAAAAGACTCAAGCTGGCAAAAGCAGTAGCACCGCAAAGAACTGTGCGTTCTTCGAAATCCCAAATCCACAAGGAGAGTCCAATTGTGTCGGTTGCGATGCCTGACCTTCCCAACACTGGACGTGAAGAGCATGCACCTTCCACCATTTGCACGCCCCCTGCAAGTGCTGGAAGGAGCACCCGCAGTCCAGTTCCTGATAGTCAGATTGAAGATGTCAGTGTTGAAGTACACCAGGATGAGGAGGATATGGGTGTTGCTGGCGCTGGGGAGGAAATTGACCAGGAGGATTCTGATGGTGAGGTGGTTTGTTTAAGTCAGGCACCCGGGGAGACACCTGTTGTCCGTGGGAGGAATATGGCCGTTGACATGCCTGGTGAAAATACCAAAAAAATCAGCTCTTCGGTGTGGAACTATTTCAACAGAAATGCGGACAACAGGTGTCAAGCCGTGTGTTCCCTTTGTCAAGCTGTAATAAGTAGGGGTAAGGACGTTAATCACCTCGGAACATCCTCCCTTATACGTCACCTGCAGCGCATTCATAATAAGTCAGTGACAAGTTCAAAAACTTTGGGTGACAGCGGAAGCAGTCCACTGACCAGTAAATCCCTTCCTCTTGTAACCAAGCTCACGGAAACCACCCCACCAACTCCCTCAGTGTCAATTTCCTCCTTCCCCAGGAATGCCAATAGTCCTGCAGGCCATGTCACTGGCAATTCTGACGATTCCTCTCCTGCCTGGGATTCCTCCGATGCATCCTTGCGTGTAACGCCTACTGCTGCTGGCGCTGCTGTTGTTGCTGCTGGGAGTCGATGGTCATCCCAGAGGGGAAGTCGTAAGACCACTTTTACTACTTCCACCAAGCAATTGACTGTCCAACAGTCCTTTGCGAGGAAGATGAAATATCACAGCAGTCATCCTACAGCAAAGCGGATAACTGAGGCCTTGGCATCCTGGGTGGTGAGAAACGTGGTTCCGGTATCCATCATTACTGCAGAGCCAACTAGAGACTTGTTGGAGGTACTGTGTCCCCGGTACCAAATACCATCTAGGTTCCATTTCTCTAGGCAGGCGATACCGAAAATGTACACAGACCTCAGAAAAAGAGTCACCAGTGTCCTAAAAAATGCAGCTGTACCCAATGTCCACTTAACCACGGACATGTGGACAAGTGGAGCAGGGCAGGGTCAGGACTATATGACTGTGACAGCCCACTGGGTAGATGTATGGACTCCCGCCGCAAGAACAGCAGCGGCGGCACCAGTAGCAGCATCTCGCAAACGCCAACTCTTTCCTAGGCAGGCTACGCTTTGTATCACCGGTTTCCAGAATACGCACACAGCTGAAAACCTCTTACGGCAACTGAGGAAGATCATCGCGGAATGGCTTACCCCAATTGGACTCTCCTGTGGATTTGTGGCATCGGACAACGCCAGCAATATTGTGTGTGCATTAAATATGGGCAAATTCCAGCACGTCCCATGTTTTGCACATACCTTGAATTTGGTGGTGCAGAATTTTTTAAAAAATGACAGGGGCGTGCAAGAGATGCTGTCGGTGGCCAGAAGAATTGCGGGACACTTTCGGCGTACAGGCACCACGTACAGAAGACTGGAGCACCACCAAAAACTACTGAACCTGCCCTGCCATCATCTGAAGCAAGAAGTGGTAACGAGGTGGAATTCAACCTTCTATATGCTTCAGAGGTTGGAGGAGCAGCAAAAGGCCATTCAAGCCTATACAATTGAGCACGATATAGGAGGTGGAATGCACCTGTCTCAAGCGCAGTGGAGAATGATTTCAACGTTGTGCAAGGTTCTGATGCCCTTTGAACTTGCCACACGTGAAGTCAGTTCAGACACTGCCAGCCTGAGTCAGGTCATTCCCCTCATCAGGCTTTTGCAGAAGAAGCTGGAGACATTGAAGGAGGAGCTAACACGGAGCGATTCCGCTAGGCATGTGGGACTTGTGGATGGAGCCCTTAATTCGCTTAACAAGGATTCACGGGTGGTCAATCTGTTGAAATCAGAGCACTACATTTTGGCCACCATGCTCGATCCTAGATTTAAAGCCTACCTTGGATCTCTCTTTCCGGCAGACACAAGTCTGCTGGGGTTGAAAGACCTGCTGGTGAGAAAATTGTCAAGTCAAGCGGAACGCGACCTGTCAACATCTCCTCCTTCACATTCTCCCGCAACTGGGGGTGCGAGGAAAAGGCTCAGAATTCCGAGCCCACCCGCTGGCGGTGATGCAGGGCAGTCTGGAGCGACTGCTGATGCTGACATCTGGTCCGGACTGAAGGACCTGACAACGATTACGGACATGTCGTCTACTGTCACTGCATATGATTCTCTCAACATTGAAAGAATGGTGGAGGATTATATGAGTGACCGCATCCAAGTAGGCACGTCACACAGTCCATACTTATACTGGCAGGAAAAAGAGGCAATTTGGAGGCCCTTGCACAAACTGGCTTTATTCTACCTAAGTTGCCCTCCCACAAGTGTGTACTCCGAAAGAGTGTTTAGTGCCGCCGCTCACCTTGTCAGCAATCGGCATACGAGGTTATATCTAGAAAATGTGGAGAAGATGATGTTCATTAAAATGAATTATAATCAATTCCTCCGCGGAGACATTGACCAGCAGCAATTGCCTCCACAAAGTACACAGGGAGCTGAGATGGTGGATTCCAGTGGGAACGAATTGATAATCTGTGAGGAGGGGGATGTACACGGTGATATATCGGAGGATGATGATGAGGTGGACATCTTGCCTCTGTAGAGCCAGTTTGTGCAAGGAGAGAATAATTGCTTCTTTTTTGGGGGGGGTCCAAACCAACCCGTCATATCAGTCACAGTCGTGTGGCAGACCCTGTCACTGAAATGATGGGTTGGTTAAAGTGTGCATGTCCTGTTTATACAACATAAGGGTGGGTGGGAGGGCCCAAGGACAATTCCATCTTGCACCTCTTTTTTCTTTTATTTTTCTTTGCGTCATGTGCTGTTTGGGGAGGGTTTTTTGGAAGGGCCATCCTGCGTGACACTGCAGTGACACTCCTAGATGGGCCCGGTGTTTGTGTCGGCCACTAGGGTCGCTTATCTTACTCACACAGTCAGCTACCTCATTGCGCCTCTTTTTTTCTTTGCGTCATGTGCTGTTTGGGGAGGGTTTTTTGGAAGGGCCATCCTGCGTGACACTGCAGTGCCACTCCTAGATGGGCCCGGTGTTTGTGTCGGCCACTAGGGTCGCTTATCTTACTCACACAGTCAGCTACCTCATTGCGCCTCTTTTTTTCTTTGCGTCATGTGCTGTTTGGGGAGGGTTTTTTGGAAGGGCCATCCTGCGTGACACTGCAGTGCCACTCCTAGATGGGCCCGGTGTTTGTGTCGGCCACTAGGGTCGCTTATCTTACTCACACAGTCAGCTACCTCATTGCGCCTCTTTTTTTCTTTGCGTCATGTGCTGTTTGGGGAGGGTTTTTTGGAAGGGACATCCTGCGTGACACTGCAGTGCCACTCCTAGATGGGCCCGGTGTTTGTGTCGGCCACTAGGGTCGCTTATCTTACTCACACAGTCAGCTACCTCATTGCGCCTCTTTTTTTCTTTGCGTCATGTGCTGTTTGGGGAGGGTTTTTTGGAAGGGCCATCCTGCGTGACACTGCAGTGCCACTCCTAGATGGGCCCGGTGTTTGTGTCGGCCACTAGGGTCGCTTATCTTACTCACACAGTCAGCTACCTCATTGCGCCTCTTTATTTCTTTGCGTCATGTGCTGTTTAGGGAGGGTTTTTTGGAAGGGACATCCTGCGTGACACTGCAGTGCCACTCCTAGATGGGCCCGGTGTTTGTGTCGGCCACTAGGGTCGCTTATCTTACTCACACAGTCAGCTACCTCATTGCGCCTCTTTTTTTCTTTGCGTCATGTGCTGTTTGGGGAGGGTTTTTTGGAAGGGCCATCCTGCGTGACACTGCAGTGCCACTCCTAGATGGGCCCGGTGTTTGTGTCGGCCACTAGGGTCGCTTATCTTACTCACACAGTCAGCTACCTCATTGCGCCTCTTTTTTTCTTTGCGTCATGTGCTGTTTGGGGAGGGTTTTTTGGAATGGACATCCTGCGTGACACTGCAGTGCCACTCCTAGATGGGCCCGGTGTTTGTGTCGGCCACTAGGGTCGCTTATCTTACTCACACAGTCAGCTACCTCATTGCGCCTCTTTTTTTCTTTGCGTCATGTGCTGTTTGGGGAGGGTTTTTTGGAAGGGCCATCCTGCGTGACACTGCAGTGCCACTCCTAGATGGGCCCGGTGTTTGTGTCGGCCACTAGGGTCGCTTATCTTACTCACACAGTCAGCTACCTCATTGCGCCTCTTTATTTCTTTGCGTCATGTGCTGTTTGGGGAGGGTTTTTTGGAAGGGACATCCTGCGTGACACTGCAGTGCCACTCCTAGATGGGCCCGGTGTTTGTGTCGGCCACTAGGGTCGCTTATCTTACTCACACAGTCAGCTACCTCATTGCGCCTCTTTTTTTCTTTGCGTCATGTGCTGTTTGGGGAGGGTTTTTTGGAAGGGCCATCCTGCGTGACACTGCAGTGCCACTCCTAGATGGGCCCGGTGTTTGTGTCGGCCACTAGGGTCGCTTATCTTACTCACACAGTCAGCTACCTCATTGCGCCTCTTTTTTTCTTTGCGTCATGTGCTGTTTGGGGAGGGTTTTTTGGAATGGACATCCTGCGTGACACTGCAGTGCCACTCCTAGATGGGCCCGGTGTTTGTGTCGGCCACTAGGGTCGCTTATCTTACTCACACAGTCAGCTACCTCATTGCGCCTCTTTTTTTCTTTGCGTCATGTGCTGTTTGGGGAGGGTTTTTTGGAAGGGCCATCCTGCGTGACACTGCAGTGCCACTCCTAGATGAGCCCGGTGTTTGTGTCGGCCACTAGGGTCGCTTATCTTACTCACACAGTCAGCTACCTCATTGCGCCTCTTTTTTTCTTTGCGTCATGTGCTGTTTGGGGAGGGTTTTTTGGAAGGGCCATCCTGCGTGACACTGCAGTGCCACTCCTAGATGGGCCCGGTGTTTGTGTCGGCCACTAGGGTCGCTTATCTTACTCACACAGTCAGCTACCTCATTGCGCCTCTTTATTTCTTTGCGTCATGTGCTGTTTGGGGAGGGTTTTTTGGAAGGGACATCCTGCGTGACACTGCAGTGCCACTCCTAGATGAGCCCGGTGTTTGTGTCGGCCACTAGGGTCGCTTATCTTACTCACACAGTCAGCTACCTCATTGCGCCTCTTTTTTTCTTTGCGTCATGTGCTGTTTGGGGAGGGTTTTTTGGAAGGGCCATCCTGCGTGACACTGCAGTGCCACTCCTAGATGGGCCCGGTGTTTGTGTCGGCCACTAGGGTCGCTTATCTTACTCACACAGTCAGCTACCTCATTGCGCCTCTTTTTTTCTTTGCGTCATGTGCTGTTTGGGGAGGTTTTTTTGGAAGGGACATCCTGCGTGACACTGCAGTGCCACTCCTAGATGGGCCCGGTGTTTGTGTCGGCCACTAGGGTCGCTTATCTTACTCACACAGTCAGCTACCTCATTGCGCCTCTTTTTTTATTTGCGTCATGTGCTGTTTGGGGAGGGTTTTTTGGAAGGGCCATCCTGCGTGACACTGCAGTGCCACTCCTAGATGGGCCCGGTGTTTGTGTCGGCCACTAGGGTCGCTTATCTTACTCACACAGTCAGCTACCTCATTGCGCCTCTTTTTTTCTTTGCGTCATGTGCTGTTTGGGAAGGGTTTTTTGGAAGGGACATCCTGCGTGACACTGCAGTGCCACTCCTAGATGGGCCCGGTGTTTGTGTCGGCCACTAGGGTCGCTTATCTTACTCACACAGCGACCTCGGTGCAAATTTTAGGACTAAAAATAATATTGTGAGGTGTGAGGTATTCAGAATAGACTGAAAATGAGTGTAAATTATGGTTATTGAGGTTAATAATACTTTGGGATCAAAATGACCCCCAAATTCTATGATTTAAGCTGTTTTTTAGGGTTTTTTGAAAAAAACACCCGAATCCAAAACACACCCGAATCCGACAAAAAAAATTCGGTGAGGTTTTGCCAAAACGCGGTCGAACCCAAAACACGGCCGCGGAACCGAACCCAAAACCAAAACACAAAAACCGAAAAATTTCCGGCGCTCATCTCTACTTGCAATACCGATGCGCTCTTCCATGGGTTCGGTATCGCAAGAAAAGATAGACTGTGCAGGAAAGTCCATCTTGACAATATTGTGTACAATCTAGTACATAGTATAGATAAAATTAGCACTTAGTCAAAATCTCAAGTAAAGCTAGTCAATATCAGTGGTTCAGGGCTCCGGGGAGTTCAGGGGAAATCGCAAAGTCAAAATCGGAGATAGTCAATATCTCATCATGTGTATGAACATTTACTTTGCCATGGATAGCAATGTCCTTACACCGAGCATGTGCATTTACAGTTGTCACTCGTGGGGCCCATAGAGATAATATTAATCACGGGTGCAAATAGTCGCACCCATGTGCATATGCATTGCAACAAAGATGAGGCTGACTACACCTGTAAATATATAAGTGTGTCTGTGTATGTATGTGCGTTGCTATAGAAAGTAAGCTCTAATGAGCAGAGCCCTCCACCACTTATATTCTTTTCCACAGGCAAACTGAGCCACAATGAAAGTCTCTATGGAGAACATTTGTTCTGGCATTGGACATAGTGTAAATCCAGGTTTAAATAGGGCACTCTTAGTGCCAAAATGCTGAGTGGGCATGTGGCTCAGGTAGCTGGAATTTGGTTGGTTGGTTGCAGGCAATTAAGTGAGCAGCTCCAAGTTGGCTTTGCCCATGTAATGCAGATGTGAGAGTCACAATGAGTAGGATGCTGACCCTGTGTGCAGCGGAGTTGACACACATTCAGTGATGCCACCATTAGCTTAGCGATGTGCGGGTTCGGGTTTACCTGGATTTACTTGGATCTCAACATGGCATCTTATTGTCTATCCGGCTGTCATGTGTTTTGGTCAGCCAGTAAGAAAAGTCAGAGTAAATCCAAACTAGCACTAATTTGGCATTAACAACTAAGTAAATCTGAGCCCACACATCTCTAATTTACCTTGGAAGGAACCAGATGGCACTCCTGAATCAGGTAACCAATGCGTGAGAGAACTCCCCCAAATTCTTCAAGTTGTCACTGGACACTTATGTGGTTTGAGGGAAATTTCAGCTGGAACTAAAATCAAAATTCTAACATAGAGGCTATAATCCATACTCTCTCTTCTGGGTATTTTCAATCAATGAGGTATTAAAGTTGTCTATGACAGAAGTCTTAATCTCATATTCTACTCCGCATTGAGTCTTATTTTTAGGAGCTTCCTGATTGGATGAGTAAAACCAGTTGATTACCAAGGGCTTAAGCTAAAAAAATATTGAAGGAGTTCGGTATTTGAAGATATGGAGACAACTGCAGTTTGTAGGCTTTATCGCCAGCAAAATTTGGAACGGACCAATGAAACAGTTGGTGAATTTAATAGCTGTAACTCTGAGCCACAAATTCCTAGTGGATAACCAGAACCTACCTTCAAGTTACAGAATACAGAGGGCTCTGTGCTTCTTGGATTTTATCTTGGATCTGCAGCTTGGATTTATAGCACTGCAATGCATTAATAAGAGAGGCCTGTACTTGTTGCTAATTCTTGGAGACGTTTTGAAGAAATGATTCTGAGGCTGAAACAGAGGTTGAAGGCAATGGAGCAAAAGCTAGTACCCAAGATTACAGACCATACACAGTGAAGAATGGAAGCAGGTAGTTCTTGGTAATGGTTATTATGAGCAATTTCTGCCCAAGGGAGCAGATCTAACCAGATCCAACTTGTTGTCCTGTGAAGTTGAGCCATAAAGAGAATCCAAATCCTGATTCACCAGCTCTGTCTGGCTATTAGATTGCAGATGATAAACAGATGAAAAACTGAGTTTAATCTAGGTCTTACACAAAAAGTGGCAGAATATGACAACAAACTAAGCTCCATAGTCAGAACGATTTCAGTAAAACACCCATGAAGGCAAACATTTGTGCCAGTACTGGTGCAGAGGGAAGTTGAACGTAGTAATCCATAATTGAAAACCAACTTACAATGACCCAAATGGTAATATTTTTGTTGAAGGGAGGTAGATAAATGATAAAATCCATTGAAATGTAAGTCTAAGGAGTATTTGGGAAGAGTTACCCCACAGGAGATTGTCTGGAGAATGGGCACACTTGGGGCAGGCCACTACAAACTGCTTTACATCCTGGAAGATATATAACCAATTGCTTTACTAGTTTCAATAGCTTTCTAACTGCAGCATGACCAGTGAAATAAGATCCATGGGCCAATCACAAAAACTTTTTAAGCAGATTTTCAGGATCAAATGTTTTTCCCCGAGGAGACATGGAGACTTGAGTAACAGCTTCTTTACACAGAAAGTTAAGAATAGGATGCTTTTCAGTGGCTAGGGAGCTATCATCCTCTGCATGAACCATTATAGGGCATTGATCTTACAGTTTCTGGAACACGAGCAGAAGGATACTTGAATGTTGAATATTGAGAAGAATAAGGATCACTGAAACTTGAATGTTGAATATTGAGAAGAATAAGGATACATTGAGCTGATTTAAGATACAGCAGATTTTTGTGGTCTGTATAAATTGTAATTGGATACTGTGCTTCTTGCAAAAAATGCCATTCCTCAACTGCTAGCTTCATAGAGAGCAGCTTTTTATCCCCTATGATGTAATTCTTCTCTGTTGGTAGTGCCTTATGGGAGAAGAATTTGCAGTTATGCAGATGACCATCAAATGGTTATTGAGACCTTAGGTCATTGATAACCTGATGAGGTAGAAATTATTGGAGGCATCTTCCTGCATAAGCTGAACTCCAGGCAAGCACTTAGGTTACAGACCAACCAATGTGCGGATTGTGTTACTGGAGCCAGAGGCATCATTTACCATTGTGACACTTTTTGTACAGCAAAAAGGGGGCATGGTCTCATGGGAGGGGCGTAGCTTTGCATCCCAGACCCCATTTTCTGCACTCTGGGGAACTGGGAGATGCAGATTGACATCTGGGTGTGGCCAACACCTCCCTTGTAATGCCACTAGCTGGAGCCTAGAATACCCAAGAGCAAGTGGACTGCAAAAATTAGCTATAATAAAGAAGGACAGGTACTTAGACTGCAAGACTTCCACTGTGAGTCTCAATGAAGATGTCTGTTGAGTAATGGTACCTCTGGGAATGTGAATTTAATTTATGGCTATGAGATAGATGGGCTGACTCTTTGAGAAAATTGTTTTTAACTCAGAAACTAATCAATAACCTAAAGAATGGAATCCTACCTACTTGTATCGCTCATATTGGGCCTTTTTCACATGGATGCTGCACAAAGAACAAAGGGGGTCATTCCGAGTTGATTGCTCACTGCTGATTTTCACAGTGCAGCGATCAGGTAAAAAAAATGGCAAAACTGCGCATGCATATGTACGGGTACAAAGAGGATCGGTGCTGGGCGATGGGTTTAGCAAAGATTCCATTCGCACAGCCGAACGCAAGGTGATTGACAGAAAGAGGGCGCTTATGGGTGTCAACTGGACGTTTTCTGGGAGTGTTTGGGAAGACGCAAGCGTGTCCAGGCATTTGCTGGGTGGGTGTCTGATGTCAATTCTGGCACCAAAAAGACTAAAGTGATCGCAAGGGCTGAGTAAGTCCAGAGCTACTCTGAAACTACACAAAATGTTTTTGCTGCACTCGGCTGCAAAGGCATTGACACACTTGCAAAGCGAAAATACACTCCCCCGTGGGCGGCGACTATGTGTTTGCATGGCAGCTAAAAGAAGCTAGTGAACGAACAACTCAGAATAACCCCCAAAGTACTGATGTTTGATACTTTGCACAGGTGTAGGATTCATACCACATGGGTCAGCAATGTCAGTTGCAATATCGCTGCAGACTGTCACTGAATGACAGTCTGCTGCCATTTGGGAGTGGGGATGGAGTGGCAATGGCCACCATTTCCTAAAATAGAGGTGATGATGCCAGGATCTTTCTTGGAAGATGGATATTTCTTGGCTTCTTTGTTGGATTTGTGGCAACCAGCTTGTGCAGCCCAATGGATCACGAAGCCGGCCAGTGGTGATCCAATGTGCACAGTTGTATGAATCTCTGGATATGACTGCATCTTTCATGTTGCATAAAAGGCTGGTTCACTGCCAGTCATCATCATCAACATGTCCTTTCATCTTTTGTATACCAAAAGTAAAGATATTCTTAAAAGAAGGTGTGTTTTTGTAACACTCTCTGAGTTGGCAGGGTATATCTCAGTGGTTGAGAGAGGTATCACAGGTGTTGGGTGGCTACGTGATGGACCTTTTCCATGAAATATCATTACCCATACCTTGTCTCATAGTACCATACTCAGAGAGGTAGGAAAGATTGATACAAACCAGAAGTGAGTCAGCAATTGCAACAGGAAGTAGTTTTATTCATCTACAATGTACTCTGGAATTGGAGTGATTGGTTACTTAAAGGACACTTGGGTTGTAAATAACAAAAATAAGACTTTGGCATACAAGAGAAACACAAATATACAATTCTCTACAGTCCACAACCCAAAAAAATCATCCAATTTTGCAAAACACAAGTTATTAGAATCACGAAGAAGAATAAGTAGAATCCGGATGAGCAACAATTGCAATCACAAAATTAACATAAAATTATTGGAATCAGGAAAACCAAATCAGACACTGTGTATTCCATTCTATAATGTGATCACAAGAAGAATAAAGAGAATACGTTCAGTTATCCTAAATACTGACGTTCTAAATCTCTAGCCAAGGTAACAAGTTTCTTCACCAATAACTAGCATTTGAGTTTTTGTTAAATTTTGCTGTGCCATAGCGTGTCATTGGGGAATATGGGCACAAAGTTATTGAGGGGAAACTGGGATGGGAAATGTCAATACAACTCAGTTCTTTATTTCAAAGAGGATGTACTTAGTGAAGGAATAGCAATGTTCCCTTGACAAATGCACTAATGTCACAATAAAGGAACTTTTGTATGGAACAAACTCAGTCTCTTTCAGTTGCAGGACTTGATGAACACTTGCATAATTAGCTCAGTCCTTTCAGCAATAACTATCTGTTTGCTTTACTAAAACTCAGGGCCTAATTCAGTCCTGATCACAGCAGCAAAATCTTTCTCTAATGGGCAAAACCATGTGCACTGCAGGTGGGACAGATATAACATTTGCAAAGAGAGTTAGATTTGGGTGGGTTATTTTGTTTCTGTGCAGAGTAAATATGGCTGCTATATTTTTACACTGCAATTTCGATTTCAGTTTGAACACACCCCACCCAAATCTAACTCTCTCTCCACATGTTATATCTTCCCCACCTCCAGTGCACATGGTTTTGCCCATTATAGAAAATTTATGCTGCTGCAATCAGGTCTGAATTAGGCCCTCAGTCCTTTAGCACAGATATGTCTCTTATCCTTGCATGTAAACTCTGCTCTGGAGCACAAACATTTCTCTATAACTTGTCTTAAACTCAGTCCTGGTGAAGCCCTGCTTCTAAGGGTCTTAGCTGGTACAATATAGCACTGCTGGTTGCACCCTTCTTAATCACTGGCTAGTTTGTAACACAGCTTGAAATTCCATTCCCTGGGTCTGAGTGAGTACTGTTTGAAACTGACAGCAAGCCACAGACAAGTGTACTTTTCATCCTCCACCACCTGTGTTACAAAGGTGGTGGAGGATTAAAAGTAGTGATGTGCACCGGACATTTTTCGGGTTTTGGGTTTTGGTTTTGGATTCGGTTCCGCGGCCGTGTTTTGGATTCGGACGTGTTTTGGCAAAACCTCACCGAAATGTTTTTGTCGGATTCGGGTGTGTTTTGGATTCGGGTGTTTTTTTACAAAAAACCCTAAAAAACAGCTTAAATCATAGAATTTGGGGGTCATTTTGATCCCATAGTTTTATTAACCTCAATAACCATAATTTCCACTCATTTCCAGTCTATTCTGAACACCTCACAATATTATTTTTAGTCCTAAAATTTGCACCGAGGTCGCTGGATGGCTAAGCTAAGTGACACAAGTGGCTGACACAAACACCTGGCCCATCTAGAAGTGGCACTGCAGTGTCAGACAGGATGGCACTTCAAAAAAATAGTCCCCAAACAGCACATGATGCAAAGAAAAAAAGAGGTGCACCAAGGTCGCTGGATGGCTAAGCTAAGCGACCCAAGTGGCCGACACAAACACCTGTCCCATCTAGGAGTGGCACTGCAGTGTCAGACAGGATGGCACTTCAAAAAAATTGTCCCCAAACAGCACATGATGCAAAGAAAAAAAGAGGCGCACCAAGGTCGCTGTGAGACTAAGCTAAGCGACACAAGTGGCCGACACAAACACCTGTCCCATCTAGGAGTGACACGGCAGTGTCAGGCAGGATGGCACTTCAAAAAATTGTCCCCAAACAGCACATGATGCAAAGAAATAAAGAGGCGCACCAAGGTCGCTGTGAGACTAAGCTAAGCGACACAAGTGGCCGACACAAACACCTGGCCCATCTAGGAGTGGCATTGCAGTGTCAGGCAGGATGGCACTTCAAAAAAATTGTCCCCAAACAGCACATGATGCAAAGAAAAAAAGAGGCGCACCAAGGTCGCTGTGAGACTAAGCTAAGCGACACAAGTGGCCGACACAAACACCTGGCCCATCTAGGAGTGGCACTGCAGTGTCAGGCAGGATGGCACTTCAAAAAAATAGTCCCCAAACAGCACATGATGCAAAGAAAAAAAGAGGCGCACCAAGGTCGCTGTGAGACTAAGCTAAGCGACAAAAGTCGCCGACACAAACACCTGGCCCATCTAGGAGTGGCACTGCAGTGTCAGACAGGATGGCACTTCAAAAAAATAGTCCCCAAACAGCACATGATTCAAAGAAAAAAAGAGGCGGATAAAAGAGATGGATAGTATACTTAATGAATGACGACACAGAGGTAGGTACAGCAGTGGCTTTCCGTACTGCTATAGTATACTGGTGGTCACTGTGTCAGCAAACTGCAAAACTAAAATGCACCACAGGTATAGAATGTAGATGGATAGTATACTTAATGAATGACGACACAGAGGTAGGTACAGCAGTGGCCTTCTGTACTGCTATATATAGTATACTGGTGGTCACCGTGTCAGCAAACTGCAAAACTAAAATGCGCCACAGGTATAGAATGTAGATGGATAGTATACTTAATGAATGACGACACAGAGGTAGGTACAGCAGTGGCCTTCCGTACTGCTATAGTATACTGGTGGTCACTGTGTCAGCAAACTGCAAAACTAAAATGCACCACAGGTATAGAATGTAGATGGATAGTATACTTAATGAATGACGACACAGAGGTAGGTACAGCAGTGGCCTTCCGTACTGCTATATATAGTATACTGGTGGTCACCGTGTCAGCAAACTGCAAAACTAAAATGCGCCACAGGTATAGAATGTAGATGGATAGTATACTTAATGAATGACGACACAGAGGTAGGTACAGCAGTGGCCTTCTATACTGCTATAGTATACTGGTGGTCACTGTGTCAGCAAACTGCAAAACTAAAATGCACCACAGGTATAGAATGTAGATGGATAGTATACTTAATGAATGACGACACAGAGGTAGGTACAGCAGTGGCCTTCCGTATTGCTATATATAGTATACTGGTGGTCACTGTGTCAGCAAACTGCAAAACTAAAATGCACCACAGGTATATAATGTAGATGGATAGTATACTTAATGAATGACGACACAGAGATAGGTACAGCAGTGGCCGTCCGTACCGTACTGCTATATATAGTATACTGGTAGTCACTGTGTCAGCAAACTGCAAAACTAAAATGCACAACAGGTATAGAATGTAGATGGATAGTATACTTAATGAATGATGACACAGAGGTAGGTACAGCAGTGGCCTTCCGTACTGCTATAGTATACTGGTGGTCACTGTGTCAGCAAACTGCAAAACCAAAATGCACCACAGGTATAGAATGTAGATGGATAGTATACTTAATGAATGACGACACAGAGGTAGGTACAGCAGTGGCCTTCCGTACTGCTATATATAGTATACTGGTGGTCACTGTGTCAGCAAACTGCAAAACTAAAATGCACCACAGGTATAGAATGTAGATGGATAGTATACTTAATGAATGACGACACAGAGGTAGGTACAGCAGTGGCCTTCCGTACTGCTATATATAGTATACTGGTGGTCACTGTGTCAGCAAACTGCAAAACTAAAATGCACCACAGGTATAGAATGTAGATGGATAGTATACTTAATGAATGACGACACAGAGGTAGGTACAGCAGTGGCCTTCCGTACTGCTATAGTATACTGGTGGTCACTGTGTCAGCAAACTGCAAAACTAAAATGCACCACAGGTATAGAATGTAGATGGATAGTATACTTAAAGAATGACGACACAGAGGTAGGTACAGCAGTGGCCTTCCGTACTGCTA
Source organism: Pseudophryne corroboree (assembly GCF_028390025.1). Classification (NCBI taxonomy): domain Eukaryota; kingdom Metazoa; phylum Chordata; class Amphibia; order Anura; family Myobatrachidae; genus Pseudophryne; species Pseudophryne corroboree. Next base: position 389,643,466 of record NC_086444.1, on the reverse strand, counting down.
TAGTATACTGGTGGTCACTGTGTCAGCAAACTGCAAAACTAAAATGCACCACAGGTATAGAATGTAGATGGATAGTATACTTAGTGAATGACGACACAGAGGTAGGTACAGCAGTGGCCTTCCGTACTGCTATATATAGTATACTGGTGGTCACCGTGTCAGCAAACTGCAAAACTAAAATGCGCCACAGGTATAGAATGTAGATGGATAGTATACTTAATGAATGACGACACAGAGGTAGGTACAGCAGTGGCCTTCTATACTGCTATAGTATACTGGTGGTCACTGTGTCAGCAAACTGCAAAACTAAAATGCACCACAGGTATAGAATGTAGATGGATAGTATACTTAATGAATGACGACACAGAGGTAGGTACAGCAGTGGCCTTCCGTATTGCTATATATAGTATACTGGTGGTCACTGTGTCAGCAAACTGCAAAAGTAAAATGCACCACAGGTATATAATGTAGATGGATAGTATACTTAATGAATGACGACACAGAGATAGGTACAGCAGTGGCCTTCCGTACCGTACTGCTATATATAGTATACTGGTAGTCACTGTGTCAGCAAACTGCAAAACTAAAATGCACCACAGGTATAGAATGTAGATGGATAGTATACTTAATGAATGATGACACAGAGGTAGGTACAGCAGTGGCCTTCCGTACTGCTATAGTATACTGATGGTCACTGTGTCAGCAAACTGCAAAACCAAAATGCACCACAGGTATAGAATGTAGATGGATAGTATACTTAATGAATGACGACACAGAGGTAGGTACAGCAGTGGCCTTCCGTACTGCTATATATAGTATACTGGTGGTCACTGTGTCAGCAAACTGCAAAACTAAAATGCACCACAGGTATAGAATGTAGATGGATAGTATACTTAATGAATGACGACACAGAGGTAGGTACAGCAGTGGCCTTCCGTACTGCTATATATAGTATACTGGTGGTCACTGTGTCAGCAAACTGCAAAACTAAAATGCACCACAGGTATAGAATGTAGATGGATAGTATACTTAATGAATGACGACACAGAGGTAGGTACAGCAGTGGCCTTCCGTACTGCTATAGTATACTGGTGGTCACTGTGTCAGCAAACTGCAAAACTAAAATGCACCACAGGTATAGAATGTAGATGGATAGTATACTTAATGAATGACGACACAGAGGTAGGTACAGCAGTGGCCTTCCGTACCGTACTGCTATATATAGTATACTTGTGGTCACTGTGTCAGCAAACTGCAAAACTAAAATGCACCACAGGTATAGAATGTAGATGGATAGTATACTTAATGAATGACGACACAGAGGTAGGTACAGCAGTGGCCTTCCGTACTGCTATATATAGTATACTGGTGGTCACTGTGTCAGCAAACTGCAAAACTAAAATGCACCACAGGTATAGAATGTAGATGGATAGTATACTTAATGAATGACGACACAGAGGTAGGTACAGCAGTGGCCTTCCGTACCGTACTGCTATATATAGTATACTGGTGGTCACTGTGTCAGCAAACTGCAAAACTAAAATGCACCACAGGTATAGAATGTAGATGGATAGTATACTTAATGAATGGCGACACAGAGGTAGGTACAGCAGTGGCCTTCCGTACTGCTATAGTATACTGGTGGTCACTGTGTCAGCAAACTGCAAAACTAAAATGCACCAGAGGTATAGAATGTAGATGGATAGTATACTTAATGAATGACGACACAGAGGTAGGTACAGCAGTGGCCTTCCGTACTGCTATATATAGTATACTGGTGGTCACTGTGTCAGCAAACTGCAAAACTAAAATGCACCACAGGTATAGAATGTAGATGAATAGTATACTTAATGAATGACGACACAGAGGTAGGTACAGCAGTGGCCTTCCGTACCGTACTGCTATATATAGTATACTGGTGGTCACTGTGTCAGCAAACTGCAAAACTAAAATGCACCACAGGAATAGAATGTAGATGGATAGTATACTTAATGAATGACGACACAGAGGTAGGTACAGCAGTGGCCTTCCATACTGCTATAGTATACTGGTGGTCACTGTGTCAGCAAACTGCAAAACTAAAATGCACCACAGGTATAGAATGTAGATGGATAGTATACCTAATGAATGACGACACAGAGGTAGGTACAGCAGTGGCCTTCCGTACTGCTATATATAGTGTACTGGTGGTCACTGTGTCAGCAAACTGCAAAACTAAAATGCACCACAGGTATAGAATGTAGATGGATAGTATACTTAATGACGATACAGAGGTAGGTACAGCAGTGGCCTTCCGTACTGCTATATATAGTTTACTGGTGGTCACTGTGTCAGCAAACTGCAAAACTAAAATGCACCACAGGTATAGAATGTAGATGGATAGTATACTTAATGATGACACAGAGGTAGGTACAGCAGTGGCCTACTGTACCGTAATGCTATATATTATATACTGGTGGTCACTGGTCAGCACAACTATGCACTGTACTCATCCTATATAATTTTATACTGGTGGTCCCCAGTCCCCACAATAAAGCAGCACACTGAGCACAGATATGGAATGTTTTTCAGGCAGACAACGTATACTGGTGGTCACTGTCAGCAAAACTCTGCACTGTACTCCTGCTATATAATACAGCTGCTCCCCAGTCCCCACAATTAAGCAGTGTGAGCACAGATATATGCAGCAAACTGTGAGCACAGATATGGAGCGTTTTTTTCAGGCAGAGAACGGATAACTGGTGGTCACTGATCAGCAAAACTCTGCACTGTACTCCTCCTATATACAGCTGCTCCCCAGCCCTCCCCACAATTAAGCAATAGTGCACAGCACAATCAAGTTCAACAATAACGGAGAGGACGCCAGCCACGTCCTCTCCCTAACATTTCCAATGCACGAGTGAAAATGGCGGCGACGTGCGGCTGCTTATATAGAATCCGAATCTCGCGAGAATCCGACAGCGGGATGATGACGTTCGGGCGCGCTCGGGTTACCCGAGCCATACGGGAGAATACGAGTATGGCTCGGACCCGGGTAAAAAGGGTGAAGTTCGGGGGGGTTCGGTTTCCGAGAAACCAAACCCGCTCATCACTAATTAAAAGTACACTTGTCTGTGGCTTGCTGTCAGTTTCAAACAGTACTCACTCAGACCCAGGGAATGGAATTTCAAGCTGGCTGTTGCTGCTGTAAAGGCTACTCATTTTCTCTCAAGATGGCTGCAGCGACTGAGCCTCTCACCAGGCCTGGCAGTGTCTGGTCCTCTGGCTGTGGCATTTGCTCTCCAGCAACACTCCCCGGCAACACCCAATGCTCTCCTTAACAGTGCTGCTCTTGCCGCCAAGCATCCTGCATCTGTCTCCAAACTACAGCTCCTGCTCTGCTCCATTCCTCCATCTCCAGCACACACAACAATCACCAACTTCTTCTTCCCAGCACTCCCTGCTTCTTCCGGCAGCCTCTAGCCAATTAGCTTTCCCTACTGAGGCCATGGGACCAAACCCAGGGCTGCAGTTAACTCCTTCTGCCCTGGCACTTCTCCTGCTGCTGCGGAGCTCTAACAAAAGTTCTTAAAGGGGCACCCACCAAGTTCCAGGGTGCCACATTTTCACTTACATCCAATTTTGCCTATTTGAGAATGCTCTTGCCCAACCAAGTTCCACCTTCTGAGTCATAAGTATAGATGCGCATATGATACACTCCACAACCCATCATATGTTCAACCCCTGTATGCACTCACATTTTACTGCCACTGTGGCAGTGCTAAATAATAGAGGTTAGGCACCTGTGCAGAGGCTTTGTGGGTTCCAGAGTTTGGAAGAGTCAGAAGTTTGGGCACCTGTGCCATAGCATAGACACACAACGGCTCTAACATCAAGCTGCCAGGCAGTGTTTATGGGCATCTCACCCTTCACTAATTGTTTGGTGATGATTAGTCTTTCTACAGACACATGCAACATAACTTTGCGCCTGATAGCAGCATCTCTGCCTTTTCCCTGCACTTTGGATAGCCGTGTTGCCAGACGTTGGAACTGGACTTGCCTCTGCCTTTGCCTTGCATATCGTATTAAATATTTTGCTGCTAAACCATTTCTCTATACTTCTGTATGTACAGTACAATACTGTCACCTGGTTTGAGCAGGATTGTTGTGTAACATTCATCCAAATACAGGGTTGTTAGACATGAACAGCACATAGGAATCCAAGTACTGCATTTGCATAAAATAATTTCTTGTATCCACATTGGCATTATATAAATGAAGCATATTCATTATTTTATGGAGACAATTTAATCAAAACTTTGTGCAATATTTGTGTTTAACATAGTTCTACAAATGGTATATACCTGTATGTTATCTATACAAAAAACAATACTTATGGGGCGGTATTAAATTATTTTCACTCCCTTCCACACCTGTTCTGTTTCTGCCCTCTGGGGTGTGGTATCCTCATTTCAGCTTGCTACCCCCGGGGTAGCAAGGCACACAACCCTCTACACAGCTAAACCTGATTACTATGAGCGTGATATGCGCATTAACAGGGATCATTTTAAAAAGGAGATTGGGCGTGATATATCATTTGAAAACTACCTATAATGTCTTATTATAAATATCATAAACACAATTACATCTGTAGTAGATTTGGAATAATTCATTAGTTGTATTATTTTATTTAAGATTATTTTTAAGTGACAAGCCAAGTGTTAAAAGTTATATATGTATAGCTTTTTTATAATTAAATTACAAATCTGCATTTAATGCTCTTCTAAATGCTTGTTGACACTTGGAGGCTTTCTAGATAACAAAATAAATTGCTCACCTTTTTTTGTTTGCTAGTCAGTCTCTAATACACACCCTGTATTTAATGCATAGTATTTGTATTCTTCAATAGTTACTGTATCTGTGTCTGTAGAAGGATTTTGTCTCCATCATTTCTGGTTTTGTGGGTTCATTGATCTGTAACCTTAAACACATAACATTAAGTGTATCTATAAAGTGGTTCCACAGATTAATAGAAGTAGCCATTAAGCTTAGTGCATAAATGGCCAGTTGCCAAAAAAATATGGCAAGTGTTTAGCCTTGTTTTTATTAACTTTTAAGAAATTGATTTAGATACAGTACATAAGCCAAACAAGTCCCATAACAAGTCTGACAGAAGAGGTCATACAGTATTGCAGGGTGAGAAAATAAAATTTTATAAATGTTATATATACATATATATATATATATATATATACACACACACACACACACATATATATATATATATACTTTCTTTATGAAATGCAATACTGATTGATACATATTTGTTTTACTAAAGAGCTATGCTGAGCAGTAAAAAAAAATTGTAAAAGGTGCCCATGTAATTTAGGTAGATAGTATGGTCCATAGTAACTGAATAATTTGTAAGTATTATGTAATTATGATTATTACTATTATTATCATTATTATTATTATTATTAATAATAATAATAATAATAATAATAATAATGATAATGATAATACTTTTATTTATATAGTGTTCTTTCTCCAACAGGATACAAGGTGCTTTACAAACATCAAAAACAATGCACATAAGGGGTCATTCTGACCCGTTCGCTTGCTGCTGTCTATCGCAGCCGAGCGAACAGGTCTCTACTGCGCATGCGCCGGTGCCGTAGTGCGCCGGTGCATGCCAGACGGCTGAAGGCCGTAGCAGGGCTGTGATCACCTCTGCCTGATTGAATTGCAGAGGTGATCACTGGGCAGGAGGGGGCGGAACAGCAGAGCTTGGCTGCCATTTTGTGGAAGTGACCAACGCAGGCGTAGCTGGACTGAACGGGGGGCGGGCTGCAGCGGCTGCGTGACATCACACGCAGCCGCTGTGGGCCGGGGAGCGATGGCCAGCATGCTTAAGCTGCACTGGCCGGGAGCTACTCTTGAAGTGCAAAGGCACTTCTGCGGAGGGGGGGTGGCACTGACATGCAGGGTGGGATAGCCCTGTGCTGGGCATCCCCCCACTTGTCAGTGTGAATGATCGTGGCTGTGCTAAATTTGGCACAGCTACGATCAACTCAGAATGACCCCCATAGGGCCTGATTCAGCATGAGTTGTAGTTTTGCAAGATATCGCAAAGCTAAAACTTATGGTTCTATAATGCGGGGGGCCACCCAGCACAGGGCAAGGCTGCCCCACATGCCTGGTCTCTCCCCCCACATGCACTAAAATGTGAGTGCATCACTATAAAGTGATGTGCTTGCATCTTAAGGGTTGTCCCCTGCCTTATACAACCTAGCTGCACAGGCAGTCACCGGGCAGCCATGTTTCTGGTCACATCGGCTGCATGTGACGTCAAGAAGCTGTCACGGCACACCCCACAAATGGTCTGGACACGACTCTGCTCTTACCCCAAATGGCGCGTCGACATTTGCAAAGCACTACATTGACGTCCCGTTCTCACACCCTGCCGGGACTTAGACTGCTATCACATGCGATCACAGTTTAAGTACTCATGCATGTGTGCAGCGGCATTTGCACATGTGCAGAAGTGCTACAATTGCCAAATAGTGATTTCAATACTTTTACAACTGAAGCTGAATTGGCCCCATAATACAGAAGATTTCAGTAATACAGCAATAAACTAGCCACACAGACATGAAAAGAAAACCTTGAGCGCAAATCAAGGTTGTTTCAGGCATTTTGGTTAATAACTTCCAAGGGTTGTGTAATCTACCCTCACAACGTACCAGGTAAGGTAGCCACCTTCGGCGCACTGTGTAGGATTTCCCTGCGTTGAATAGTCTACCTCTAGCCGATATGACAGAAAATGGGGTGATTGTAGCGTCCTAATGCTAAGAGTAGGGTCCCAACAAAACCATCAGGTCCATGTATTTTTCATCCCATCCACAAGAGTACCAGATGAGGAAGTCATGTTTGGCACACTGTGAAGGTTACATTGTGGGAGCTGAGCCATAAAATGACCCAGTACGTATATGGGAAAACTGACACTTGTGTAGTAGTATGATATACCCTTAATGGAAAGATCCACATGAAGAACATCCTGCCCGCAAAAGAACCATCTGAGACCACCATCTGTGAAGCACTGTGTAGGTCACTACCAGCAGAGAGTGTAATCAGTGGAGGTACTCATTACAGGAGTAGCACACAGTGAAGTGAAAGTGTGCTGATTGGAAAAAAACATTGTAAGAACACATTTGCAGGTAATCAATGGAAGGGGGAACATAAGTGTAACATTATTTTGATAAAATTATAAATGTCCTGGTCTCAAGAGAGCAGTATGGGTGGGTATTAGACAGTATACTGACGGCTGGCATCCCGGCCATTAGTAATTCATACCGACCCTGTATATAAAGTACTGGGACTGGTGACAGTAGTAGGGACTGAACTGGCACCAGAGGATACACTTTATTAAACAGAATGATGCTGGAGAGAACTGAAAGATGACTGGACTGGAGCCAGATAATTACTGGACTGAGACAGGTATGCTGGGTTGGACTGAGGCCGAAATATAACTGGGCTGGAACTGGAATCCTTAAGCTGAACTGGAGCCAGACTGCAGGCTGTACTGTCTGAGAAGGAACACTGTTTAGGCTGCATTCTGCTGGAGACCAGGTAACCATCTGAGAAAACAATGACGTTGCACTGGCAACTTGTTACTCCATATAAAGTCTTCCTAAAGGGAGTGCTGGTCTCCCATTGGATGCTTCAGTCAGCAGACTGGGAGCAGCACTCTGATTGGCTGTGAGGAGTCAGGTGACTGAATCCAACATGGCTTCGACCAATCAATGATTCTGGAGGTAGCTCTGGCATGGAGATTGACTGGCAGAAGGCTGTGAGGACCACTGGAAGAGACAGAGCCTGTAGAAACCCCAGGACAGCAGAGTGAGGCGGCGAAGAGGTAAGTGCACAGTTCTGAATGACCAGAATGTGACACATTGTGCTTGATCTGCATCTTTGTAAGTGTTTAAAATGAATTCTGGTGCAGTAAAAGTCTTCTGTGATATAAATAAGATGCAAAATTTAAAGAAGAAGACAATACTCCTCTCGGAGAAGAGCGCTGGGCTTTGTGTGCTATATGGCATATAGATGATAGATGCATGGATTGGAGTCTATTCTGTATCTTTCTTTTTCTCCCTTCTCCTACTGATTGTTTACACTTTTATTCTTTACTTCTCTCTTTTCTGCTTTATTGCTTATTTACTGTAAGAATATATTCTTTTTTGTTTTCTTTTCAACTTTCTTAGTGATATGTGGGTGGTGACAGATTTCCCAACTTTGCTTTGGGTGCCAAAACATATCTGGTGTACTCTAGTTCATCATATATTGGATCAGTTGAACGAATGAACAAATGAGAAACAGCCAAGGAGTCCTTTTACTGAAATCAAATTCCAGTTGTTATTTTTGCCTAATTTCAAATTACAAATGTGGAACTAACAGCGTAAATAGTAAAAGTGAACAGTAAAAATTAACCATAGAAGGATAAAATGTACAGGTTTAACTAATAAAAAAAGGTTTGTTTTTTCTCTATAACTACATAAAACAATAAATACAATCCGAAAAAAGATATTCCTCAGTGTTTACATGATAAACACATGCATTACTACTTACTGGAAATTTGATGTCATCTTCTGCTTCAGAGGAAAGCATAATGCACTGAACTACATAATAAACATTGTCAAGTTCAAAGTAACATCATACTAGCCTGTCTTAAATCAAATGTGTGAAAGCCAACAGTCATCCAAATGGCAATTTAATTTCTAACTTTATCCACAGAGAAATGAAAATGTACACAACCGCAATTGTAAACATTTCTTGTGCGAGGGACGTGTGTTGTATATTTATTTCACTAAGATTTTATCAGCATTGTCAGCTTACACAGACATGCACAGATGTTGATCTAAACATCTCCTTTCAAAACAGATCCTGGTATCTGACCTTGTCCATCATGCAATAGCTGTCTGCCTACTGAGTATACTCACAACATGATGGGTGACATAAATGCTTTCCACTTGGAGGCAGCTATCTGATTGGCTGTCTCCCTTGAGTACAATTCTACAGAGATTTAGAAAAAAGAAGTGCTTTCATTTGTTTCCAGAATTTAACTATTCAGGCATATTAATTGTATGATGGAATGTATTGTGTTTGAAATCATCTCTCTCTCTCTCTCGCTTTCTCAACACATGTTGCAACAATTGAAACTAACATTTCATTGTTATAAAGTAGAGAGAATAAATATTGGAGTGTCTTTAATATATATGGTGACAGAAGAACTTCCATGAATTTTATTTAAACAATATGGTCAGGTACCGCATGCATCCAAGATATAGGAGTAGTGAGTGCAGTGGATCGGGATCCGGTCAGAATATTGGCGATCAGGATGCTGGCATCTTGATTGTAACCAAGGTGGGTTAAGTTTAGGCTGGAGGGGTGGTTAGGTTTAGGCTGTGAGGGGATGGTTAGGGTTAAGCTCTGGGGGAGGGGAGGTTAGGGTTAAGATGTGGAGAAGGTGGATTATGGTTAGGCACCACCAGGGAGGATAAGGTTTAGGCTGCGGGGAGGGAGGATAAGAGTTAGGCACGACCAAGGAGGATGAGGGTTAGGCTGTGGGGTGAGAGGGAAAGTTAGGGTCAGGCTGCGGAAGGGAGGGTTAGGGGGTAGGTGGTTAGTGTAAGTATACTTACCAAACAGGTATTTGGCACATGTGCACCAGGATGCCACTGTCGGTATTCTGACAGCCAGCATCCCAAATGTAGGGATCCTGATACCAACCCCAGTGGATCAATGCCCTTATGTGTTCAATTATACTTACCAATTGTGGAACTAGAGAGTGGTGGACCCAGGTGCGAAAATATGCACTGCCGCCCCCCCCCCCACCCCGCACCTCTGACACACCCCAAGTTCAGAACATGCCACATGCCGGTCGGTGACAGGGAGAAGCAGTGGGTGGCAGAGAGTGGCACAGAGTGACAGGGAGAGGTAACAGATAACAGGGAGAGACAGTGGGTGACAGGTGGATGACAGGCATACAGGCATACAATGACACAGTTCTGTGCTGTGTGGAGAAAAGGGATACATTGGTGGAGGTGGGTGTTGAAAGAAAAGTGTGCTACTGCAGAGACTCTAGTCTTCCTGTCCTCTACGGAGGCTTCATCCCCTATTCCAAGAATGCCACCAAAATGACTATTGTGAAAGTGCGGGTCCATCTTATTTCTTATTTCTTTAATGTATAAGACTGTGTAGTGAAATGGTGGGAAGTGACACTTGTCATAAAGCTGTTACAGCATCCCTGTACAGCTACCCGATTACAGTACGCACTCACTGGTGAGCTGAATGAAACCCCAATCCACTCCAGCTCCACTCCATAACCAGTATACATGTAACAGTAGGTATGGCTGTACCTGGTATCAATAAGCCAACACCACTGGTTAAGTAACTGGGTTGTGCGCCTATATAACTATTCAAAATCAACAACTGTACACAAACATTTCTAACATATGGCATGGTATTAATGCTTGTTTTTATAATTATCTGCACATATATCTGTTTGATCTATACAAGAATCGACATCCCTGCATGCCTACAGTATATTTGTAGCTGTGCTTTTGAAAAGTATTAGGTCCTTGTGTTTAGTATTGTGTTTTTACATTAATAGGATGATCTGCTGCAGTTTCAGATAGATATTTATACTTGCGCTGTTTCTCCCCCAATTTACTTGTCACCACGGTGATGGTACATCCTTCGCATGTAGTAATATAATTGTCTTTGTGTTCAATATTGTTTCATTACAATAATAGGATGATTTGTGGCAGCCTGTAGTTTGTCACTATGGTGATGGTGTACACATCACAAACCACGTATCACAGTCCAGGTTGCAGGGACGCTCCCTTGTCTGTACTTACCAGTTTGCACGCTCTGGCGGGGGCCATCTGGAGGTGGCATGGGGCACTGGCGACAGGCAAGAGTGGCTGTCAGGCTGTCAGAGGTCTCTGGACTCAGAAGAATGCACATTTTGAAAACCGGAAGTGCCACAGCCGCCATTTTAGATTTTCCTCAGATGACTTGTTTGCTCCAATCATCTGTTTATTACTGCTGCCACTGGCCAATCAGGAGTCATCAGGGGGTATTTTGCTGGCCTCTGCTCAAGCAGCAAGTGCTAGTGCACCGTCTACCTTAAAGAGCTGTGTCCCAGTTTCTTTGCAGTTCTGTGCCTCAAAACTCATCCCAGCAGCTGATAAAACTTCCAGAGATCTTAATCCAGCCTTACTTCCTGACCAGATTCCGTCTTGCTGCAGGAGCTACAGTTTGCCGCCGCTTGCGCCCTCCGGACTCCTGTAACACACCGGATCTCGCTATTTGTGACACCAAGAGCACCCCAACCTGTTCACCATTGTTTTTTTTTTTTCATTTTGCATGGCTATAATATTTCTTGTCAATAAACCTATGAAAAGGACTTTTATATGAACATCTAGGCTATTGTTTAAAAGCACCACTGACTCGTTATCTCATGACTTGGAGTCACCACACACCTCAGTCTTAACACCATGCCCCCCGTGACAGGTCCCAGCAACTGCCTATAATGTCACATGGTTCCCTGAATGTGCGGCGATGGTGGGAGACTGATTCACATGTGGTGAGTACACAGGTATTTGTTGTTTAACATTTATTGTGTGTTATGTCTTGATAAAAGAGTCAACGATCTGAAATGATGATAACAACCTTGGGCTGGGCTGGGCTGTGCCTGCATTATTATGATGTTGCTTAGACCTGCAGGGCCATCCACCGTGCTGGTCTCAGCCAACGTCAGCAGAGAGCACCCGTCATAGGCCTCCTGACGTTGCCAGGTAACAGGAAGCTTCGCGGTCAGCATGTCTAATCCCGTCACCACACATGTTGCAGTAAAAACGTAATAACATCAAAGCATGAAAAAGATATTATCTGGCCAAATTGTTATATACAATGTATCAAGCAATGTAGTATCAAGCGATGCAACAAGCAAGCCCATAATCTCCAGGCAATATGCACCAGTATCATCATGCAGACATTACCATAAAGTAAACATATGCTACATATTTTTTTAGCATCTAACCTCAGGTAGTATTTGTAATACATTTTAGATAAAACAGTTAAAGCTAAGCTGATCATTGAGTCCAAAGCATTTGACTGAATTAAGCTCATATATCCAGCGTGTTTCACGCTGTAGGAGTTCCTTTGCTTGATCTCCTCCCCTGGGACTCTCTGGGACATAATAAATCATTTTATAACGAAGTGTGGAGAGATTATGTTTACATTCCTTGAAATGTTTGGTTGGCGTTCTCCTCTACCATCTCATTTTGCCCGAGTATTCACCCCTAAAGGTGGTCGAGATGTAATATTCTCTCCACTGGCAACAGATCCTTCACCCTCACTATTGGCCGTGTTCTGTCCACTTTCTGTGTCTGTTTCCAATGGAAACCATCGATGTCGTCTATATCTGGAGTTATACTGTTTTGGTTTTCCAATAATGAGGGTAAAACAAGATGGCAGAGGAGAACACTAACAAGGAGGGGGAGACAATGCCAAAGGCAGAGGAAGAGGGAATACCAAGATGAAAAAGTGATCTTCAATCTGTCTAATAGGGTTCTAACTAGTGATGAAGTGAAAGTTCTAAAACAAGGCTAAGGTGGACTTTTATCGCTTTAACCGTCAATTGAGACTTAAAGAATATTTTGGAAATAAAAAGGAACAACAGTTTATGACAGCTTAAAGTTGCCCCATCAAAATTAAGTTGTTGTTGTTGTTTTACCTGCCCTCAACTAATCCTACAATTAAGTCATTTACAAATGTAATATCGACCACTATTGATGAACAATCTAAGCTACATTTTAGCTCTCCCTGTAATCTTACAAGATTGGAACAGACGGCATTAAGAAATGTATCCAAATATACCGATATTGTGATCCGCCCCACTGACAAGGAAAGCGGGATTGTAATATTAAATATTGATGATTATATGACAGAGGCTTATCGCCAATTAAATGACATCACAGTATACCAGAGATTGGATAATGATTCTACGGACATCTTCTGTAAGGAATTGGAGGATACATTAAATAAAGCGTTGGAAGATAACAATATCTCTACAAATGTGGCTGCTTCCCTTTTAAAAGTGTCCCCACGTATACCAGTATCTTACTTACTGCCGAAACTTCATATAGATCCTGTAACACCTCCGGGGAGACTTATTATCTCAGCAAGGGATTCATAATTTTATGATGTATAACATTTTTTGGACTTTTATTTGCAACCATTTATCCAAGCGGAATAAACCTATTTACAAGATACAACAATGTTTTTGAACAAATTAAATAAATTTACCTATCCATTAGATGGATGTTGGATGTGCACTGTAGATATAGTTAGTTTGTATACTAACATACCACACAGTAGAGGCATTGCGGAAACATGAAGGCTGCTTATCAATAACAACATATACACAGGACCGGATTTAGAATTGTTCCTTGAACTCTTATGATTAGTACTCAATAGGAATAATTTTTTATTTAATGAAGAGATCTTTATACAACTCCTTGGCTGTGTGATGGGGTCCTGCGTGGCCCAAGCGTTTGCGAATGCGTTTATGTTTTCGGTAGAGAAAGATTCATTTTTTAGCAATCCACAATTGTCTGCAAAAATACAGTTTTTCTGTAGATTTATAGATGATATATTCCTGCTATGGTATGGTTAGAAAATTTAATTTATTGAAATGATGGCTGACATTAATTTAATGGACCTTAATATCAAATGTACTTTTGAAATTAGTGATGACAGCATACATTTTCTGGACGTATATGTTAAAAATAAGGAAGGAAAATGTAATACTACAGTATATAACAAACCTACTGACTGTAACTCCCTTCTTACTGCATCTAGTCACCACCCAAGAGCGCTAAGAGACGGCTTACCCTACTCTCAATATTTAAGAGTGAGGAGGATCTGTGATAATGCAAATGATGAATGTGAGCAACTAAACCTGATGACAAGACGATTTTTACAAAAGGAATATACATCTGACAGTTTACAAAGAGCACGGAATAGAGCTATGAGTGTACCCAGATCTGAGCTTCTTAAAAAGAAACAAAGCACTGATACTCAAGACAAGAGGATAACATGGATCAATGAGTTTTCCACGTCTAGCTCAGAAATCGTGAAGGTGGCAAAGACACACTGGCCTATAATTAAGAGTGAAAAAAATCTACCTTTACTTCATGATACCAAATTTTTGCCCTGTTTTAAAAGAGCAAAAAATATCTGTGATTGGGTGGTTCACATGGACATCACTAATTTGACAACAATCAATAACAGTAAACAAACAACTTTTTTTTATCCAGAAAACCTGGAAATTATCGCTGCCTGGGATGTACTACTTGCAGTTTTCTAGAAACCGGAGATGTATTCACACACCCAAGAACAGGAAAGAAGATTAAAATTCATCATATCTTTACCTGCACTAGTCGATTTGTTATTTATTTTACATGCTGTCCTTGTGGATTGCTATATAGAAGAAAGACAATGTGTACTCTTTGTGAATGCATGGCACAGCATAGAAGTGCAATATGCCAGGCATTGGAAGGAAAGCAAAGTGACCAGTCTGTTGCCAAACATTTCAAGGAATGTAAACATAATCTCTCCACACTTCAATATAAAATGATTGATTATGTCCCAGAGAGTCCCAGGGGAGGAGTTCGAGCAAAGGAACTCCTACAGCGTGAAACACGCTGGATATATGAGCTTAATATGGTCAAACCCTTTGGACTCAATGATCATCTTAGCTTTAACTGTTTTATCTAAAATTTATTACAAATATTACCTGAGGTTAGACTCTAAAAAAATATGTAATATATGTTTACTTTATGGTAATGCCTGGATGATGATACTGGTGCATATTGCCTGGAGATTATGGGCTTCCTTGTTACATCGCTTGATACTACATTGCTTGATACATTGTATATAACAATTTGGCCAGATAAAATATTTTTCATGCTTTGATGTTACTACGTTTTTACTGCAGCATGTGTGGTGATGGGATTAGACACACTGACTGCGATGCTTCCCGTTCCCTGGCAACCTGACGTCAGGAGGCCTGTGACGGGCACTCTCTGCTGATGTCAGCTGAGACCAGCGCGGGACACGACGGCTCGTACTGAACACTGGGTGAGGCTACATAAGGTGAGCACTTGATTTTATCTTTTGTCCTGACGACAATTTATTTACTAAATTGAAACGTTGAATGCAATACTGTCTCAGTATATTTATTATCTGAAAGAAATCCTGAGAGTGCCGCCAATACCAACCATTTGTGTTATTATCCGGGACGGCAACAAGGAGGATAAATGCTGAGAGGTAGAGTGCTGGGCATTTGCTTGCATATATATATATATATATATATACAGGTTGAGTATCCCTTATCCAAAATGCTTGGGACCAGAGGTATTTTGGATATCGGATTTTTCCGTATTTTGGAATAATTGCATACCATAATGAGATATCATGGTGATGGGACCCAAGTCTAAGCACAGAATGCATTTGTGTTACATATACACCTCATACACACAGCCTGAAGGTCATTTTAGCCAATATTTTGTATAACTTTGTGCATTAAACAAAGTGTGTGTACATTCACACAATTCATTTATGTTTCATATACACCTTATACACACAGCCTGAAGGTCATTTAATACAATATTTATAATAACTTTGTGTATTAAACAAAGTTTGTGTACATTGAGCCATCAAAAATCAAAGGTTTCACTATCTCACTCTCACTCAGAAAAGTCCGTATTTCGGAATATTCCATATTTCGGAATATTTGGATATGGGATACTCAACCTGTATATATATGTGTGTGTGTGTGTGTGTGCTATTTCCACGTGCGGCACTCCTTGGCATTAATATCATGATTCTCGTGGGCTAGTTCTATAACGTTTCAGTGCCACCTTTATTGAATTGGCGCTTTCATCAGACAATAAAAAATACACAAGTCTCTTACCTAAATAAGTGATCCCTTCACCTGGACGCCAATTGCCAGAAGCCAGGATGTCCTGCCCATTCGGTGTCTTGTCATCAGTGATGCCATTCCCATACACGCCTCACATGGGCGGGCTGGTATGTCCATCACCACCCACAGTGCTCAAAACAAATACAGTAGCAAAACACGTATAACGTTTGATACATACAGAACAAACATTTAAAAACACTCACAGTCAATGCCCATTTGTTATGTGTCTAACAACCATGAATATTACATATCATTGCTATGGGTAATATATTGCAGTAATCACATAATTGCAGCTTGCAAATCTATAGGTATATATTACTAGCGCACAGTTACACTTAATTAGTCATTATGTCGTTATGGCAATAACTAATAACTTAAAGGAACCAGTTAAGGCCCAAATGTTCATAATACTGAGAGTCCTATGATATAGTGAGTCTAGTGTGACACACACATATCGGATACTATTATGGCTAATACAGAAAATGAAGGAGGTGCAACTGGCTATACGCATATAACCTATGCCATTGGAGACGTCTTCAGCTATTCTGAATCCAAGTCTGAGGCCATACTATATAATGAGGAGCTTACCAGTGAGCTTGAAATCACACCTTTGGAAGATGTCTATAGAGACCTCCTCAAATTAAATAAAAAGGAAAAGGAATATTATTACCATTGCATTTTATTAAGTGACTGACTACCACAGGGCAAATAAAATCCCTTGAGGGCTCAGAGTGAAAAATGGCCCTACGATAGGGAAACATGATGCTACGTTTTGCAAAAGATGGTGGATATTTCTAACAAGTGTTCTATGGATTTAATATTGTTGATTATAGAGCAATCAACAAAAGAAATAAATTTTGTTAAATAAATAATTACGGCTTATGAGGCAATACATAAGGCTGCTCTGCTAAATGACACTACTGTGAACTGGTATGATAAATTATCTGCACAGATGCTGGTCTTTAAGCAAGACATTATTAAATGTAAAAAAGAAAAAAGAATAAGGTCGACGCCGATTATGATAATAATACGGTCTATCAGTGGACCAGCGGCCCTAGAAATATGTACAATAGAAAACCATTCTTTCGTAGGGGCCGTGGAAGGGACTCTACATCTGGCTCTAATACGGAGTTCAACTCATCCACTACGGACTCAGATAGACCACAATCCAAGCAAAGATCTAAACGTACATTTGGCCCTTTAGGTGTGATGACCAGAGCGAGATACACTGAGGCCAGAGGAAGAGGACCTGGCAATTCAGTAGGCATGGAGGGCAGTTGCACAGACAAAGTAGTAGGCACAAAACCATCCCGCTAGAACAGTTGCAAATTTATCCTCATATGAACTTACACCTTTAGAAACCAAAGTACTTTCCCTTGGGCTTTCATACGTACTGACTAATACATTAAAACCATTCCAGTGGCAAGTGGAGCAGCACCGATTATGTCACCAATTAAAAATCAAAGAATACTTTTCCAAAGCCAGCACAGAATATCAGGACAGCCTAGATACACCTTTGATCCGCAATCTTCTAACCCTACAATTAGGATATTCATGAGGATGCTTGGCAGTGAGGTCAATACACAAATATTGAGTCTATCCCCAATACGACATAATTTACAGCGTGATGAATATCAAGTGTTACTTAGATTACCTAATAATGAAGCCCTTGTATTAAGACCAGCCGACAAGGGAGGTGCTCTGGTCATACAAGATCTGGATAAATACATAGAGGAGATTAAACGACAACTTGGAGATAAGGACACATATAGACGTTTGGATAGAGATCCCACTAATGTATTTAAAACAGAGCTTAAATATGCGTTGACACAGGCACTGGACAGCAGAATTAGAACAACAAAATGGAGTGAGGCGTTGGTACCAGAACACCCTAGGGTACCGATAATGTACACAACCCCTAAAATTCATAAATCTATGGCGAGCCCACCAGGCTGCCCTGTTATTGCGGCTGTCCAGTCCCTGTTTCAACCAACATCAGTGTATATTGACGCGCTGCTACAACCTTTCATCCAAGAGCACCCTAATTATCTGTTGGATACAACAACTCTACTTGGTAAACTAAATGAGTTGGTGGATATAGACGAAGATGTTTGGCTATGTAGTGTAGATGTATGCAGCACCTACACTATAACTCCCCATGAAGATGGTATAGCTGCAGTGAGGCGATTCCTCACTGATAATCCACTATATTGTGGTCCTGAACTGAATTTTGTGTTAGATTTGTTACAACTGGTATTAACAAGAAACTTTTTCATGTTTGATGGGCATTACTACCCGCAATGTGTAGGTTGTGCTATGGGGGCCAGTGTGGTCGCGTTGTACGCAAATATCTATATGTTCCAGGTAAAGGCCGACATCTTTTTTGCAAATACGGAGATACAGGTAGCAAGTAATGTGCTGTTCTATACTAGATTCATTGATGACCTTTTGATATTTTGGTGGGGGTCCAAGGAATCTTTTATATCAGTAATAGAACCGCACAATGAGCAAGAGCACCCGGTTAAATTGACTTACACTATTAGTAAGACAGAAGTCCATACTTGGATGTTATGATCGAAAAACAGGGTGGTAAGATTGTGCCATCACTCTTTTCGAAAATAACTGACAGAAAAAATCTGTTGCATGGTAAATAACCTGTTGCATGATAAAAGTTTTCATCTGGAACCCCTTAAACAGGGACTCCCGTTCTCCCAATTTCTCTGCGTTAAACGTATTACATCTGACCCGCAACAAGCGGAGGAGCAAATGAATACTATGATCAGTAAATTCCTCATGAGGGGTTATCATCTAGAACATTTATTGGAGGCCAAAGAAAAGGTACTTAAACTTGATAGAGATATGCTATTAACACAAAATAAGCATAAATCAGAGACCAATATGATCCCATGGGTACAGGAATTTAATCAACATAGTAATGGTATCAGCAGAGTTTCTAAAAACCTCTGGCCCATGATACAATCAGATGAAGACCTAAGGCTAAGGGACACTAGACTCATGAGTTGCTACACAAGGAGTCTAAATATATGGGACATTTTGGTTAGGACAGATGTAAGGTCCAAACCTATGACTAATGGTAATTTCCTTAAGAAGAAAATGGGCTGTATAAGGTGTGCATGTACCACCTGCCAATTCATGATCACTGGAGATATGTTTTATCATCCGGGATCAGGACAAAAGTATAATATTTGACATACGCTGACGTGTAATACTAAGTTCATTGTATACAAAATCATTTGCCCTTGTGGTAAATCATATATAGGGAAAACGGAGAGATCTTTCAGGGAGCGTATGGCTGCTCATCGTAGTACTATAAAAGCCGCCATTAACAAAGGCGATAGCGAACAACCAGTGACACGTCATTTCTGTTAGTCAGCTCACCCATTGAGCACCTTGCGATACAGAATGATCGATTATATTCCCCCAATGGTGAGGGGTGCTAATAGATCATTCAAATTACTTCAGCACGAGTCTGAGTGGATATTCAGACATCACACACTTAGCCCCAAGGGACTTAACCAGTCTTAACTGGTTCCTTTAAGTTATTAGTTTTGCAATAACGACATACTGTAATGACTAATTAAGTGTAACTGTGTGCTAGTAATATATACCTATAGATTTGCGAGCTGCAATTATGTGATAACTGCAGTATATTACCAATAGCATTGATATGTAATATTCATGGTAGTTAGACACATAACAAATAGGCATTGACTGTGAGTGTTTTTAAATGTTTGTTCTGTATGTATCAAACGTTATACGTGTTTTGCTAATGTATTTGTTTGTAGAGCACTGTGGGTGGTGATGGACATACCGCCCGCCCATGTGAGGCATGAATGACATCACTGATGACGAAACGCCGGATGGGTGGGACATCCTGGCTTCCGGTGATTGGCGTCCAGGTGAAGGGATCACTAATTTAGGTACGAGACTTGTGTATTTTTTATTGTCTGATGAAAGTCCCGATTCAATAAAGGTGGCACTGAAACGTTATAAAACTAGACCACGAGGTTAATGATATTTATACCAAGGAGTGCCGCATGTGGAAATAGCATTGTTACGAACAGTGTGGGGGCACCCGGGCTTGTAATATTTGTATATGGAGAGCCGGACCATACGCGGACATATATATATATTAGAGATGAGCGGGTTCGGATCTCAGAGAACTGAACCATACCGAACTTCACCATTCGAGTCCAGATCTAAGCCAGGCTCGGGTTTTCCCACCTGATTCGGAAACCCGAACGAGGCAAAAAGTCATCATCCCGCTGTCAGATTCTTGCGGGATTTGGATTCCATATAAATAGCTGCGCGTCTCGGCCATTTTCACTCCAGTCTCGGAGAGTGTAGTGAGAGGACATGTCTCTGTCCTCAGTGTCTGTGTGGGAGCGGGAAAGTTGGGTGGCGAGTCTTGCGCTGTGTTGTGCTGGTCAGTCCAGAATAGTGTAGTCAGTGTCTTATGCTGCATCAGTCCAGCCAGTCACAGTGTTGGTGTTCTCTGCTGCTATATGTCCCCAGTGCTGCTAGCTGCCGTATAAGTCCCTTGCAATTTTGCTGTGTTGTCTTGCATCAGACGAGGGGTAGTGTATTGTGCAGCATTAGTCTAGTGACCAGTCACAATGGTGGTGTCCTCTGCTGCCATATATCCAGTGTAGCTGTACAAGTCCCTTTCAGTGGTGCTGTGTTGTCCTGCATTAGACCAGGGGAAGTGTCTTGTGCAGCTTCAGTCCAGTGACCAGTCACAGTGGTGGTGTCCTCTGCTGCCAAATATCCAGTGTAGCTGTATAAGTCCCTTTCGGTGGTGCTGTGTTGTCTTGCATCAGACCAGGGGTAGTGTCTTGTGCAGCGTAAGTCCGGTGACCAGTCACAGTGGTGGTGTCCTCTGCTGCCAAATATCCAGCGTAGCTGTATTAGTCCCTTTCAGTGGTGCTGTGTTGTCCTGCATTAGACCAGGGGAAGTGTCTTGTGCAGCATCAGTCCAGTGACTAGTCACAGTGGTTGTGTCCTCTGCTGCCAAATATCCAGTGTTACTGCTGTATAATTCATGTGATACTGGCGTATAATTCCTGTGATACTGCCATATAATTCCCGGGATACTGGCGTATAATTCCTGTGACATTGTCGTATAATTCTCGGAATACTGGCGTATAATTCCTATGATATTGCCGTATAATTCCTGTGATATTGCAACATAATTCTCGCAATACTGGTGTATAATTCCTGTGACATTGCCGTATAATTCTCGGAATACTGGCGTATAATTCCTATGATATTGCCATAGAATTCCTGTGATATTGCTGTATAATTCGCGGAATACTGTCATATAATTCCTGTGACATTGCCCTATAATTCTATGAATACTGGCGTATAATTCCTGTGATACTGTCATATAATTCCCGTGATACTTGCGTATAATTTTTGGAATACTGGTGTATAATTCATCTGATATTGCTGTATAATTCCTGTGATATTGCCGTATAATTCTCGGAATACTGGCGTATAATTCCTGTGAAACTCATATAATTCCTGTGATATTGCCACATAATTCTCGGAATACTGGTGTATAATTCCTTTTGATATTGCTGTATAATTCCTATGATATTGCCATATAATTTCTGTGATATTGCCATATAATTCTCGGAATACTGGCGTATAATTCCTGTGATACTGTCATATAATTCCCGTGATGCTGCCATATGTCCAGTGTAGCTGTATAAGTCCCTTTCAGTGGTGCTGTGTTGTCCTGCATTAGACCAGGGGAAGTGTCTTGTGCAGCATCAGTCCAGTGACCAGTCACAGTGGTGGTGTCCTCTGCCGCCATATATCCAGTGTAGCTGTATAAGTCCCATTCGGTGGTGCTGTGTTGTCTTGCATCAGACCAGAAGTAGTGTCTTTTTTAGCATCAGTCCAGTGACCAGTCACAGTGGTGGTGACCTCTGCTGCCATATATCCAGTGTAGCTGTATAAATCCCTTTCAGTGGTGCTGTGTTGTCCTTCATTAGACCAGGGGAAGTGTCTTGTGCTGCATCAGTCCAGTGACCAGTCACAGTGGTGGTGTCCTCTTCTGACACATTTCCAGTGTAACTGCCATATAATTCCGGTGATACTGGCGTATAATTCCCGGGATACTGGCGTATAATTCCTGTGACATTGCCGTATACATCTCGGAATACTGGCGTATAATTCCTGTGACATTGCCATATAATTCTCGGAATACTAGCATATAATTCCTATGATATTGACATATAATTCCTGTGAAATTGCTGTATAATTCTCTGAATACTGCAATAAAATTCCAGTGACATTGCCGTATAATTCTTAGAATACTGGCGAATAATTCCTGTGATACTGCCATATAATTCCCGTGATACTTGAGTATAATTCTCGGAATACTGGCATGTAATTCCTCTGATATTGCTGTATAATTCCTGTGATACTGTCATATAATTCCCGTGATATTTTTGTATAATTCTCGGAATACTGGCGTATAATTCCTCTGATATTGCTGTATAATTCCTATGATATTGCCATATAATTTCTGTGATATTGCCATATGATTCTCGGATTACTGGCGTATAATTACTTTGGTACTGCCTTATAATTCCCATGGTGCTGCCATATATCCAGTGTAGCTGTATAAGTCCCTTTCAGTGGTGCTGTGTTGTACTGCATTAGACCAAGGGAAGTGTCTTGTGCAGCATCAGTCCAGTGACCAGTCACAGTGGTGGTGTCCTCTGATGCCAAATATCCAGTGTTACTGCCGTATAATTCCCGTGATACTGGCATATAATTCCCGTGATACTGGCGTATAATTTGTGTGACATTCCCGCATAATTCCTGTGACATTGCAGTATAATTGTCATAACTACATCGACATTGCCGTATAATTCTCAGAATACTGGCGTATAATTTCTGTGATACTGCAATATAATTCTGGTGATACTGGCGTATAATTCCTGTGACATTGCCGTATAATTCTTTTAATACTGGCGTATAATTCCTATGATATTGCTGTACAATTCCTGTGATATTGCCAAATAATTCTCGGAATACTAGTGTAGAATTCCTGTGACATTGCCGTATAATTCTCGGAATACTGGCGTATAATTCCTGTGACATTGCCGTATAATTCTCATAAAACTGGCGTATAGTTCCTGAGATACTGTCATATAAATCATGTGATACTTGCGTAGAATTCTCAGAATACTGGCGTATAATTCCTCTGATATTGCTGTATAATTCCTGTGATATTGCCGTATAATTCTCGGAACACTGGCGTATAATTCCTGTGAAACTGTCATATAATTCCCGTAATACTTGCATATAATTCTCGGAATACTGGCGTATATTTCCTCTGATATTGCTGTATAATTCCTGTGATATTGTCATATAATTTCTGTGATATTGCCGTATAATTCTTGGAATACTGGTGTATAATTCTTCTGATATTGCTGTATAATTCCTGTGATATTGCCGTATAATTCTCGGAATACTGGCATATAATTCCTGTGACATTGCCGTATAATTCTCGGAATACTGGCGTATAATTCCTCTGATATTGCCATATAATTCCTGTGATATTGCCGTATAATTCTCAGAATACTGGCATATAATTCCTGTGACATTGCCATATAATTCTCTGAATACTGGCGTATAATTCCTGTGATACTGTCATATAATTCCCGTGATACTTGCGTATAATTTTCGGAATACTGGCGTATAAATCCTCTGATATTGCTGTAAAATTCCTGTGATATTGCCGTATAATTCTTGGAATACTGGCATATAATTCCTGTCATACTGTCATATAATTCCTTTGATATTGCCATATAATTCTCGGAATACTGGCGTATAAATACTGTGACATTGACGTATAATTATCGGAATACTGGCATATAATTCATATGATATTGTTTTATAATTCCTGTGATATTGCTGTATAATTCTTATATTGCCATATAATTTCTGTGATATTGCTATATAGTTCTCGGAAATACTGGCGTATAATTCCTGTGATACTGCCATATAATTCCTGTGATGCTGCCATATATCCAGTGTAGCTGTATAAGTCCCTTTCGGTGGTGCTGTGTTGTCTTGCATCAGACCAGAAGTAGTGTCTTGTGCAGCATCAGTCCAGTGACCAGTCACAGTGGTGGTATCCTCTGCTGCCATATATCCAGTGTAGCTGTATAAGTCCCTTTCAGTGGTGCTGTGTTGTCCTTCATTAGACCAGGGGAAGTGTCTTGTGCTGCATCAGTCCAGTGACCAGTCACAGTGGTGGTGTCCTCTTCTGACACATTTCCAGTGTTACTGCCATATAATTCCCGTGATACTGGCGTATAATTCCCGTGATACTGGCCTATAATTCCTGTGACATTGCTGTATAAATCTCGGAATACTGGCGTATAATTCCTGTGACATTGCCATATAATTCTCGGAATACTAGCATATAATTCCTATGATATTGACATATAATTCCTGTGAAATTGCTGTATAATTCTCTAAATACTGCCATATAATTAGAGTGACATTGACGTATAATTCTCAGAATACTGGCGAATAATTCCTGTGATACTTCCATATAATTCCCGTGATACTTGAGTATAATTCTCGGAATACTGGCATGTAATTCCTCTGATATTGCTGTATAATTCCTGTGATACTGTCATATAATTCACGTGATACTTTCGTATAATTCTCGGAATACTGGCGTATAATTCCTCTGATATTGCTGTATAATTCCTATGATATTGCCATATAATTTCTGTGATATTGCCATATGATTCTCGGATTACTGGCATATAATTACTGTGATACTGCCTTATAATTCCCATGGTGCTGCCATATATCCAGTGTAGCTGTATAAGTCCCTTTCAGTGGTGCTGTGTTGTACTGCATTAGACCAAGGGAAGTGTCTTGTGCAGCATCAGTCCAGTGACCAGTCACAGTGGTGGTGTCCTCTGATGCCAAATATCCAGTGTTACTGCCGTATAATTCCCGTGATACTGGCATATAATTCCCGTGATACTGGAGTATAATTTGTGTGACATTCCCGTATAATTCCTGTGACATTGCAGTATAATTGTCATAACTACATCGACATTGCCGTATAATTCTCGGAATACTGGCGTATAATTTATGTGATACTGCAATATAATTCCGGTGATACTGGCGTATAATTCCTGTGACATTGCCGTATAATTCTTTTAATACTGGCGTATAATTCCTATGATATTGCTGTACAATTCCTGTGATATTGCCAAATCATTCTCAGAATACTAGTGTAGAATTCCTGTGACATTGCCGTATAATTCTCGGAATACTGGCGTATAATTCCTGTGACATTGCCGTATAATTCTCAAAATACTGGCGTATAGTTAATGAGATACTGTCATATAAATCATGTGATACTTGCGTAGAATTCTCAGAATACTGGCGTATAATTCCTCTGATATTGCTGTATAATTCCTGTGATATTGCCGTATAATTCTCGGAACACTGGCGTATAATTCCTGTGAAACTGTCATATAATTCCCGTAATACTTGCATATAATTCTCGGAATACTGGCGTATATTTCCTCTGATATTGCTGTATAATTCCTGTGATATTGTCATATAATTTCTGTGATATTGCCGTATAATTCTTGGAATACTGGTGTATAATTCTTCTGATATTGCTGTATAATTCCTGTGATATTGCCGTATAATTCTCGGAATACTGCCATATAATTCCTGTGACATTGCCGTATAATTCTCGGAATACTGGCGTATAATTCCTCTGATATTGCCATATAATTCCTGTGATATTGCCGTATAATTCTCAGAATACTGGCATATAATTCCTGTGACATTGCCATATAATTCTCTGAATACTGGCGTATAATTCCTGTGATACTGTCATATAATTCCCGTGATGCTTGCGTATAATTTTCGGAATACTGGCGTATAAATCCTCTGATATTGCTGTAAAATTCCTGTGATATTGCCGTATAATTCTTGGAATACTGGCATATAATTCCTGTCATACTGTCATATAATTCCTTTGATATTGCCATATAATTCTCGGAATACTGGCGTATAAATACTGTGATATTGCCGTATAATTCTCGGAATACTGGCATATAATTCATATGATATTGTTTTATAATTCCTGTGATATTGCTGTATAATTCTTATGATATTGCCATATAATTTCTGTGATATTGCTATATAATTCTCGGAAACACTGGCTTATAATTCCTGTGATACTGCCATATAATTCCCGTGATGCTGCCATATATCCAGTGTAGCTGTATAAGTCCCTTTCGGTGGTGCTGTGTTGTCTTGCATCAGACCAGAAGTAGTGTCTTGTGCAGCATCAGTCCAGTGACCAGTCACAGTGGTGGTGTCCTCTGCTGCCATATATCCAGTGTAGCTGTATAAGTCCCTTTCAGTGGTGCTGTGTTGTCCTTCATTAGACCAGGGGAAGTGTCTTGTGCTGCATCAGTCCAGTGACCAGTCACAGTGGTGGTGTCCTCTTCTGACACATTTCCAGTGTTACTGCCATATAATTCCCATGATACTGGCGTATAATTCCCGTGATACTGGCCTATAATTCCTGTGACATTGCCGTATAAATCTCGGAATACTGGCGTATAATTCCTGTGACATTGCCATATAATTCTCTGAATACTAGCATATAATTCCTATGATATTGACATATAATTCCTGTGAAATTGCTGTATAATTCTCTGAATACTGCCATATAATTCCAGTGACATTGCCGTATAATTCTCAGAATACTGGCGAATAATTCCTGTGATACTGCCATATAATTCCCGTGATACTTGAGTATAATTCTCGGAATACTGGCATGTAATTCCTCTGATATTGCTGTATAATTCCTGTGATACTGTCATATAATTCCCGTGATATTTTCGTATAATTCTCGGAATACTGGCGTATAATTCCTCTGATATTGCTGTATAATTCCTATGATATTGCCATATAATTTCTGTGATATTGCCATATGATTCTCGGATTACTGGCGTATAATTACTTTGATACTGCCTTATAATTCCCATGGTGCTGCCATATATCCAGTGTAGCTGTATAAGTCCCTTTCAGTGGTGCTGTGTTGTACTGCATTAGACCAAGGGAAGTGTCTTGTGCAGCATCAGTCCAGTGACCAGTCACAGTGGTGGTGTCCTCTGATGCCAAATATCCAGTGTTACTGCCGTATAATTCCCGTGATACTGGCATATAATTCCCGTGATACTGGCGTATAATTTGTGTGACATTCCCGTATAATTCCTGTGACATTGCAGTATAATTGTCATAACTACATCGACATTGCCGTATAATTCTCGGAATACTGGCGTATAATTTCTGTGATACTGCAATATAATTCTGGTGATACTGGCGTATAATTCCTGTGACATTGCCGTATAATTCTTTTAATACTGGCGTATAATTCCTATGATATTGCTGTACAATTCCTGTGATATTGCCAAATAATTCTCGGAAAACTAGTGTAGAATTCCTGTGACATTGCCGTATAATTCTCGGAATACTGGCGTATAATTCCTGTGACATTGCCGTATAATTCTCATAAAACTGGCGTATAGTTCCTGAGATACTGTCATATAAATCATGTGATACTGGCGTATAATTCCTCTGATATTGCTGTATAATTCCTGTGATATTGCCGTATAATTCTCGGAACACTGGCGTATAATTCCTGTGAAACTGTCATATCATTCCCGTAATACTTGCATATAATTCTCGGAATACTGGCGTATATTTCCTCTGATATTGCTGTATAATTCCTGTGATATTGTCATATAATTTCTGTGATATTGCCGTATAATTCTTGGAATACTGGTGTATAATTCTTCTGATATTGCTGTATAATTCCTGTGATATTGCCGTATAATTCTCGGAATACTGCCATATAATTCCTGTGACATTGCCGTATAATTCTCGGAATACTGGCGTATAATTCCTCTGATATTGCCATATAATTCCTGTGATATTGCCGTATAATTCTCAGAATACTGGCATATAATTCCTGTGACATTGCCATATAATTCTCTGAATACTGGCGTATAATTCCTGTGATACTGTCATATAATTCCCGTGATACTTGCGTATAATTTTCGGAATACTGGCGTATAAATCCTCAGATATTGCTGTAAAATTCCTGTGATATTGCCGTATAATTCTTGGAATACTGGCATATAATTCCTGTCATACTGTCATATAATTCCTTTGATATTGCCATATAATTCTCGGAATACTGGCGTATAAATACTGTGACATTGACGTATAATTATCGGAATACTGGCATATAATTCATATGATATTGTTTTATAATTCCTGTGATATTGCTGTATAATTCTTATGATATTGCCATATAATTTCTGTGATATTGCTATATAGTTCTCGGAAATATTGGCGTATAATTCCTGTGATACTGCCATATAATTCCCGTGATGCTGCCATATATCCAGTGTAGCTGTATAAGTCCCTTTCGGTGGTGCTGTGTTGTCTTGCATCAGACCAGAAGTAGTGTCTTGTGCAGCATCAGTCCAGTGACCAGTCACAGTGGTGGTATCCTCTGCTGCCATATATCCAGTGTAGCTGTATAAGTCCCTTTCAGTGGTGCTGTGTTGTCCTTCATTAGACCAGGGGAAGTGTCTTGTGCTGCATCAGTCCAGTGACCAGTCACAGTGGTGGTGTCCTCTTCTGACACATTTCCAGTGTTACTGCCATATAATTCCCGTGATACTGGCGTATAATTCCCGTGATACTGGCCTATAATTCCTGTGACATTGCTGTATAAATCTCGGAATACTGGCGTATAATTCCTGTGACATTGCCATATAATTCTCGGAATACTAGCATATAATTCCTATGATATTGACATATAATTCCTGTGAAATTGCTGTATAATTCTCTAAATACTGCCATATAATTAGAGTGACATTGACGTATAATTCTCAGAATACTGGCGAATAATTCCTGTGATACTTCCATATAATTCCCGTGATACTTGAGTATAATTCTCGGAATACTGGCATGTAATTCCTCTGATATTGCTGTATAATTCCTGTGATACTGTCATATAATTCACGTGATACTTTCGTATAATTCTCGGAATACTGGCGTATAATTCCTCTGATATTGCTGTATAATTCCTATGATATTGCCATATAATTTCTGTGATATTGCCATATGATTCTCGGATTACTGGCATATAATTACTGTGATACTGCCTTATAATTCCCATGGTGCTGCCATATATCCAGTGTAGCTGTATAAGTCCCTTTCAGTGGTGCTGTGTTGTACTGCATTAGACCAAGGGAAGTGTCTTGTGCAGCATCAGTCCAGTGACCAGTCACAGTGGTGGTGTCCTCTGATGCCAAATATCCAGTGTTACTGCCGTATAATTCCCGTGATACTGGCATATAATTCCCGTGATACTGGAGTATAATTTGTGTGACATTCCCGTATAATTCCTGTGACATTGCAGTATAATTGTCATAACTACATCGACATTGCCGTATAATTCTCGGAATACTGGCGTATAATTTATGTGATACTGCAATATAATTCCGGTGATACTGGCGTATAATTCCTGTGACATTGCCGTATAATTCTTTTAATACTGGCGTATAATTCCTATGATATTGCTGTACAATTCCTGTGATATTGCCAAATCATTCTCAGAATACTAGTGTAGAATTCCTGTGACATTGCCGTATAATTCTCGGAATACTGGCGTATAATTCCTGTGACATTGCCGTATAATTCTCAAAATACTGGCGTATAGTTAATGAGATACTGTCATATAAATCATGTGATACTTGCGTAGAATTCTCAGAATACTGGCGTATAATTCCTCTGATATTGCTGTATAATTCCTGTGATATTGCCGTATAATTATCGGAACACTGGCGTATAATTCCTGTGAAACTGTCATATCATTCCCGTAATACTTGCATATAATTCTCGGAATACTGGCGTATATTTCCTCTGATATTGCTGTATAATTCCTGTGATATTGTCATATAATTTCTGTGATATTGCCGTATAATTCTTGGAATACTGGTGTATAATTCCTCTGATATTGCTGTATAATTCCTGTGATATTGCCGTATAATTCTCGGAATACTGCCATATAATTCCTGTGACATTGCCGTATAATTCTCGGAATACTGGCGTATAATTCCTCTGATATTGCCATATAATTCCTGTGATATTGCCGTATAATTCTCAGAATACTGGCATATAATTCCTGTGACATTGCCATATAATTCTCTGAATACTGGCGTATAATTCCTGTGATACTGTCATATAATTCCCGTGATGCTTGCGTATAATTTTCGGAATACTGGCGTATAAATCCTCTGATATTGCTGTAAAATTCCTGTGATATTGCCGTATAATTCTTGGAATACTGGCATATAATTCCTGTCATACTGTCATATAATTCCTTTGATATTGCCATATAATTCTCGGAATACTGGCGTATAAATACTGTGATATTGCCGTATAATTCTCGGAATACTGGCATATAATTCATATGATATTGTTTTATAATTCCTGTGATATTGCTGTATAATTCTTATGATATTGCCATATAATTTCTGTGATATTGCTATATAATTCTCGGAAACACTGGCTTATAATTCCTGTGATACTGCCATATAATTCCCGTGATGCTGCCATATATCCAGTGTAGCTGTATAAGTCCCTTTCGGTGGTGCTGTGTTGTCTTGCATCAGACCAGAAGTAGTGTCTTGTGCAGCATCAGTCCAGTGACCAGTCACAGTGGTGGTGTCCTCTGCTGCCATATATCCAGTGTAGCTGTATAAGTCCCTTTCAGTGGTGCTGTGTTGTCCTTCATTAGACCAGGGGAAGTGTCTTGTGCTGCATCAGTCCAGTGACCAGTCACAGTGGTGGTGTCCTCTTCTGACACATTTCCAGTGTTACTGCCATATAATTCCCATGATACTGGCGTATAATTCCCGTGATACTGGCCTATAATTCCTGTGACATTGCCGTATAAATCTCGGAATACTGGCGTATAATTCCTGTGACATTGCCATATAATTCTCTGAATACTAGCATATAATTCCTATGATATTGACATATAATTCCTGTGAAATTGCTGTATAATTCTCTGAATACTGCCATATAATTCCAGTGACATTGCCGTATAATTCTCAGAATACTGGCGGATAATTCCTGTGATACTGCCATATAATTCCCGTGATACTTGAGTATAATTCTCGGAATACTGGCATGTAATTCCTCTGATATTGCTGTATAATTCCTGTGATACTGTCATATAATTCCCGTGATATTTTCGTATAATTCTCGGAATACTGGCGTATAATTCCTCTGATATTGCTGTATAATTCCTATGATATTGCCATATAATTTCTGTGATATTGCCATATGATTCTCGGATTACTGGCGTATAATTACTTTGATACTGCCTTATAATTCCCATGGTGCTGCCATATATCCAGTGTAGCTGTATAAGTCCCTTTCAGTGGTGCTGTGTTGTACTGCATTAGACCAAGGGAAGTGTCTTGTGCAGCATCAGTCCAGTGACCAGTCACAGTGGTGGTGTCCTCTGATGCCAAATATCCAGTGTTACTGCCGTATAATTCCCGTGATACTGGCATATAATTCCCGTGATACTGGCGTATAATTTGTGTGACATTCCCGTATAATTCCTGTGACATTGCAGTATAATTGTCATAACTACATCGACATTGCCGTATAATTCTCGGAATACTGGCGTATAATTTCTGTGATACTGCAATATAATTCTGGTGATACTGGCGTATAATTCCTGTGACATTGCCGTATAATTCTTTTAATACTGGCGTATAATTCCTATGATATTGCTGTACAATTCCTGTGATATTGCCAAATAATTCTCGGAAAACTAGTGTAGAATTCCTGTGACATTGCCGTATAATTCTCGGAATACTGGCGTATAATTCCTGTGACATTGCCGTATAATTCTCATAAAACTGGCGTATAGTTCCTGAGATACTGTCATATAAATCATGTGATACTGGCGTATAATTCCTCTGATATTGCTGTATAATTCCTGTGATATTGCCGTATAATTCTCGGAACACTGGCGTATAATTCCTGTGAAACTGTCATATAATTCCCGTAATACTTGCATATAATTCTCGGAATACTGGCGTATATTTCCTCTGATATTGCTGTATAATTCCTGTGATATTGTCATATAATTTCTGTGATATTGCCGTATAATTCTTGGAATACTGGTGTATAATTCTTCTGATATTGCTGTATAATTCCTGTGATATTGCCGTATAATTCTCGGAATACTGCCATATAATTCCTGTGACATTGCCGTATAATTCTCGGAATACTGGCGTATAATTCCTCTGATATTGCCATATAATTCCTGTGATATTGCCGTATAATTCTCAGAATACTGGCATATAATTCCTGTGACATTGCCATATAATTCTCTGAATACTGGCGTATAATTCCTGTGATACTGTCATATAATTCCCGTGATACTTGCGTATAATTTTCGGAATACTGGCGTATAAATCCTCTGATATTGCTGTAAAATTCCTGTGATATTGGCGTATAATTCTTGGAATACTGGCATATAATTCCTGTCATACTGTCATATAATTCCTTTGATATTGCCATATAATTCTCGGAATACTGGCGTATAAATACTGTGACATTGACGTATAATTATCGGAATACTGGCATATAATTCATATGATATTGTTTTATAATTCCTGTGATATTGCTGTATAATTCTTATGATATTGCCATATAATTTCTGTGATATTGCTATATAGTTCTCGGAAATATTGGCGTATAATTCCTGTGATACTGCCATATAATTCCCGTGATGCTGCCATATATCCAGTGTAGCTGTATAAGTCCCTTTCGGTGGTGCTGTGTTGTCTTGCATCAGACCAGAAGTAGTGTCTTGTGCAGCATCAGTCCAGTGACCAGTCACAGTGGTGGTATCCTCTGCTGCCATATATCCAGTGTAGCTGTATAAGTCCCTTTCAGTGGTGCTGTGTTGTCCTTCATTAGACCAGGGGAAGTGTCTTGTGCTGCATCAGTCCAGTGACCAGTCACAGTGGTGGTGTCCTCTTCTGACACATTTCCAGTGTTACTGCCATATAATTCCCGTGATACTGGCGTATAATTCCCGTGATACTGGCCTATAATTCCTGTGACATTGCTGTATAAATCTCGGAATACTGGCGTATAATTCCTGTGACATTGCCATATAATTCTCGGAATACTAGCATATAATTCCTATGATATTGACATATAATTCCTGTGAAATTGCTGTATAATTCTCTAAATACTGCCATATAATTAGAGTGACATTGACGTATAATTCTCAGAATACTGGCGAATAATTCCTGTGATACTTCCATATAATTCCCGTGATACTTGAGTATAATTCTCGGAATACTGGAATGTAATTCCTCTGATATTGCTGTATAATTCCTGTGATACTGTCATATAATTCACGTGATACTTTCGTATAATTCTCGGAATACTGGCGTATAATTCCTCTGATATTGCTGTATAATTCCTATGATATTGCCATATAATTTCTGTGATATTGCCATATGATTCTCGGATTACTGGCATATAATTACTGTGATACTGCCTTATAATTCCCATGGTGCTGCCATATATCCAGTGTAGCTGTATAAGTCCCTTTCAGTGGTGCTGTGTTGTACTGCATTAGACCAAGGGAAGTGTCTTGTGCAGCATCAGTCCAGTGACCAGTCACAGTGGTGGTGTCCTCTGATGCCAAATATCCAGTGTTACTGCCGTATAATTCCCGTGATACTGGCATATAATTCCCGTGATACTGGAGTATAATTTGTGTGACATTCCCGTATAATTCCTGTGACATTGCAGTATAATTGTCATAACTACATCGACATTGCCGTATAATTCTCGGAATACTGGCGTATAATTTATGTGATACTGCAATATAATTCCGGTGATACTGGCGTATAATTCCTGTGACATTGCCGTATAATTCTTTTAATACTGGCGTATAATTCCTATGATATTGCTGTACAATTCCTGTGATATTGCCAAATCATTCTCAGAATACTAGTGTAGAATTCCTGTGACATTGCCGTATAATTCTCGGAATACTGGCGTATAATTCCTGTGACATTGCCGTATAATTCTCAAAATACTGGCGTATAGTTAATGAGATACTGTCATATAAATCATGTGATACTTGCGTAGAATTCTCAGAATACTGGCGTATAATTCCTCTGATATTGCTGTATAATTCCTGTGATATTGCCGTATAATTATCGGAACACTGGCGTATAATTCCTGTGAAACTGTCATATCATTCCCGTAATACTTGCATATAATTCTCGGAATACTGGCGTATATTTCCTCTGATATTGCTGTATAATTCCTGTGATATTGTCATATAATTTCTGTGATATTGCCGTATAATTCTTGGAATACTGGTGTATAATTCTTCTGATATTGCTGTATAATTCCTGTGATATTGCCGTATAATTCTCGGAATACTGCCATATAATTCCTGTGACATTGCCGTATAATTCTCGGAATACTGGCGTATAATTCCTCTGATATTGCCATATAATTCCTGTGATATTGCCGTATAATTCTCAGAATACTGGCATATAATTCCTGTGACATTGCCATATAATTCTCTGAATACTGGCGTATAATTCCTGTGATACTGTCATATAATTCCCGTGATACTTGCGTATAATTTTCGGAATACTGGCGTATAAATCCTCTGATATTGCTGTAAAATTCCTGTGATATTGCCGTATAATTCTTGGAATACTGGCATATAATTCCTGTCATACTGTCATATAATTCCTTTGATATTGCCATATAATTCTCGGAATACTGGCGTATAAATACTGTGACATTGACGTATAATTATCGGAATACTGGCATATAATTCATATGATATTGTTTTATAATTCCTGTGATATTGCTGTATAATTCTTATGATATTGCCATATAATTTCTGTGATATTGCTATATAGTTCTCGGAAATATTGGCGTATAATTCCTGTGATACTGCCATATAATTCCCGTGATGCTGCCATATATCCAGTGTAGCTGTATAAGTCCCTTTCGGTGGTGCTGTGTTGTCTTGCATCAGACCAGAAGTAGTGTCTTGTGCAGCATCAGTCCAGTGACCAGTCACAGTGGTGGTATCCTCTGCTGCCATATATCCAGTGTAGCTGTATAAGTCCCTTTCAGTGGTGCTGTGTTGTCCTTCATTAGACCAGGGGAAGTGTCTTGTGCTGCATCAGTCCAGTGACCAGTCACAGTGGTGGTGTCCTCTTCTGACACATTTCCAGTGTTACTGCCATATAATTCCCGTGATACTGGCGTATAATTCCCGTGATACTGGCCTATAATTCCTGTGACATTGCTGTATAAATCTCGGAATACTGGCGTATAATTCCTGTGACATTGCCATATAATTCTCGGAATACTAGCATATAATTCCTATGATATTGACATATAATTCCTGTGAAATTGCTGTATAATTCTCTAAATACTGCCATATAATTAGAGTGACATTGACGTATAATTCTCAGAATACTGGCGAATAATTCCTGTGATACTTCCATATAATTCCCGTGATACTTGAGTATAATTCTCGGAATACTGGCATGTAATTCCTCTGATATTGCTGTATAATTCCTGTGATACTGTCATATAATTCACGTGATACTTTCGTATAATTCTCGGAATACTGGCGTATAATTCCTCTGATATTGCTGTATAATTCCTATGATATTGCCATATAATTTCTGTGATATTGCCATATGATTCTCGGATTACTGGCATATAATTACTGTGATACTGCCTTATAATTCCCATGGTGCTGCCATATATCCAGTGTAGCTGTATAAGTCCCTTTCAGTGGTGCTGTGTTGTACTGCATTAGACCAAGGGAAGTGTCTTGTGCAGCATCAGTCCAGTGACCAGTCACAGTGGTGGTGTCCTCTGATGCCAAATATCCAGTGTTACTGCCGTATAATTCCCGTGATACTGGCATATAATTCCCGTGATACTGGAGTATAATTTGTGTGACATTCCCGTATAATTCCTGTGACATTGCAGTATAATTGTCATAACTACATCGACATTGCCGTATAATTCTCGGAATACTGGCGTATAATTTATGTGATACTGCAATATAATTCCGGTGATACTGGCGTATAATTCCTGTGACATTGCCGTATAATTCTTTTAATACTGGCGTATAATTCCTATGATATTGCTGTACAATTCCTGTGATATTGCCAAATCATTCTCAGAATACTAGTGTAGAATTCCTGTGACATTGCCGTATAATTCTCGGAATACTGGCGTATAATTCCTGTGACATTGCCGTATAATTCTCAAAATACTGGCGTATAGTTCCTGAGATACTGTCATATAAATCATGTGATACTTGCGTAGAATTCTCAGAATACTGGCGTATAATTCCTCTGATATTGCTGTATAATTCCTGTGATATTGCCGTATAATTATCGGAACACTGGCGTATAATTCCTGTGAAACTGTCATATCATTCCCGTAATACTTGCATATAATTCTCGGAATACTGGCGTATATTTCCTCTGATATTGCTGTATAATTCCTGTGATATTGTCATATAATTTCTGTGATATTGCCGTATAATTCTTGGAATACTGGTGTATAATTCCTCTGATATTGCTGTATAATTCCTGTGATATTGCCGTATAATTCTCGGAATACTGCCATATAATTCCTGTGACATTGCCGTATAATTCTCGGAATACTGGCGTATAATTCCTCTGATATTGCCATATAATTCCTGTGATATTGCCGTATAATTCTCAGAATACTGGCATATAATTCCTGTGACATTGCCATATAATTCTCTGAATACTGTCGTATAATTCCTGTGATACTGTCATATAATTCCCGTGATGCTTGCGTATAATTTTAGGAATACTGGCGTATAAATCCTCTGATATTGCTGTAAAATTCCTGTGATATTGCCGTATAATTCTTGGAATACTGGCATATAATTCCTGTCATACTGTCATATAATTCCTTTGATATTGCCATATAATTCTCGGAATACTGGCGTATAAATACTGTGATATTGCCGTATAATTCTCGGAATACTGGCATATAATTCATATGATATTGTTTTATAATTCCTGTGATATTGCTGTATAATTCTTATGATATTGCCATATAATTTCTGTGATATTGCTATATAATTCTCGGAAACACTGGCGTATAATTCCTGTGAAACTGCCATATAATTCCCGTGATGCTGCCATATATCCAGTGTAGCTGTATAAGTCCCTTTTGGTGGTGCTGTGTTGTCTTGCATCAGACCAGAAGTAGTGTCTTGTGCAGCATCAGTCCAGTGACCAGTCACAGTGGTGGTGTCCTCTGCTGCCATATATCCAGTGTAGCTGTATAAGTCCCTTTCAGTGGTGCTGTGTTGTCCTTCATTAGACCAGGGGAAGTGTCTTGTGCTGCATCAGTCCAGTGACCAGTCACAGTGGTGGTGTCCTCTTCTGACACATTTCCAGTGTTACTGCCATATAATTCCCATGATACTGGCCTTTAATTCCTGTGACATTGCCGTATAAATATCGGAATACTGGCGTATAATTCCTGTGACATTGCCATATAATTCTCGGAATACTAGCATATAATTCCTATGATATTGACATATAATTCCTGTGAAATTGCTGTATAATTCTCTAAATACTGCCATATAATTCCAGTGACATTGCCGTATAATTCTCAGAATACTGGCGAATAATTCCTGTGATACTGCCATATAATTCCCGTGATACTTGAGTATAATTCTCGGAATACTGGCATGTAATTCCTCTGATATTGCTGTATAATTCCTGTGATACTGTCATATAATTCCCGTGATACTTTCGTATAATTCTCGGAATACTGGCGTATAATTCCTCTGATATTGCTGTATAATTCCTATGATATTGCCATATAATTTATGTGATATTGCCATATGATTCTCGGATTACTGGTGTATAATTACTGTGATACTGCCTTATAATTCCCATGGTGCTGCCATATATCCAGTGTAGCTGTATAAGTCCCTTTCAGTGGTGCTGTGTTGTACTGCATTAGACCAAGGGAAGTGTCTTGTGCAGCATCAGTCCAGTGACCAGTTACAGTGGTGGTGTCCTCTGATGCCAAATATCCAGTGTTACTGCCGTATAATTCCCGTGATACTGGCATATAATTCCCGTGATACTGGAGTATAATTTGTGTGACATTCCCGTATAATTCCTGTGACATTGCAGTATAATTGTCATAACTACATCGACATTGCCGTATAATTCTCGGAATACTGGCGTATAATTTCTGTGATACTGCAATATAATTCTGGTGATACTGGCGTATAATTCCTGTGACATTGCCGTATAATTCTTTTAATACTGGCGTATAATTCCTATGATATTGCTGTACAATTCCTGTGATATTGCCAAATAATTCTCGGAATACTAGTGTAGAATTCCTGTGACATTGCCGTATAATTCTCGGAATACTGGCGTATAATTCCTGTGACATTGCCGTATAATTCTCATAATACTGGCGTATAGTTCCTGAGATACTGTCATATAAATCATGTGATACTTGCGTAGAATTCTCAGAATACTGGCGTATAATTCCTCTGATATTGCTGTATAATTCCTGTGATATTGCCGTATAATTATCGGAACACTGGCGTATAATTCCTGTGAAACTGTCATATCATTCCCGTAATACTTGCATATAATTCTCGGAATACTGGCATATATTTCCTCTGATATTGCTGTATAATTCCTGTGATATTGTCATATAATTTCTGTGATATTGCCGTATAATTCTTGGAATACTGGTGTATAATTCCTCTGATACTGCTGTATAATTCCTGTGATATTGCCGTATAATTCTCGGAATACTGCCATATAATTCCTGTGACATTGCCGTATAATTCTCGGAATACTGGCGTATAATTCCTCTGATATTGCCATATAATTCCTGTGATATTGCCGTATAATTCTCAGAATACTGGCATATAATTCCTGTGACATTGCCGTATAATTCTCTGAATACTGGCGTATAATTCCTGTGATACTGTCATATAATTCCCGTGATGCTTGCGTATAATTTTCGGAATACTGGCGTATAAATCCTCTGATATTGCTGTAAAATTCCTGTGATATTGCCGTATAATTCTTGGAATACTGGCATATAATTCCTGTCATACTGTCATATAATTCCTTTGATATTGCCATATAATTCTCGGAATACTGGCGTATAAATACTGTGATATTGCCGTATAATTCTCGGAATACTGGCATATAATTCATATGATATTGTTTTATAATTCCTGTGATATTGCTGTATAATTCCTATGATATTGCCATATAATTTCTGTGATATTGCTATATAATTCTCGGAATACTGGCGTATAATTCCTGTGATACTGCCATATAATTCCCGTGATGCTGCCATATATCCAGTGTAGCTGTATAAATCCCTTTCGGTAGTGCTGTGTTGTCTTGCATCAGAGCAGAAGTAGTGTCTTGTGCAGCATCAGTCCAGTGACCAGTCACAGTGTTGGTGTCCTCTGCTGCCATATATCCAGTGTAGCTGTATAAGTCCCTTTCAGTGGTGCTGTGTTGTCCTTCATTATACCAGGGGAAGTGTCTTGTGCAGCATCAGTCCAGTGACCAGTCACAGTGGTGGTGTCCTCTTCTGACACATTTCCAGTGTTACTGCCATATAATTCCCGTGATACTGCCATATAATTCCTGTGATACTGGCGTATAATTCCTGTGACATTGCCGTATAAATCTCAAAATACTGACGTATAATTCCTGTGACATTGCCATATAATTCTCGGAATACAACATATAATTCCTATGATATTGACATATAATTCCTGTGAAATTGCTGTATAATTCTCGGAATACTGCCATATAATTCCAGTGACATTGCCGTATAATTCTCAGAATACTGGCGAATAATTTCTGTGATACTGCCATATAATTCCCGTGATACTGGCGTATAATTCCTGTGACACTGTCATATAATTCTCGGAATACTGACGTATAATTCCTATGATATTGCCGTATAATTCCTGTGATATTGCAACATAATTCTCGGAATACTGGCGTATAATCCCTGTGACATTGCAGTTTAATTCTCGGTATACTGGCGTATAATTCCTATGATATTGCCATATAATTCCTGTGATATTGCCGTATAATTCTTGGAATACTGGCGTATAATTCCTGTGACATTGCCGTATAATTCTCAGAATAATGGCGTATAATTCCTTTGATACTGTCATATAATTCCCGTGATACTTGCGTATAATTCTCGGAATACTGGCG
The DNA here is from genome assembly GCF_028390025.1 of Pseudophryne corroboree. Taxonomy (NCBI): domain Eukaryota; kingdom Metazoa; phylum Chordata; class Amphibia; order Anura; family Myobatrachidae; genus Pseudophryne; species Pseudophryne corroboree. The sequence continues at coordinate 389,602,951 of NC_086444.1, read as the reverse complement.
TGTAATTCCTCTGATATTGCTGTATAAATCCTGTCATACTGTCATATAATTCCCGTGGTACTTTCGTATAATTCTCGGAATACTGGCGTATAATTCCTCTGATATTGCTGTATAATTCCTATGATATTGCCATATAATTTATGTGATATTGCTATATAATTCTCGGAATACTGGCATATAATTACTGTGATACTGCCAAATAATTCCCATGATGCTGCATATATCCAGTGTAGCTGTATAAGTCCCTTTTAGTGGTGCTGTGTTGTCCTGCATTAGACCAGGGGAAGTGTCTTTTGCAGCATCAGTCCAGTGACCAGTCACAGTGGTAGTGTCCTCTGCTGCAAATATCCAATGTTACTGCCGTATAATTACCGTGATACTGGCGTATAATTCCTGTGACATTGATGTATAAATCTCAGAATACAGGCGTATAATTCCTCTGACATTGCCGTATAATTCTCGGAATACTGGCGTACAATTCCTATGATTTTGCCGTATAATTCCTGTGATATTGCCACATAATTCTTGGAATACTGGCGTATAATTCCTGTGATACTGCCATATTATTCCGGTGATGCTGCCATATATCCAGTGTAGCTGTATAAGTCCCTTTCAGTGGTGCTGTGTTGTCCTGCATTAGACTAGGGGAAGTGTCTTGTGCAGCATCAGTCCAGTGACCAGTCTCAGTGGTGGTGTCCTCTGCTGCCATATATCCAGTGTAGCTGTATAAGTCCCTTTCAGTGGTGCTGTGTTGTCCTTCATTAGACCAGGGGAAGTGTCTTGTGCAGCATCAGTCCAGTGACCAGTCACAGTGGTGGTGACCTATTCTGCCAAATATCCAGTGTTACTGCCATATAATTCCCGTGCTACTGGCATATAATTCCTGTGATACTTGCGTATAATTTCTGTGACATTGCTGTATAATTCCTGTAACATTGCCGTATAAATGTCGGAATACTGGCCTATAATTCCTGTGACATTGCCATATAATTCTCAGAATACTAGCGTATAATTCCTACGATATTGACATATAATTCCTGAGAAATTGCAGTTTAATTCTCGGAATACTGGCATATAATTCCAGTGACATTGCCGTATAATTCTGAGAATACTGGCAAATAATTCCTGTGATACTGCCATATAATTCCCATGAAGCTGCATATATCCAGTGTAGCTGTATAAGTCCCTTTTAGTGGTGCTGTGTTGTCCTGCATTAGACCAGGGGAAGTGTCTTTTGCAGCATCAGTCCAGTGACCAGTCACAGTGGTAGTGTCCTCTGCTGCAAATATCCAATGTTACTGCCGTATAATTACCGTGATACTGGCGTATAATTCCTGTGACATTGATGTATAAATCTCAGAATACAGGCGTATAATTCCTGTGACATTGCCGTATAATTCTCGGAATACTGGCGTATAATTCCTATGATATTGCCGTATAATTCCTGTGATATTGCCACATAATTCTTGGAATACTGGCGTATAATTCCTGTGATACTGCCATATTATTTCGGTGATGCTGCCATATATCCAGTGTAGCTGTATAAATCCCTTTCAGTAGTGCTGTGTTGTCCTGCATTAGACTAGGGGAAGTGTCTTGTGCAGCATCAGTCCAGTGACCAGTCTCAGTGGTGGTGTCCTCTGCTGCCATATATCCAGTGTAGCTGTATAAGTCCCTTTCAGTGGTGCTGTGTTGTCCTTCATTAGACCAGGGGAAGTGTCTTGTGCAGCATCAGTCCAGTGACCAGTCACAGTGGTAGTGACCTCTTCTGCCAAATATCCAGTGTTACTGCCATATAATTCCCGTGCTACTGGCATATAATTCCTGTGATACTTGCGTATAATTTCTGTGACATTGCTGTATAATTCCTGTAACATTGCCGTATAAATGTCGGAATACTGTCCTATAATTCCTGTGACATTGCCATATAATTCTCAGAATACTAGCGTATAATTCCTACGATATTGACATATAATTCCTGTGAAATTGCCGTATAATTCTCGGAATACTGGCATATAATTCCAGTGACATTGCCGTATAATTCTGAGAATACTGGCAAATAATTCCTGTGATACTGCCATATAATTCCCGTGATACTGACGTATAATTCCTGTGACGTTGCCGTATAATTCTCGGAACACTGGCGTATAATTTCTATGATATTGCCGTATAATTCCTGTGATATTGCAACATCATTCTCAGAATACTGGTGTATAAATCCTGTGTCATTGCCGTATGTTTGTCGGAAAACTGGCATATAATTCCTATGATATTGCCATATAATTCCTGTGATATTGCCGTATAATTCTTAGAATTCTGGCGTATAATTCCTGTGACATTGCCGTATAATTCTCAAAATACTGTTGTATAATTCCTGTGATACTGTCATATAATTCCCGTGATACTTGAGTATAATTCTCGGAATACTGGCATGTAATTCCTCTGATATTGCTGTATAATTCCTTTGATACTGTCATATAATTCCCATGATACTTTCGTATAATTCTCGGAAAACTGGCGTATAATTCCTCTGATATTGCTGTATAATTCCTATGATAATGCCATATAATTTATGTGATATTGCCATATGATTCTCGGATTACTGGTGTATAATTACTGTGATACTGCCTTATAATTCCCATGGTGCTGCCATATATCCAGTGTAGCTGTATAAGTCCCTTTCAGTGGTGCTGTGTTGTACTGCATTAGACCAAGGGAAGTGTCTTGTGCAGCATCAGTCCAGTGACCAGTCACAGTCGTGGTGTCCTCTGCTGCCAAATATCCAGTGTTACTGCCATATAATTCACGTGATACTGCCATATAATTCCCGTGATACTGGCATATAATTTGTGTGACATTCCCGTATAATTCCTTTGACATTTCAGTATAATTGTCATAACTCCATCGACATTGCCGTATAATTCTCTGAATACTGGCGTATAATTTCTGTGATACTACAATATAATTCCGGTAATACTGGCGTATAATTCGTGTGACATTGCCGTATAATTCTTTTAATACTGGCGTATAATTCCTATGATATTGCTGTATAATTCCTGTGATATTGCCAAATAATTCTCGGAATACTAGTGTAGAATTCCTGTGACATTGCCGTATAATTCTCGGAATACTGGCGTATAATTCCTGTGACATTGACGTATAATTCTCATAATACTGGCGTATAGTTCCTGTGATACATTCATATAAATCCTGTGATACTTGCGTAGATTTCTCAGAATACTGGCGTATAATTCCTCTGATATTGCTGTATAATTCCTGTGATATTGCCGTATAATTCTAGGAACACTGGCGTACAATTCCTGTGAAATTGTCATATAATTCCCGTGATATTTGCATATAATTTTCGGAATGCTGGCGTATATTTCCTCTGATATTGCAGTATTATTCCTGTGATATTGTCATATAATTTCTGTGATATTGCAATATAATTCTTGAAATACTGCCGTATAATTTCTATGATATTGCTGTATAATTCCTGTGATATTGCCATATAATTCTCTGAATACTAGTGTATAATTCCTGTGACATTGCCGTATAAATCTCGGAATACTGGCGTATAATTCCTGTGACATTGCCGTATAATTCTCAGAATACTGGTGTATAATTCCTGTGATACTGTCATATAAATCCTGTGATACTTGCGTATAATTCTCAAAAAACTGGCGTATAATTCTTCTGATATTGCTGTATAATTCCTGTGATATTGCTGTATAATTCTCAGAATACTGCCGTATAATTCCTGTGAAACTGTCATATAATTCCCGTGATACTTGCATATAATTCTCGGAATACTGGCGTATATTTCCTCTGATATTGCTGTATAATTGCTGTGATATTGTCATATAATTTCTGTGATATTGCCGTATAATTCTTGGAATACTGGCGTATAATTCCTGTGACATTACCGTATAATTCTCAGAATACTGGCGTATAATTCCTGTGAAACTGTCATATAAATCCTGTGATACTTGCGTATAATTCTCGGAATACTGGCGTATAATTCCTCTGATATTGCTGCATAATTCCTGTGATATTGCCGTATAATTCTCGGAATACTGGCGTATAATTCCTGTGAAACAGTCATATAATTCCCGTGATACTTGCATATAATTCTCGGAATACTGGCGTATAATTCCTCTGATATTGCTGTATAATTCCTATGATATTGCCATATAATTTCTGTGATATTGCCGTATACTATTTGGAATACTGGCATATAATTCCTGTGTCATTGCCGTATAATTCTCGGAATACTGGCATATAATTCCTTTGCTACTACCATATAATTCCCGTGATACTGGTGTATAATTTCTGTGACATTGCCGTATAATTCTCGGAATACTGGCGTATAATTCCTATGATATTGCCGTATAATTCCTGTGATACTGCAACATAATTCATGGAATACTGTCATATAATTCCTTTGACATTGCCGTATAATTTTTGGAATACTGGCGTATAATTCCTGAGACATTGCCTTATAATTCTCGGAATACTGCAATATAATTCCTATGATATTGCCATATAATTCCTGTTATTTTGCCGTACAATTCTCGGAAAAATGGCATATAATTCCTGTGATACTGCCATATACTTCCAGTGATACTGCCGTATAATTCCTGTGCTAATGGCGTATAATTCTTGTGATATTGCTATATTATTTTCGGAATACTGGCGTATAATTCCTATGATATTGCTGTATATTTCATGTGATATTGCCGTATAATTCTCGGAATACTGGCGCATAATTCCTTTGATGCTGTCAAATAATTCCCAGAATATTGCCTTTAATTCCTGTGATACTGCCATATAATTCTCGTGAAACTGGCGTATAATTCCTGTGACATTGCCATATAATTCCTGTTATATTGCCTTATAATTCTCGGAATACTGGCGTATAACTCCTGTGACATTGCCGTATAATTCTCAGAATACTGGCGTATAATTCCTATGATTCTGCTATATATCCAGTGTAGCTGTATAAGTCCCTTTCAGTGGTGCTGTGTTATCTTACATTAGACCAGGGGAAGTGTCTTGTGCAGCATCAGTCCAGTGACCAGTCACAGTGGTGGTGTCCTCTGCTGCCATATAGCCAGTGTAGCTGTATAAATCCCTTTCAGTTGTGCTCTGTTGTCCTGCATTAGACCAGGGGAAGTTTCTTGTGCAGCATCAGTCCAGTGACCAGTCACAGTGGTGGTGTCTTCTGCTGCCAAATATCCAGTGTTACTGCAATATAATTCCCGTGATACTGGCGTATAATTCCTGTGATACTGGCGTATAACTCATGTGATATTTGCGTATAATTCTCGGAATACTGGCGTATAATTCCAGTGATACTGCCATATAATTACCAAAATATTGGCGTGTAATTCCTGTGATACTGGCTTATAATTCCTGTGACATTGCCGTATAATTCCTGTGATATTGACATATAATTCTCGGAATACTGTCTTATAATTCCTGTGACATTGCCATATAACTCTCGGAATACTGACGTATAATTCCTGTGATACTGCCATATAATTCCCTTGATACTATTGTATAATTCCTTTGATTCTGGTGTATAATTCCTGTGATATTGCCATATAATTCTCGGAATACTGCCATATAATTCCTGTGATACTGCCATATAATTCCAGTGATACTGGCGTATAATTCCTGTGATACTGTCATATAATTCCTGTGATATTGCCGTATAATTCTCGGAACACTGGCGTATAATTCCTGTGATACTGCAATTTAATTCCCTTGATACTGGCGTATGATTCCTGTGATACTGGCATATAATTCCTTTGATATTGCTGTATAATTCTTGGAATACTGGCGTCAAAATCCTATGATATTGCTTTATAATTCCTGTGATATTGTCATTTAATTCTCGGAACACTGCCATATAATTCCAGTTATTCTGCTGTATAAATTCATATAATTCAGCATAAATACAGTCAAGTGGTGCTACCATTTAAATTCAGTGGTGCTGTCCTGGGCTGTATATTATTTACTCCACATAAAGGGGTTATTAATATTTAATCCAAATAATTTTTACAGGGTTTGCCCTATGAGGTGTAGGGGTACGCTCTCTTCTGCTGCATATTGTGTTATATAACTCCAGAAAAATAACGGAGAACAAACATTTGGAGGATAAAATAGGAAAATATCAATAACCACTTCCTCCTAGTGCTGAAGCTCATGCCACTAGCCATGACATAGATGATGAAATGCCATCAACGTCATCTGCCAAGGCCGATGCCCATTGTGATAGTAGAGGGCATGTAAAATCCAAAAAGCCAAAGTTCAGTAAAAAGATCCCAAAAAAGAAATTTAAATGGTCTGAGGAGAAATGTAAACTTGCCAATATGCCATTTATGACACGGAGTGGCAAGAAACTGCTGAAGCCCTGGCCTATGTTTATGACTAGTGGTTCAGCTTCACATGACGATGGAAGCCCTCATCCTCCCGCCAGAAAAATTAAAAGAGTTAAGCTGGAAAGAGCACAGAAAAGAACTGTACATTCTGAGATGGTATCACAAATCCCCAAGGAGAGTCCAAGTGTGTCGGTGGTTGCGATGCCTGACCTTCCCAACACTGGATGGGAAGAGGTGACTCCTTCCACCATTTGCATGCCCCCTGCAAGTGCTGGAATGAGCACCCAAAGTCCAGTTCCTGATATTGAAATTGAAGATGTCACTGTTGAAGTAAACCAGGATGAGGATATGGGTGTTGCTAGTGCTGAGGAGGAAATTGACGATGAGGATTCTGATGGGGATGTTGTTTGTTTAAATCAGGCACTGGGGGAGACACCTGTTGTCCGTGGGATGAAGAACCCCATTGTGATGCCTGGGCAAACTACCAAAAAAGCCACCTCTTCGGTGTGGAATTATTTCTCCACAAATCCAGACAACAGGTGTCAAGCCATCTGTTGCCTCTGTCATTCTGTAATAAGTAATGGTAAGGATTTTAAACACCTAGGAACATCCTCCCTAATACGTCACCTGCTGCACATTCATCATAAGTCCGTGTCGAGCTGTGAAACTTTGGGTAAGAGTGTAAACAGTCCACTGACACCTAAATACCTTCTTCCTCCTGTGCCCAAGTTCCTGTTAGCCACACCACCAACTCCCTCAACATCAGCTTCCTCCTCAGTCAGGAACATCAGTAGTCCTGGAGGCCATGTCAAGACTGAGGATTCCTCTCCTAACCAGGATTCCTCTGGAGGATCCTTGAGTGGTACGCCTGCTGTTGCTGCCACTGCTGTTGTTGCTGCTGGTAGTCAATCGTCATCCCAGAGGGGAAGTCAGAAGACCACTTGTACTACTTCCAGTAAGCAATTGACTGTCCAACAGTCCTTTGTGAGGAAGATGAAATATGACAGCAGTCATCCTTTTGCAAAGCAGATAACTGAGGCAGCTATGTTGGTGTTAGACGTGCGTCCGGTATCCGCCATTAGTTCAGTGGGACTTAGAGAACTGTTTGAGGTACTGTGTCCCTGGTATCAAATCCCATCTAGGTTCCACTTCTGTATGCAGGCGATACCGAGAATGTACACAGATGTCAGAAAAAGAGGTACCAGTGTCCTACAAAAATGTGGTTGTATCCAGTGTCCACTTAACCATGAACATGTGGACAAGTGGAACAGGGCAGACTAAGGACTATATGACTGTAACAGCCCACTGGAGAGATATATGGCCTCCCGCAGCAAAAACAGCACTGGCACCAGTAGCAGCATCTCGCAAACGTGAACTTATTCCTAGGCAGGCTACGCTATGTATCACCGCTTTCCGTAAGAGACACACAGCTGACAACCTCTTACGGAAACTGATGAACATCATTGCAGAATGGTTTACCCCAATTGGACTCTCCTGGGGATTTTTGAATTTGGACAACGCCACCAATATTGTGCGTGCATTATATCTGGGCAAATTCCAGCACATCCCATGTTTTGCACAAACAAATAATTTGGTGGTGCAGAATATTTTAAAAAATGACAGGGGCATGCAGGAGATGCTGTCGGTGGCCCGAAAAATTGCGGGCCACTTTCGGCATTCAGCCAGCGTGTGCCGAAGACTGGAGCACCAGCAAACAAACCTAAACCTGCCCTGCCATCAACTGAAGCCAGAGGTGGTAACGAGGTGGAATTCAACACTCTATATGCTTCAGAGGATGGAGGAGCAGCAAAAGGCCATTCAAGCCTATACATCCACCTATGATATAGGCAAAGGAGGGATAATGCACCTGACTCAAGCGCAGTGGAGAATGATTTCCGTCTTGTGTAAGGTTCTCCAACCCTTCGAACTTGTCACACGTTAAGTCAGTTCAGACACTGTCAGGTCTTTCCCCTCATCAGGCTTTTGCAGAAGCAGCTGGAGAAATTGAAGGAGGAGCTAAAGCAGTGTGATTCCGCAAAGTATGTGGGACTTGTGGATGGAGCCCTTCATTCACTTTGCCAGGATTCAAGGGTGGTCAATCTGTTAAAATTAGAGCACTACATTTTGTCCACTGTGCTCGATCCTAGGTTTAAATCCTACGTTGCATCTCTCTTTCCAGCAGACACAAGTGTGCAGAGGTGTAAAGACCTGCTGGTGAATACATTGTCAACTTAAGCGGAACGTACCCGTCAACAGCTCCTCCTTCAATTTCTCCCACCACTGGAGCTGCATGGAAAAGGATAAGATTTCCTAGCCCACCCGCTTGCGGTGATGCAGGGCAGTCAGGAGCAAAAGCTGACATCTGGTCCGGACTGAAGGACCTGTCAACGATTACTGTCATGTCTACTATCACTGCATATGATTCTGTTACCATTGAAAGAATGGTGGAGGATTATATGAGTGACAGCATCCAAGTAGGCATGTCAGACAGTCCGTATGTATACTGTCAGGAAAAAGAGGCAATTTATATGCCCTTGCACAAACTGGCTTTATTTTACCTAAGTTGCCCCCCCTCCAGTGTGTACTTCGAAAGAGTGTTTAGTGCAGCCGGTTACCTTGTCAGCGATTGGCGTAGGAGGTTACTTCCACAAAATGTGGAATATATGATGTTCATCAAAATGAATTATAAATTCCTCCGGGAAGACCTTTACCAGCAATTGCCTCCAGAAAGTACACAGGGACCTGTGATGGTGGATTCCAGTGGGGACAAATTAATACTCTGTGAGGAGGATGTACGGGGTGAAAAGGGTGAGGAATCAGAGGATGAGGATGAGGTCGAGATCTTGCCTCTGCAGAGCCAGTTTGTGCAAGGAGAGATTGATTGCTTCTTTTTTGGTGGGGGCCCAAACAAACCCGTCATTTCAGCCACAGTCGTGTGGCAGACCATGTCGCTGAAATGATTGGTTTGTTAAAGTGTGCATGTCCTGTTTATACAACATAAGGGTGGGTGGAAGGGCCCAAGCACAATTCCATCTTGCACCTCTTTTTCTTCTTTGCATCATGTGCTGTTTAGGGCCTAGTTTTTTTAAGTTCCATCCTGTCTGCAACTGCAGTGCCACTCCTAGATGGGCCAGGTGTTTGTGCCGCACACTTGTGTCGCTTAGCTTAGTCATCCAGCTACCTCATTGCACCTCTTTTTCTTCTTTGCATCATGTGCTGTTTGGGGCCTAGTTATTAAATCTGCCATCCTGTCTGCCACTGCAGTGCCACTCCTAGATGGGCCAGGTGTTTGTGCCGCACATTTTTGTCGCTTAGCTTAGTCATACAGCCACCTCGGTGCAACCTTTTGGACTAAAAACAATTTTGTGAGGTGTGAGGTGTTCAGAATAGACTGGAAATTAATGTTATAGTGGTTATACCATAGGATCAAAAATGACCCCCAAATTCTGTGATTTTACCTGTTTTTATTAAAAATCATCCAGATCCAAAACCAAAAACCAAAACCAAAGCACGAAAGGGTAGTTTTGGCAAAACCAAGCCAAAACCAAAACACAAAAGTGGAATTAGAACCAAAACCAAAACACAAAACACGAAAAGTGCCAGCCGCACATCTCTAATATATATATATATATATATATATATATATATATATACACACACATATATATATATATATATATATATATATATAAATATATATATTTACAGAGATATATGATCATGTAAAGTAAGTGCCTATAAGATACACAGTGAATCCACAATTGGGATTGGTGTGGCTTCAGCACCATCATCCTAGCCATTTATTTAAATTGCATTTTGAATATCATAGAAACACATGTTATTTCGTAAAAGTTTCTCCTTTTCTGAGTGTCAACTATACTTTTAATATGAGGGTAGTTCAGAAAATACAGTTTGTTGTTAAACACAGAGTACAGTATATTGTCTATTTTTGCACATAATTACCTGCTTCATGTAAGCATTTGTCTTATCTGTCCACAAGCTTTAGAATTCCCTTGTACTCAATTTCCTACAGTCCATGTAACCAGCTGATGACTGCAAGCTTGAACTCATCATCACTTCCATAATGTTCTGAGCTTAGAAAAAACGTGAACATTGGGAACAAGGGGGGTCATTCCGAGTTGTTCGCTCGCAAGCTGCTTTTAGCAGCATTGCACACGCTAAGCCGCCGCCTACTGGGAGTGAATCTTAGCTACTTAAAATTGCGAACAAAAGATTTGCAATATTGCGATAAGACATCTCTGTGCAGTTTCTGAGTAACTCGAGACTTACTCTGCCAGTGCGATCAGTTCAGTGCTTGTCGTTCCTGGTTTGACGTCACAAACACACCCAGCGTTCGCCCAACCACTCCTCCGTTTCTCCAGCCACTCCCGCGTTTTTCCCAGAAACGGTAGCGTTTTTTCACACACACCCATAAAACGTACAGTTTCCGCCCAGAAACACCCACTTCCTATCAATCACATTACGATCACCAGAACGAAGAAAAAAACGTGAGTAAAATTCCTAACTGCATAGCAAATGTACTTGGCGCAGTCGCAGTGCATTGCGCATGTGCACTAAGCGGAAAATTGCTGCGATGCGAAGAAATTTACCGAGCTAACAACTCGGAATGACCCCCTAGGTCCGGAGTATAGGGCGTATGGATGAAAACCTCCCAAAACTAAGACAAGTGATGGACATCCCGGTCGTTCTTCGTTATGCAAATTTGTTCTACTTATTCTGTCCATAGCACACTTGTGCAGACTTACGCATTTCGATTCATTCGAAGGATGCAATCGCAATTTGATTAACAGCAGCGTTCAGCGAGGGGGCAGCGATGTGGCGTTAGTGGGGAGTGGTATGGACAATGCAGCCATGTCTTGATTGCTTTAGTGGTGCCTGCTGCGACGTGAAACATAGCAGCGATCCATCTGCATACTCAGCCATGCTGCATATACAGCGGGTCAACCTCGGTTTCCTGTCCTGTGATTCGATCCTGTGATTAGCGTGCTGGGCATCCCCCAGCATGTGATAGCAAGCAGTAGCAGATTATGCTATTTAACAAAATCTGCTACTGAACCGAATAAGGTCCTCTGTCTTTGATATTCATGAATCTCAATGGGAATAATCTGCAAAAGATGTGTTGAGTCTACTGTCTGTACATAGACTGAAAATAAACTGGCATAAACATTTCACAATGGTGTTTCAAAAATTGTTGTTTCTATTACTTTTAAAAGGAAAATTATAACCACAACAACATAACAGCAACACAACAGCAACACATAGCCATTGGTTAGATATTACAAGTTCACCAATCAGAATATGGAATGTTCAACTCATTTCCTTAACAGAGCATGATTAAGTATATTCAGCCAGTAATCAACCTTATGCATTTTAATGCATTTGATAATGATGCATACTGTAGCACAGTACGTGCATTGTAAAACAAACCATTTGATGTTCTGATTTTTTATTTGCTTACACTCTTTCCAGAGGCGTCACTAGAGGTGGTGACACCTGGTGTGAGGGTTAATACAGTATGCATGGCGAAGGAGGCATAACCTCATGGGTGAGAGGGCGTGGCCTCGTGGCCCGATCCCCCATTTAGTCACTCCGTGGGTCCAGAGATGTGGGCTGCCCTGTGGACAAGTGTGAGTGCAGTGCTGACTCCTGCACAGTGACAGGAGCCAGGTGCTACACGTCATGTCACAGTGCAGCAACCAGCTCCTTTCACTGAACAGGAGTCAGCACTTTGGTGTTACCCCTCGGCAGGTGACACCTGGATGCTGGCCGCACCCCTCATACCCCTGTTGTAAAGCCACTGTCTCTTTCTACTCCCAAACACAGTGTACTTCCTATTTTTTATTTTCAAAATGTAAAAAAAAAAAAAAAAATAGAGGGGTCATTGAAACTTGATAGGAAAGAATTTTGAGAACAAATATTTTGTAAACACAGAGACATAAATTAGATTTATAAAGCACACAGCCAGTGGTGCTAATTACTAGAGATGAGCGGGTTCGGTTTCTCTGAATCCGAACCCGCCAGAACTTCATGTTTTTTTTCACGGGTCCGAGCGACTCGGATCTTCCCGCCTTGCTCGGTTAACCCGAGCGCGCCCGAACGTCATCATGACGCTGTCGGATTCTCGCGAGGCTCGGATTCTATCGCGAGACTCGGATTCTATATAAGGAGCCGCGCGTCGCCGCCATTTTCACACGTGCATTGAGATTGATAGGGAGAGGACGTGGCTGGCGTCCTCTCCGTTTAGACACTTGATTTACTAATTTTGGGGAGCATTAGGAGTACTCAGTAGTGTACAGTGCAGAGTTTTGCTGATAGTGACCAGTGACTGACCACCACTTTTATTTATAATCCGTTCTCTGCCTGAAAAAAGCGATACACAGCACACAGTGACTCAGTCACATACCATATCTGTGTGCACTGCTCAGGCTCAGGCCAGTGTGCTGCATCATCTATTATCTATATATAATATTATATATATCTGTCTGACTGCTCAGCTCACACAGCTTATAATTGTGGGGGAGACTGGGGAGCACTACTGCAGTGCCAGTTATAGGTTATAGCAGGAGCCAGGAGTACATAATATATTATATAGTGAGTGACCACCAGACACACAGTGCAGTTTATTTAATATATCCGTTCTCTGCCTGAAAAAAGCGATACACACAGTGACTCAGTCAGTCACATACCATATCTGTGTGCACTGCTCAGGCTCAGGCCAGTGTGCTGCATCATCTATATATTAGAGATGAGCGCCGGAAATTTTTCGGGTTTTGTGTTTTGGTTTTGGGTTCGGTTCCGCGGCCGTGTTTTGGGTTCGACCGCGTTTTGGCAAAACCTCACCGAATTTTTTTTGTCGGATTCGGGTGTGTTTTGGATTCGGGTGTTTTTTTCAAAAAACACTAAAAAACAGCTTAAATCATAGAATTTGGGGGTCATTTTGATCCCAAAGTATTATTAACCTCAAAAAACATAATTTACACTCATTTTCAGCCTATTCTGAACACATCACACCTCACAATATTATTTTTAGTCCTAAAATTTGCACCGAGGTCGCTGTGTGAGTAAGATAAGCGACCCTAGTGGCCGACACAAACACCGGGCCCATCTAGGAGTGGCACTGCAGTGTCACGCAGGATGGCCCTTCCAAAAAACCCTCCCCAAACAGCACATGACGCAAAGAAAAAAAGAGGCGCAATGAGGTAGCTGACTGTGTGAGTAAGATTAGCGACCCTAGTGGCCGACACAAACACCGGGCACATCTAGGAGTGGCACTGCAGTGTCACGCAGGATGTCCCTTCCAAAAAACCCTCCCCAAACAGCACATGACGCAAAGAAAAAAAGAGGCGCAATGAGGTAGCTGTGTGAGTAAGATTAGCGACCCTAGTGGCCGACACAAACACCGGGCCCATCTAGGAGTGGCACTGCAGTGTCACGCAGGATGTCCCTTCCAAAAAACCCTCCCCAATCAGCACATGATGCAAAGAAAAAGAAAAGAAAAAAGAGGTGCAAGATGGAATTATCCTTGGGCCCTCCCACCCACCCTTATGTTGTATAAACAAAACAGGACATGCACACTTTAACCAACCCATCATTTCAGTGACAGGGTCTGCCACACGACTGTGACTGATATGACGGGTTGGTTTGGACCCCCCCCCAAAAAAGAAGCAATTAATCTCTCCTTGCACAAACTGGCTCTACAGAGGCAAGATGTCCACCTCATCTTCACCCTCCGATATATCACCGTGTACATCCCCCTCCTCACAGATTATCAATTCGTCCCCACTGGAATCCACCATCTCAGCTCCCTGTGTACTTTGTGGAGGCAATTGCTGCTGGTCAATGTCTCCGCGGAGGAATTGATTATAATTCATTTTAATGAACATCATCTTCTCCACATTTTCTGGATGTAACCTCGTACGCCGATTGCTGACAAGGTGAGCGGCGGCACTAAACACTCTTTCGGAGTACACACTTGTGGGAGGGCAACTTAGGTAGAATAAAGCCAGTTTGTGCAAGGGCCTCCAAATTGCCTCTTTTTCCTGCCAGTATAAGTACGGACTGTGTGACGTGCCTACTTGGATGCGGTCACTCATATAATCCTCCACCATTCTATCAATGTTGAGAGAATCATATGCAGTGACAGTAGACGACATGTCCGTAATTGTTGTCAGGTCCTTCAGTCCGGACCAGATGTCAGCATCAGCAGTCGCTCCAGACTGCCCTGCATCACCGCCAGCGGGTGGGCTCGGAATTCTGAGCCTTTTCCTCGCACCCCCAGTTGCGGGAGAATGTGAAGGAGGAGATGTTGACAGGTCGCGTTCCGCTTGACTTGACAATTTTGTCACCAGCAGGTCTTTCAACCCCAGCAGACCTGTGTCTGCCGGAAAGAGAGATCCAAGGTAGGCTTTAAATCTAGGATCGAGCACGGTGGCCAAAATGTAGTGCTCTGATTTCAACAGATTGACCACCCGTGAATCCTTGTTAAGCGAATTAAGGGCTGCATCCACAAGTCCCACATGCCTAGCGGAATCGCTCCGTGTTAGCTCCTTCTTCAATGCCTCCAGCTTCTTCTGCAAAAGCCTGATGAGGGGAATGACCTGACTCAGGCTGGCAGTGTCTGAACTGACTTCACGTGTGGCAAGTTCAAAGGGCATCAGAACCTTGCACAACGTTGAAATCATTCTCCACTGCACTTGAGACAGGTGCATTCCATCTCCTATATCGTGCTCAATTGTATAGGCTTGAATGGCCTTTTGCTGCTCCTCCAACCTCTGAAGCATATAGAGGGTTGAATTCCACCTCGTTACCACTTCTTGCTTCAGATGATGGCAGGGCAGGTTCAGTAGTTTTTGGTGGTGCTCCAGTCTTCTGTACGTGGTGCCTGTACGCCGAAAGTGTCCCGCAATTTTTCTGGCCACCGACAGCATCTCTTGCACGCCCCTGTCGTTTTTTAAAAAATTCTGCACCACCAAATTCAAGGTATGTGCAAAACATGGGACGTGCTGGAATTTGCCCATATTTAATGCACACACAATATTGCTGGCGTTGTCCGATGCCACAAATCCACAGGAGAGTCCAATTGGGGTAAGCCATTCCGCGATGATCTTCCTCAGTTGCCGTAAGAGGTTTTCAGCTGTGTGCGTATTCTGGAAAGCGGTGATACAAAGCGTAGCCTGCCTAGGAAAGAGTTGGCGTTTGCGAGATGCTGCTACTGGTGCCGCCGCTGCTGTTCTTGCGGCGGGAGTCCATACATCTACCCAGTGGGCTGTCACAGTCATATAGTCCTGACCCTGCCCTGCTCCACTTGTCCACATGTCCGTGGTTAAGTGGACATTGGGTACAACTGCATTTTTTAGGACACTGGTGAGTCTTTTTCTGACGTCCGTGTACATTCTCGGTATCGCCTGCCTAGAGAAGTGGAACCTAGATGGTATTTGGTAACGGGGGCACACTGCCTCAATAAATTGTCTAGTTCCCTGTGAACTAACGGCGGATACCGGACGCACGTCTAACACCAACATAGTTGTCAAGGACTCAGTTATCCGCTTTGCAGTAGGATGACTGCTGTGATATTTCATCTTCCTCGCAAAGGACTGTTGAACAGTCAATTGCTTACTGGAAGTAGTACAAGTGGGCTTACGACTTCCCCTCTGGGATGACCATCGACTCCCAGCGGCAACAACAGCAGCGCCAGCAGCAGTAGGCGTTACACGCAAGGATGCATCGGAGGAATCCCAGGCAGGAAAGGACTCGTCAGACTTGCCAGTGACATGGCCTGCAGGACTATTGGCATTCCTGGGGAAGGAGGAAATTGACACTGAGGGAGTTGGTGGGGTGGTTTGCGTGAGCTTGGTTACAAGAGGAAGGGATTTACTGGTCAGTGGACTGCTTCCGCTGTCACCCAAAGTTTTTGAACTTGTCACTGACTTATTATGAATGCGCTGCAGGTGACGTATAAGGGAGGATGTTCCGAGGTGGTTAACGTCCTTACCCCTACTTATTACAGCTTGACAAAGGGAACACACGGCTTGACACCTGTTGTCCGCATTTCTGGTGAAATACCTCCACACCGAAGAGCTGATTTTTTTGGTATTTTCACCTGGCATGTCAACGGCCATATTCCTCCCACGGACAACAGGTGTCTCCCCGGGTGCCTGACTTAAACAAACCACCTCACCATCAGAATCCTCCTGGTCAATTTCCTCCCCAGCGCCAGCAACACCCATATCCTCCTCATCCTGGTGTACTTCAACACTGACATCTTCAATCTGACTATCAGGAACTGGACTGCGGGTGCTCCTTCCAGCACTTGCAGGGGGCATGCAAATAGTGGACGGCGCATGCTCTTCACGTCCAGTGTTGGGAAGGTCAGGCATCGCAAACGACACAATTGGACTCTCCTTGTGGATTTGGGATTTCAAAGAACGCACAGTTCTTTGCGGTGCTTTTGCCAGCTTGAGTCTTTTCAGTTTTCTAGCGAGAGGCTGAGTGCTTCCATCCTCATGTGAAGCTGAACCACTAGCCATGAACATAGGCCAGGGCCTCAGCCGTTCCTTGCCACTCCGTGTGGTAAATGGCATATTGGCAAGTTTACGCTTCTCCTCCGACAATTTTATTTTAGGTTTTGGAGTCCTTTTTTTTCTGATATTTGGTGTTTTGGATTTGACATGCTCTGTACTATGACATTGGGCATCGGCCTTGGCAGACGACGTTGCTGGCATTTCATCGTCTCGGCCATGACTAGTGGCAGCAGCTTCAGCACGAGGTGGAAGTGGATCTTGATCTTTCCCTAATTTTGGAACCTCAACTTTTTTGTTCTCCATATTTTATAGGCAGAACTAAAAGGCACCTCAGGTAAACAATGGAGATGGATGGATTGGATACTAGTATACAATTATGGACGGACTGCCACGGTTAGGTGGTATAAAAAAACCACGGTTAGGTGGTATATATTATAATAATAATACAATTATGGATGGACGGACTGCCTGCCGACTGCCGACACAGAGGTAGCCACAGCCGTGAACTACCGCACTGTACACTGGTTGATAAAGAGATAGTAGTATACTCGTAACAACTAGTATGACACTATGACGACGGTATAAAGAATGCAAAAAAAACCACAGTTAGGTGGTATATATTATAATAATAATACAATTATGGATGGACGGACTGCCTGCCGACTGCCGACACAGAGGTAGCCACAGCCGTGAACTACCGCACTGTACACTGGTTGATAAAGAGATAGTAGTATACTCGTAACAACTAGTATGACACTATGACGGTATAAAGAATGAAAAAAAAACCACGGTTAGGTGGTATATATTATAATAATAATACAATTATGGATGGACGGACTGCCTGCCGACTGCCGACACAGAGGTAGCCACAGCCGTGAACTACCGCACTGTACACTGGTTGATAAAGAGATAGTAGTATACTCGTAACAATTAGGATGACACTATGACGGTATAGAGAATGAAAAAAAAACCACGGTTAGGTGGTAGGTATATAATAATAAATAATACAATTCTGGTCGGACGGACTGCCTGCCGTGTGCCGACACAGAGGTAGCCACAGCCGTGAACTACCGCACTGTACACTGGTTGATAAAGAGATAGTAGTATACTCGTAACAATTAGGATGACACTATGACGGTATAAAGAATGAAAAAAAAACCACGGTTAGGTGGTAGGTATATAATAATAAATAATACAATTCTGGTCGGACGGACTGCCTGCCGTGTGCCGACACAGAGGTAGCCACAGCCGTGAACTACCGCACTGTACACTGGTTGATAAAGAGATAGTAGTATACTCGTAACAATTAGGATGACACTATGACGGTATAAAGAATGAAAAAAAAACCACGGTTAGGTGGTAGGTATATAATAATAAATAATACAATTCTGGTCGGACGGACTGCCTGCCGTGTGCCGACACAGAGGTAGCCACAGCCGTGAACTACCGCACTGTACACTGGTTGATAAAGAGATAGTAGTATACTCGTAACAATTAGGATGACACTATGACGGTATAAAGAATGAAAAAAAAACCACGGTTAGGTGGTATATATTATAATAATAATACAATTATGGATGGACGGACTGCCTGCCGACTGCCGACACAGAGGTAGCCACAGCCGTGAACTACCGCACTATACACTGGTTGATAAAGAGATAGTAGTATACTCGTAACAATTAGGATGACACTATGACGGTATAAAGAATGAAAAAAAAACCACGGTTAGGTGGTAGGTATATAATAATAAATAATACAATTCTGGTCGGACGGACTGCCTGCCGTGTGCCGACACAGAGGTAGCCACAGCCGTGAACTACCGCACTGTACACTGGTTGATAAAGAGATAGTAGTATACTCGTAACAATTAGGATGACACTATGACGGTATAAAGGATGAAAAAAAAACCACGGTTAGGTGGTATATATTATAATAATAATACAATTATGGATGGACGGACTGCCTGCCGACTGCCGACACAGAGGTAGCCACAGCCGTGAACTACCGCACTGTACACTGGTTGATAAAGAGATAGTAGTATACTCGTAACAACTAGTATGACACTATGACGGTATAAAGAATGAAAAAAAAACCACGGTTAGGTGGTAGGTATATAATAATAAATAATACAATTCTGGTCGGACGGACTGCCTGCCGTGTGCCGACACAGAGGTAGCCACAGCCGTGAACTACCGCACTGTACACTGGTTGATAAAGAGATAGTAGTATACTCGTAACAATTAGGATGACACTATGACGGTATAAAGAATGAAAAAAAAACCACGGTTAGGTGGTAGGTATATAATAATAAATAATACAATTCTGGTCGGACGGACTGCCTGCCGTGTGCCGACACAGAGGTAGCCACAGCCGTGAACTACCGCACTGTACACTGGTTGATAAAGAGATAGTAGTATACTCGTAACAATTAGGATGACACTATGACGGTATAAAGAATGAAAAAAAAACCACGGTTAGGTGGTAGGTATATAATAATAAATAATACAATTCTGGTCGGACGGACTGCCTGCCGTGTGCCGACACAGAGGTAGCCACAGCCGTGAACTACCGCACTGTACACTGGTTGATAAAGAGATAGTAGTATACTCGTAACAATTAGGATGACACTATGACGGTATAAAGAATGAAAAAAAAACCACGGTTAGGTGGTAGGTATATAATAATAAATAATACAATTCTGGTCGGACGGACTGCCTGCCGTGTGCCGACACAGAGGTAGCCACAGCCGTGAACTACCGCACTGTACTGTGTCTGCTGCTAATATAGACTGGTTGATATTTAAAGAGATATTAGTAGTATACAACAATACTATACTGGTGGTCAGGCACTGGTCACCACTCCTGCAGCAAAAGTGTGCACTGTTAATTAATATAATTGTACTCCTGGCTCCTGCTAACAACCTGCAGTGCTCCCCAGTCTCCCCCACAATTAATTATAAGCTTTTAATTTATACATTGATGACTGTGCAGCACACTGGGCTGAGCTGAGTGCACACAGACTGAGTCACACTGTGTGACTGACTGTGCTGTGTATCGTTTTTTTTTTCAGGCAGAGAACGGATATAGCAGAGAGAAGTGAACGGATATATTATATTAAATAAAAGTTAACTAGCAACTGCACTGGTCACTGACTGTGGTAAACTAACTCTGTCTGCGACTCTGCACAATCTCTCTCTATCTAATCTATCTATCTCTATTCTAATGGAGAGGACGCCAGACACGTCCTCTCCCTATCAATCTCAATGCACGAGTGAAAATGGCGGCGACGCGCGGCTCCTTATATAGAATCCGAGTCTCGCGATAGAATCCGAGCCTCGCGAGAATCCGACAGCGTCATGATGACGTTCGGGCGCGCTCGGGTTAACCGAGCAAGGCGGGAAGATCCGAGTCGCTCGGACCCGTGGAAAAAAAAGTGAAGTTCGTGCGGGTTCGGATTCAAAGAAACCGAACCCGCTCATCTCTACTATATATATTATATATCTGTCTGACTGCTCAGCTCACACAGCTTATAATTGTGGGGGAGACTGGGGAGCACTACTGCAGTGCCAGTTATAGGTTATAGCAGGAGCCAGGAGTACATAATATTATATTAAAATTAAACAGTGCACACTTTTGCTGCAGGAGTGCCACTGCCAGTGTGACTAGTGACCAGTGACCTGACCACCAGTATATAATATTAGTAGTATACTATCTCTTTATCAACCAGTCTATATTAGCAGCAGACACAGTACAGTGCGGTAGTTCACGGCTGTGGCTACCTCTGTGTCGGCACTCGGCAGCCCGTCCATAATTGTATATACCACCTAACCGTGGTTTTTTTTTCTTTCTTTATACATACATACTAGTTACGAGTATACTATCTCTTTATCAACCAGTCTATATATTAGCAGCAGACACAGTACAGTGCGGTAGTTCACGGCTGTGGCTACCTCTGTGTCGGCACTCGGCAGCCCGTCCATAATTGTATATACCACCTAACCGTGGTTTTTTTTCTTTCTTTATACATACATACTAGTTACGAGTATACTATCTCTTTATCAACCAGTCTATATATTAGCAGCAGACACAGTACAGTGCGGTAGTTCACGGCTGTGGCTACCTCTGTGTCGGCACTCGGCAGCCCGTCCATAATTGTATATACCACCTAACCGTGGTTTTTTTTTCTTTCTTTATACATACATACTAGTTACGAGTATACTATCTCTTTATCAACCAGTCTATATATTAGCAGCAGACACAGTACAGTGCGGTAGTTCACGGCTGTGGCTACCTCTGTGTCGGCACTCGGCAGCCCGTCCATAATTGTATATACCACCTAACCGTGGTTTTTTTTCTTTCTTTATACATACATACTAGTTACGAGTATACTATCTCTTTATCAACCAGTCTATATATTAGCAGCAGACACAGTACAGTGCGGTAGTTCACGGCTGTGGCTACCTCTGTGTCGGCACTCGGCAGCCTGTCCATAATTGTATATACCACCTAACCGTGGTTTTTTTTTCTTTCTTTATACATACATACTAGTTACGAGTATACTATCTCTTTATCAACCAGTCTATATATTAGCAGCAGACACAGTACAGTGCGGTAGTTCACGGCTGTGGCTACCTCTGTGTCGGCACTCGGCAGCCCGTCCATAATTGTATATACCACCTAACCGTGGTTTTTTTTTCTTTCTTTATACATACATACTAGTTACGAGTATACTATCTCTTTATCAACCAGTCTATATATTAGCAGCAGACACAGTACAGTGCGGTAGTTCACGGCTGTGGCTACCTCTGTGTCGGCACTCGGCAGCCCGTCCATAATTGTATATACCAGTGACCTAACCGTGGTTTTTTTTTCTTTCTTTATACATACATACTAGTTACGAGTATACTATCTCTTTATCAACCAGTCTATATATTAGCAGCAGACACAGTACAGTGCGGTAGTTCACGGCTGTGGCTACCTCTGTGTCGGCACTCGGCAGCCCGTCCATAATTGTATATACCACCTAACCGTGGTTTTTTTTTCTTTCTTTATACATACATACTAGTTACGAGTATACTATCTCTTTATCAACCAGTCTATATATTAGCAGCAGACACAGTACAGTGCGGTAGTTCACGGCTGTGGCTACCTCTGTGTCGGCACTCGGCAGCCCGTCCATAATTGTATACTAGTATCCAATCCATCCATCTCCATTGTTTACCTGAGGTGCCTTTTAGTTGTGCCTATTAAAATATGGAGAACAAAAATGTTGAGGTTCCAAAATTAGGGAAAGATCAAGATCCACTTCCACCTCGTGCTGAAGCTGCTGCCACTAGTCATGGCCGAGACGATGAAATGCCAGCAACGTCGTCTGCCAAGGCCGATGCCCAATGGCATAGTACAGAGCATGTCAAAACCAAAACACCAAATATCAGTAAAAAAAGGACTCCAAAACCTAAAATAAAATTGTCGGAGGAGAAGCGTAAACTTGCCAATATGCCATTTACCACACGGAGTGGCAAGGAACGGCTGAGGCCCTGGCCTATGTTCATGGCTAGTGGTTCAGCTTCACATGAGGATGGAAGCACTCAGCCTCTCGCTAGAAAACTGAAAAGACTCAAGCTGGCAAAAGCACCGCAAAGAACTGTGCGTTCTTTGAAATCCCAAATCCACAAGGAGAGTCCAATTGTGTCGGTTGCGATGCCTGACCTTCCCAACACTGGACGTGAAGAGCATGCGCCTTCCACCATTTGCATGCCCCCTGCAAGTGCTGGAAGGAGCACCCGCAGTCCAGTTCCTGATAGTCAGATTGAAGATGTCAGTGTTGAAGTACACCAGGATGAGGAGGATATGGGTGTTGCTGGCGCTGGGGAGGAAATTGACCAGGAGGATTCTGATGGTGAGGTGGTTTGTTTAAGTCAGGCACCCGGGGAGACACCTGTTGTCCGTGGGAGGAATATGGCCGTTGACATGCCAGGTGAAAATACCAAAAAAATCAGCTCTTCGGTGTGGAGGTATTTCACCAGAAATGCGGACAACAGGTGTCAAGCCGTGTGTTCCCTTTGTCAAGCTGTAATAAGTAGGGGTAAGGACGTTAACCACCTCGGAACATCCTCCCTTATACGTCACCTGCAGCGCATTCATAATAAGTCAGTGACAAGTTCAAAAACTTTGGGTGACAGCGGAAGCAGTCCACTGACCAGTAAATCCCTTCCTCTTGTAACCAAGCTCACGCAAACCACCCCACCAACTCCCTCAGTGTCAATTTCCTCCTTCCCCAGGAATGCCAATAGTCCTGCAGGCCATGTCACTGGCAATTCTGACGAGTCCTCTCCTGCCTGGGATTCCTCCGATGCATCCTTGCGTGTAACGCCTACTGCTGCTGGCGCTGCTGTTGTTGCCGCTGGGAGTCGATGGTCATCCCAGAGGGGAAGTCGTAAGCCCACTTGTACTACTTCCAGTAAGCAATTGACTGTTCAACAGTCCTTTGCGAGGAAGATGAAATATCACAGCAGTCATCCTACTGCAAAGCGGATAACTGAGTCCTTGACAACTATGTTGGTGTTAGACGTGCGTCCGGTATCCGCCGTTAGTTCACAGGGAACTAGACAATTTATTGAGGCAGTGTGCCCCCGTTACCAAATACCATCTAGGTTCCACTTCTGTAGGCAGGCGATACACGGACGTCAGAAAAAGACTCACCAGTGTCCTAAAAAATGCAGTTGTACCCAATGTCCACTTAACCACGGACATGTGGACAAGTGGAGCAGGGCAGGGTCAGGACTATATGACTGTGACAGCCCACTGGGTAGATGTATGGACTCCCGCCGCAAGAACAGCAGCGGCGGCACCAGTAGCAGCATCTCGCAAACGCCAACTCTTTCCTAGGCAGGCTACGCTTTGTATCACCGCTTTCCAGAATACGCACACAGCTGAAAACCTCTTACGGCAACTGAGGAAGATCATCGCGGAATGGCTTACCCCAATTGGACTCTCCTGTGGATTTGTGGCATCGGACAACGCCAGCAATATTGTGTGTGCATTAAATATGGGCAAATTCCAGCACGTCCCATGTTTTGCACATACCTTGAATTTGGTGGTGCAGAATTTTTTAAAAAACGACAGGGGCGTGCAAGAGATGCTGTCGGTGGCCAGAAAAATTGCGGGACACTTTCGGCGTACAGGCACCACGTACAGAAGACTGGAGCACCACCAAAAACTACTGAACCTGCCCTGCCATCATCTGAAGCAAGAAGTGGTAACGAGGTGGAATTCAACCCTCTATATGCTTCAGAGGTTGGAGGAGCAGCAAAAGGCCATTCAAGCCTATACAATTGAGCACGATATAGGAGATGGAATGCACCTGTCTCAAGCGCAGTGGAGAATGATTTCAACGTTGTGCAAGGTTCTGATGCCCTTTGAACTTGCCACACGTGAAGTCAGTTCAGACACTGCCAGCCTGAGTCAGGTCATTCCCCTCATCAGGCTTTTGCAGAAGAAGCTGGAGGCATTGAAGAAGGAGCTAAAAGGGAGCGATTCCGCTAGGCATGTGGGACTTGTGGATGCAGCCCTTAATTCGCTTAACAAGGATTCACTGGTGGTCAATCTGTTGAAATCAGAGCACTACATTTTGGCCACCGTGCTCGATCCTAGATTTAAAGCCTACCTTGGATCTCTCTTTCCGGCAGACACAGGTCTGCTGGGGTTGAAAGACCTGCTGGTGACAAAATTGTCAAGTCAAGCGGAACGCGACCTGTCAACATCTCCTCCTTCACATTCTCCCGCAACTGGGGGTGCGAGGAAAAGGCTCAGAATTCCGAGCCCACCCGCTGGCGGTGATGCAGGGCAGTCTGGAGCGACTGCTGATGCTGACATCTGGTCCGGACTGAAGGACCTGACAACGATTACGGACATGTCGTCTACTGTCACTGCATATGATTCTCTCAACATTGATAGAATGGTGGAGGATTATATGAGTGACCGCATCCAAGTAGGCACGTCACACAGTCCGTACTTATACTGGCAGGAAAAAGAGGCAATTTGGAGGCCCTTGCACAAACTGGCTTTATTCTACCTAAGTTGCCCTCCCACAAGTGTGTACTCCGAAAGAGTGTTTAGTGCCGCCGCTCACCTTGTCAGCAATCGGCGTACGAGGTTACATCCAGAAAATGTGGAGAAGATGATGTTCATTAAAATGAATTATAATCAATTCCTCCGCGGAGACATTGACCAGCAGCAATTGCCTCCACAAAGTACACAGGGAGCTGAGATGGTGGATTCCAGTGGGGACGAATTGATAATCTGTGAGGAGGGGGATGTACACGGTGATATATCGGAGGGTGAAGATGAGGTGGACATCTTGCCTCTGTAGAGCCAGTTTGTGCAAGGAGAGATTAATTGCTTCTTTTTTGGGGGGGGTCCAAACCAACCCGTCATATCAGTCACAGTCGTGTGGCAGACCCTGTCACTGAAATGATGGGTTGGTTAAAGTGTGCATGTCCCGTTTTGTTTATACAACATAAGGGTGGGTGGGAGGGCCCAAGGACAATTCCATCTTGCACCTCTTTTTTCTTTTCTTTTTCTTTGCATCATGTGCTGATTGGGGAGGGTTTTTTGGAAGGGACATCCTGCGTGACACTGCAGTGCCACTCCTAGATGGGCCCGGTGTTTGTGTCGGCCACTAGGGTCGCTAATCTTACTCACACAGTCAGCTACCTCATTGCGCCTCTTTTTTTCTTTGCGTCATGTGCTGTTTGGGGAGGGTTTTTTGGAAGGGACATCCTGCGTGACACTGCAGTGCCACTCCTAGATGGGCCCGGTGTTTGTGTCGGCCACTAGGGTCGCTAATCTTACTCACACAGTCAGCTACCTCATTGCGCCTCTTTTTTTCTTTGCGTCATGTGCTGTTTGGGGAGGGTTTTTTGGAAGGGACATCCTGCGTGACACTGCAGTGCCACTCCTAGATGTGCCCGGTGTTTGTGTCGGCCACTAGGGTCGCTAATCTTACTCACACAGCTACCTCATTGCGCCTCTTTTTTTCTTTGCGTCATGTGCTGTTTGGGGAGGGTTTTTTGGAAGGGCCATCCTGTGTGACACTGCAGTGCCACTCCTAGATGGGCCCGGTGTTTGTGTCGGCCACTAGGGTCGCTAATCTTACTCACACAGCTACCTCATTGCGCCTCTTTTTTTCTTTGCGTCATGTGCTGTTTGGGGAGGGTTTTTTGGAAGGGACATCCTGCGTGACATTGCAGTGCCACTCCTAGATGGGCCCGGTGTTTGTGTCGGCCACTAGGGTCGCTAATCTTACTCACACAGTCAGCTACCTCATTGCGCCTCTTTTTTTCTTTGCGTCATGTGCTGTTTGGGGAGGGTTTTTTGGAAGGGCCATCCTGCGTGACACTGCAGTGCCACTCCTAGATGGGCCCGGTGTTTGTGTCGGCCACTAGGGTCGCTAATCTTACTCACACAGCTACCTCATTGCGCCTCTTTTTTTCTTTGCGTCATGTGCTGTTTGGGGAGGGTTTTTTGGAAGGGCCATCCTGCGTGACACTGCAGTGCCACTCCTAGATGGGCCCGGTGTTTGTGTCGGCCACTAGAGTCGCTAATCTTACTCACACAGCTACCTCATTGCGCCTCTTTTTTTCTTTGCGTCATGTGCTGTTTGGGGAGGGTTTTTTGGAAGGGACATCCTGCGTGACACTGCAGTGCCACTCCTAGATGGGCCCGGTGTTTGTGTCGGCCACTAGGGTCGCTTATCTTACTCACACAGCGACCTCGGTGCAAATTTTAGGACTAAAAATAATATTGTGAGGTGTGAGGTATTCAGAATAGACTGAAAATGAGTGTAAATTATGGTTTTTGAGGTTAATAATACTTTGGGATCAAAATGACCCCCAAATTCTATGATTTAAGCTGTTTTTTAGTGTTTTTGGAAAAAAACACCCGAATCCAAAACACACCCGAATCCGACAAAAAAAATTCGGTGAGGTTTTGCCAAAACGCGTTCGAACCCAAAACACGGCCGCGGAACCGAACCCAAAACCAAAACACAAAACCCGAAAAATTTCAGGCGCTCATCTCTACTAATTACCTGAGTCTGAGCTGCAGAAGGGGCCAGGCAGGGGTCTGGGTCTGCTGCCCCCTCACCTGGGTATACTTATACTTATGGTTGGTGCCATCTTCCCAGTGATATCATTGGGAAGATGGTGTCCGCACATTGAAAGCGAACACTGTGCCAGAGTATCTGTTCTCTAGTGCAAATGCAAAATCTTCCCAAATATCACTGGGAAAATGGTGGCATCTGAGGAGGAGGCACCCCCTTCCCACAAGCAAGGTAGGAAGTGTGTGCTCTCCTCTCACCCCCCTGGATTAGAATGGCGCAATATGTGGAGGGCGCGTGGCCCAGCAATTATTAATTTTTTACATTCTATCATTTTTATGTGGCGTGGACACGTTGCCTTTTTTGGCCACGCCTCCATTTATTTCTTTGGTCTGGCATGGCTCTCTACGCCCCTGCACACAACAGAAAGTAGGTCTGATTCTGAGATTGGAGCAAAGCAAAAAAATGTATGTTACTTTGCATCTGGACAAACCTGGTTCCAATGCAAGGGATGCAAATTCATTTAATGTACTGTAGTTATTTATTTATTGCAGCTTAAATCTGCCTGCTTGTGCATGCAGCTCACAAATGCAGGACAGATCTATTTTACACTCTCAAGTCTAAAGGGGGGTACACACGGAGCGATAATCTAAGCAATCTGACTAGATTGCTTAGATTTTCAGCAAGATCGCTCCGTGTGTAGCCCTAACAGCGATAGCGATGCGCAGCCCCGCGCATCGCTATCGCTGGTTCTAGATTGGCCTGCATGAGCAGTCTTGAGTGAACAAGGGTCCAAATCGGCCAGGCAAAGGGTGCAAGCAAATCATGCTGTTTGCCGGTGTTTACATGCCTTGGCAATGGCAATTCACTCCCTTCGCCAGCATTTGAATTCCTCACTAAAGCTCTCTGCACATGTTATATCTTCCCCACCTAGAGTGCAACATGGTATTGCCCAGGTGCTTTTTTTTGCTTTGCTCCAAACTCAGAATCAGATGCTTTGGGGGATATTTAATTGGGTGCAAAGTTTACCCAAAAACAAACCTTGAGTACCTTGCGCGCAATTTTGGATTACCATGGATATGCATTCTCACGATACCCATGGTATCTCATTTTAAAAAATGCAC
Organism: Pseudophryne corroboree; assembly: GCF_028390025.1. NCBI lineage: Eukaryota > Metazoa > Chordata > Amphibia > Anura > Myobatrachidae > Pseudophryne > Pseudophryne corroboree. Next base: position 389,574,802 of record NC_086444.1, on the reverse strand, counting down.
TCAGGGTTTTTTCCTTTGAAAACCCTGCAGTGTGAGAAAGCATAAAGAAATAATCACCTGCTCCGGTGCTCTGCTGTCATCTATGCCCGGCTGATGCATTGTCCAACTGTTGGACCAGATCCTGCATGAAGAAATAAGTCAGTCAGTGAAGGTACAGTAAGAGTAGAGTAGTGTAGTCTGTGCAGAGAGAGGGGTGCAGTGTAGCAGTGGTACTGTAGTCTAGTGTGTGGGATGGGTGGATGCAGGGTAGTGGCAGTAGTGTAGTGTGTGCGGGGAGAGGTGGTGGAGATTAATGGCAGTAGTGTAGTTTGTGCAGGGAAGGGGGGTGCAGAGTGAGATACGGACCTGTCCTGAGCCAGGCTGGTCTCTGGAAGAGCTCTCGCTATGATACTGGAGAAGAAAAAGAGAACCAGTTGAGGAGGCAGCGCTGTGGAAGGTAAGTATTGAAAGAATAATTAAGCTAATTGGAAACTTCCAATTGCTTAACTAGTCATGGGGGGAAGGTGCCGCAGCAATTCGCAATAATTTTTCCATAAAAACTATGGATTTTAGCAGGGGCGTATCTACAGAGGAAGGAACCTGTGTGCAGTCTTCGCGTTTGGGCCCCCTCCTCCACCTTAGCAGGCAGCGCAGTTAGTGCTCTGAGCACTATAGAGACTCTGGCACAGTGCCAGAGACAACAGCGCTTGGTGTCCAGGAAAATGGAGCAGTGCCCATTTTTCCGGAGACCTGCACAAGCGCTTTAAACTCTGGCACAGTGCCAGAATATCTCTAGTGCTCAGAGCACTAACTGCACTGCCTGCTACGGAGGAGGAGGGGGCCGATGGACACCAGAAAGGTAAGTAGAGATGAAATGGGTGCAGTGTGTGCGGTGTGGGGCCACTGTGGAACCAGGAGCTCGTGTGCACCGCACACACTGCACCCATTAAAGATATGCCATTGGATTTTAGAAAAAATAGGTCATGCTCTGGGGCTGCAAGAAAAATCAAAACTCCTGATGCACAAAAATTGAAAAACCCTGCAACCAATTGAATGGCAGAAGTCTGGAACCTGCAGGAAAAATCCCACAACTGTGAGCTTGTTGCTGTTCTCACACCTAATTGAATATGCCCCTTTGTATCTAGGGCAGGCCTGGCCAACCTGTGGCTCTCCAGCTGTTGTGAAACTACACATCCCAGCTTGCTTTACCACAGTTTTAGCATTCCCTAATAGCAAAACTGTGGCAAAGCATGCTGGGAATTGTAGTTTTACAACAGCTGGAGAGCAACAGGTTGGCCAGGCCTGATCTAGGGGCTTAATTCAGACCTGATCGCAGCAGGAAACTCTTTCTCTAAAGGACAAAACCATGGGGTTAATTCAGAGTTGATCACAGCAGCAAATTTGTTAGCAGTTGGGCAAAACCATGACCCTCATTCCGAGTTGTTCGCTCACTAGCTGCTTTTAGCATCCGTGCAAATGCTAAGCCGCCGCCCTCTGGGAGTGTATCTTAGCTTAGCAGAAGTGCGAATGAAAGGATCGCACCGCTGCTACAAAAAAGGATTGTGCAGTTTCTGAGCAGCTCGAGACTTACTCCTAGCTTGCGATCACTTCAGACTGTTTAGTTCCTGTTTTGACGTCACGAACACGCCCTGTGTTCGGCCAGCCACGCCTGCGCTTCCCCAGGCACGCCCGCGTTTGTATCTAACACGCCTGCATTTTTACACACACTCCCCGAAAATGGTCAGTTACCACCCAGAAACACCCACTTCACGTCAATCACTCTGCGGCCAGCAGTGCAAATGAAAAGCGTCGCTAGACCTTGTGTGAAACTGCATCGGCTTTTGTGAAAGTATGTCACGCGTGGGCATTGAGCCGCATACGCATGCGCAGAAGTGCCAATTTTTAGCCTGATCGCTGCGCTGCGAACAACGGCAGCTAGCAATCAACTCGGAATGACCCCCCCATATGCATTGCAGGGGGGCACATATAACATGTGCAAAGAGAGTTACATTTGGGTGGGATGTGTTCAAAGTAAAATCTAAATTGCAGTGTAAAAATGAAACAGCCAATATTTACCCTGAGCAGAAACAAAATAACCCACCAAAATCTAACTCTCACTGCAAATATTATATCTGTCCCACCTGCAGTGCACATGGGGGGGGTCATTCCGACCTGATCGTACACTGCAGTTGTTTGCAGTGCAGCGGTCGGGTCGGAACTGTGCATGCGCCGGCGCCACAGTGCGCCAGCGCATGCTAGATGGCCGAAGGCCATTTTTACCTAGCAATCGCCTCTGCCTGATTGCCAGGTAGAAGCGGTCGCTGGGCAGGAGGGGGCAGCATGGCGCATTTGGCCGTCATTTTCAGGGCGCGGTCCGGCCAATACAGGTGTGGCCGGACCATGTGGGGGCGTGGCGCAGGGGCTGCATGATGTCACACGCAGCCGCTGTGATCTGGGTGCAGCGACGAGTAACTCCCGGCCAGCCGCAGGAGCTGCGCTGGCTGGGAGTTACTCTTCAAGTACAAAAGCATCGCCACTGTGCAATGCTTTTGTACTTGTGCTGGGGGGGGGCAGACTGACATGCGGGTGGACTAACCCTGTGCTGTGCGTCTCCCCGCATGTCTGGGAAGATGATCGTAGCTATGCTATAGTTAGCATAGCTATGATCAACTCAGAATGACCCCCTTGGTTTTGCCCAACTGCTAGCATATTTGCCACTGCGATCAACTCTGAAGTAGCTAAATTTAGCACAGCTATGATCATTCACACTGACATGCGGAAGGACGCCCAGCACAGGGCTAGTCTGCCTCGCATGTCAGTGCCGCCCCCCCCTTCACAGAAGGGCAAAGGCATCGCACAGCGGAGATGCCTTTGCGCTTCAAGAGTAGCTCCCGACCAGTGCAGCTTTAGCGTGCTGGCCGGGAGCTACTCATCGCTCCCCGGCCCGCAGCGGCTGCGTGTGACATCATGCAGCCATCGTGGACCACCCCCCTCAACGGTCCGGCCACACTTGCATTGGAAGGACCGCGCCCCCTAAACGGCGGCTTAACGCCGCCATCCAGCTCCCTCCTGCCCAGCGACCGCCTCTGCCTCAGAGGCGATAGCTAGGCAAAGATGGCTTCCATGCACCGGCGCCAGCGCATGCGCAGTTCCGACCCGATCGCTGAGCTGCGATAAACTGCAGCGAGCGATCGGGTCGGAATGACACCCTATGTGCACTGCAGGTAATGCAGATATAACATGTACAGAAAGAGTTAGATTTTGGTGGGTTATATTGTTTCTGTGCAGGGTAAATACTGGCTGCTTTCTTTTTACACTGCAATTTAGATATCAGTTTGACAACACCCCACCCAAATCTAATCTAATCTACACATGTTATATCTGCCCCACCTGCACTGCACATAGCCCATTAGAGAAAAATGTTGCTGCTGCGATCAGGCCTGAATTAGGCCCTTGGTACAGTATGTACTCTGGAAAAGAGATATTATTTGTTATTTTTTATTTTCTTTGTATATACTGTAGCTAATGAAGAAGAGATTGAATAAAGTAAAAATCAGTGGTGCACAACATGCAACCCTCCAGTTATTGTAGAACTACTTATACCAGCATACAATGGCCCTCATTAAGAGTTGATTGCTCGCTGGCTGCTTTTAGCAGCATTCCACATGCTAGGCCGCTGCCCTCTGGGAGTGTATCTTAGCTTAGCAGAAGTGCGAACGAAAGATTAGCAGAATTGCGTGTGAAAAATTTCATGCCGTTTCTGAGTAGCTCCAGACCTACTCCTATCTTGCGATGAATGCAGTCTGTTTAGTTCCTGGTTTGACGTCACAAACACACCCTGCGTTCGGCCAGCCACTCTCCCGTTTCTCCAGCCACTCCTGCGTTTTTGCCTGGCATGCCTGCGTTTTTTAGCACACTCCCTGAAAATGCAGAGTTGCCGCCCAGAAACACCCACTTCCTGTCAATCATACTACGATCTACAAAGCTTTGTGTGAAAGTACTTAGCGCATGTGCGCTGCGTACCATGCGCATGCGCAGAATTGCTGTTTTTTTCACTTGATCGCTGCGCTGCGAAAATCGTCAGCGAGCGATCAACTCGGAATGAGGGCCAATGTCACAGTTTCATCATTCCCTAGATTTACAACAGTTGGTATACCGCATGTTGGAGGGCTCTTCTCCACCCCCTGCGGGGCTTTAGTTGACAAGGTTATAGTATTAAGAAAGTTAAAATAATATTGTTCTTTACAGGTGGATTACAGGTCACAGCAAGCATGCCCAGTCATGATAGCACTTGTTACTCATAAATGTATGGGGTCATGTCCATGTAGCACGCTGAATCTTGTCAAAACAATTGCTGCTACTGCTTTCGCGGAGCCCGTCGCAAATAGGTCAGTCAAGTACACTCTCCATAGAAGTTTATAGGCTATGCTGATTGGTCAGTTTGTGGCTCCTACACTCTGGTTATCATATTGGGGGAGTTGGGAGAACCCACAGTTTTTTTTTATACTTTTAAAGCTTTTTTAATGCAACAAAGCCTGTATAGATCATAGTGATCTGTGCAGTGCTTTACATCAGCTGCTGATTGACAGCAGGTTATTGTTGGAGATGCAGCAGAAAAGGGGTATTCATGGCAGATGAGAATGACTGTCAAAATTGATGCATAGTGAATGTTGTATATAGTATACTTTATAGTTACTCTTCCCACTACCTATTCTTATAGTAAAGTCCAATTAAAATGACCAATACACGTGTATTTTCTGAGCTCTCTCCACAATCCATGCTATAGTATTTGCTCATGTAAAGTGATCATATTGCAGAGGTATTTTCTAGAATGAAAGTAAATGTGCATACACACTGGCCAAAAGCATGTATGCAGAGCGATGATCGTGAACATCGCTGACAGGAAAATAGCTCAGTGCATACACACTGAGCTATTTTCCCTGTGCCCAGCAATGTTCAAGTGGGGTGGAGAACTTTCCACAGTAGGAGACTGTGGTAAGTGCTTCACTTGGCTGTACAAACAGCCTGACGGACGGCGACTGCCAGAGAAGATATGGAAGCGCGCACCAGCGCTCACCGCTCATCGCCCAGCCATACACACTGGCCGAGTTTGAGCTTAAAGTACAGTGCCTTGCTAAAGTATTCACCCCTTTGCATTTTTCATGTTTTGTTGCCTCACAACCTGGAATTAAAATGGATTGTTTGAAGGTTTGCATAATTTCATTCACAGAACATGGCTACAACTTTGAAGATGTTTTTTTTTTATTGTGAAGAAAACAAATAGGAAAAAATAACAGAAAACTTCAGCGTGCATAACTGTTCACCCCCCTAAAGTCAGTACTTTGTAGAGCCACCTTTTGTGGCAATTACAGCTGCAAGTCACTTTGGATAAGTCTCTATGGGCTTGCCACATCTTGCCACTGGGATTTTTGCCCATTCCGCAAGGCAAAACTGTTCCAGCTCCTTCATGTTGGATGGCTTCCGCTTGTGAACAGCAATCTTCAATTCTGACCACAGATTCTCAATTGGATTGAGATCTGGGCTTTGACTAGGCCATTCCAACACATTGAAATGTTTCCCCTTAAACCACTCGAGTGTTACTTTAGCAGTATGCTTCGGGTCATTGTCCTGCTGGAAGGTGAACCTTGGTACCAGTCTCAAGTCACAGGCAGCCTGAAACAGGTTTTGCTCAAGAATATCCCTGTACATAGCACCATCCATTTTTCCCTCGACTCGAAACAGTTTCCCAGTCCCTGCTGCTAAAAAACATCCCCACAACATGATGCTGCCACCACCATGTTTCACTGTGGGGATGGTGTTCTTGGGGTGATGGGATGCGTTGGGTTTGCGCTAGACATAGCGTGTTCCTTGGTGGCTGAAAGGTTACATTTTAGTCTCATCTGTCCAGAGCAACTTCCTTCATACATTTGGGAAGTCGTCCGCATGCCTTTTGGCAAACTCAAAACGTGCCGACTTATTTTTAACACTAAGTAATGGCTTTTTTCTGACCACTCTTCCATAATGCCCAGCTCTATGGAGTGTATGGCTTATTGTGGTCACATGAGCAGATACACCAGTCTCTGCTGTGGAACTCTGCAGCTCCTTCGGGGTTACCTTTGGTCTATGTGTTGCCTCTCTGATTAATGCCCTTATTGCCCTGGTCTGTGAGCTTTGGTGGCCGGCCCTCTCTTGACAGGTTTGTTGTGGTACCATGTTTTTTCCATTTGAAGATGATGGTGCCCCGGGGGATCATCATAGATTTAGATTTTTTTTTTAGAACCCAATCCCGACTTGTACTTCTCAACAACTTTGTCCCTGACTTGTTTGGAGAGCTCCTTGGTCTTCATGGTGTGATACCTCTTGCTTAGTGGTGTTGCAGCCCCTGCGCCTTTCAGAAATGGTTTGTTTATTTTGACAGATCATGTGACACTTAGATTGCACACTTCATTTCACAAATTATGTGATTTCTGAAGGTAATTGGTTGCATCAGAACTTTTGAGGGGCTTCATAGCAAAGAGAGTGAACACATATGCACATGCCAATTTTCAAATTTTTATATAATTTTTTCTCATTTCACTTCACCAACTTAGACTATTTTGTGCATATCCATCACATAAAATTCAGAAAAAAATTATTAAATTAAAGGTTGTAATGTAACAAAATAGGTAAAAAGCCAAGAAAGGGGGGATACATTAGCAAGGCACTGTAGCTCAAAATGGCAAAAGTGAGCTAGAGTACTTTAAGCTCAATATCGCCCAGTATGGTTGTGCTTGTGGTGGTCTTTTCTGTACTATGGGGGTAATTCCAAGTTGATTGCAGCAGGAAATTTTTTAGCAGTTGGGCAAACCCATGTGCACTGCAGGGGGAGGCAGATATAACATGTGCAGGTGCAGAGAGAGTTAGATTTGGGTGTGGTGTGTTCAATCTGCAATCTAAATTGCAGTGTAAAAATAAAGCAGCCAGTATTTACCCTGCACAGAAACAAAATAACCCACCCAAATCTAACTCTCTCTGCATATGTTATATCTGCCTCCCCCTGCAGTGCACATGGTTTTGCCCAACTGCTAAAAAATTTCCTGCTGCGATCAACTTGGAATTACCCCCTATATTTTAAAGAATTTACTTTTGCCTCTTTACCTTCTTAACTTATAAATAAAAAGCAAAGATGTAACAACGAGCAATTTGATTAATAGGAACTGTGGCAACAAAACTAGTATTTATATTATGTAGACAAATGTCTGGTGAATAATATACGGTATGCATCATATATCTGGGTTTCTATGTGATGAGTAGCGATGATAACAAGTGTTTAACAGAAGTCCAAGTTTATTTGAAGAAATGTAATACAGTACTGTTTGTGGCTTTCCCAGTTGCTGAGATAAACCTTATCTACATTGTCACAAGAAAACCAAACCCTATGATTTAAAAAAACTGCATATTACAGGAAAGCACAACAAATGAAACTTAGATAAATAGCACTGCACCACTTTTTTGCAACAGTAGTTTTCTTGAGAGTTATGATTACTACAAGTATCCTATTGCTTGATTTAGAAAAGATAATACAGTACAAATAATAATAACTCTCTTCAATATATATATATATATATAGATAGATAGAGAGAGAGAGAGAGAGAGAGAGAGAGTAAGGTGATGTCACTAATTCATGGGATGATGGTTCTTGGCACCATCTAAGGGGATACTGTATTGCTGCTATCACTTCATAAATTCACGACTTTAATTTTCAAAACAGTATTGTTACAGTAAATGTGTATAGTGCTTTTGATAGGGTGGTATTCATGTGACCGGCGGTCGGGTGACCGACAGTCACATGACCTCCTCCACCATCCCGACCGCTCACTATCCCGATGGTCGGCATGCCGACCAACAGGGACTATTTCCACTCGTAGGTGTCCACGACACCCATAGAGTGGGAATAGAATCCGTGGCGACCGCACCGGGATCCCGGCGTCGGTAAGCTGAACGGCGGTCTCCTGACTGCCGGTCTGCCGTACTACACCCCTTTTGATAGGATATTTCAGTATTGGGCAGAGTAACGTGAGGAAAGTAGATGTAATAATGACAATATAATGAGTAGAGATGTGCGGCAGGCACTTTTCGTGTTCTGGTTTGGGCTCTAATTCTACTTTTGTGTTTTGGTTTTGGCTTGGTTTTGGCAAAACCACCCTTTCGTGTTTTGGTTTTGGATTTGGATGATTTAAAAAAAAAAAAAAATACAGCTAAAATCACAGAATTTGGCGGTAATTTTGCTCCTAAGGCATTATTAACCTCAATAACATTCATTTCCACTCATTTCCAATCTATTCTGAACACCTCACATTATTGTTTTTAGGCATAAAAGTTGCACCGAGGTGGCTGTATGACTATGCTAAGAGGTGCAGTTAGGTAGCTGGATGCACAAGCTAAACGACAAAAGTGTGCAGCACAAAAACCTGGCCTATCTAGGAGTGGCACTGCAGTTTTGACCAAGGACTTACGTACACAACTCCAGATTCTAGATAGACGTTGAAGCTCTTGATCTGCCGCTGGAACCTCTAGGGCTGGCAATGGATGGAACTCTGGCACACGAGGATGAAAGCCGAAGTTAATATAAAAGGGCGTAGATTCTGAAGATGAATGGAAGAGATTATTATGAGCAAATCCTGCCAATGGAAGGTAGTCAACCCAGTCATCCTGTGAAGACGATATATATAGCCGGAGAAATGTTTCAAGGTCTTGGTTGACTCTCTCAGTTTGTCCATCTGTCTGAGGATGATATGCAGAAGTAAAATTCAACTTGACATTTAAAGATGAACAAAGCGGACTTCCGGTTCCGGGTTGATGGCGTGAGGCAGCACTCCCTGAAGCTCCGCCGCGACCCACTGACAAAAACCTTCTAAAGGCTCATAATAGCCTCTATTTGCCCAGCCTGGCACTTCCCCTTACATCCGCAGCCCCCATGGATCGTTTTGTGACCCCAGTGACCAGATCGAGCGCGCAGTCACAGCGCCTGGAAAAACGGCGCGCAGCGGGGACAATGACTCCGGAGGTCGGCCCTGATACTGTCTCCCCAGCACCAAAGAAGGTGGCAGCAGTGGTGGTGCCTTTATCGGAACGCGATGCAGACGCGCCGGTATCGTATGCCGACGTGGTCGACGCTATCCGGTCCACCATGACTCCTCTCCTCACTCAAGCAGTAGCTGATATCACCCAACAACTGCAGCAACTGCAAAGCAGAGTGACTCGCACTGAAAGTCAATTAGGAGCTGCCATGCATAATGTTGAGGAAATACAGCAAGTTGTGAAATCTTTAACTTCTGACAACTATCACATTTGGAATAAGCTCGATGATATCGAAAACAGATCGAGGAGAAATAATATCAGGCTTGTGGGCCTACCTGAATCTGTAAAAGGCCCGGCTCTTGCACACTTTGTCAGAACCACGCTTCCCACTCTCCTAGGAATTGAACAGGAATGTCGGGACCTGGTGATTGAGAGAGCGCATCGAGTGGGCCCGGCTCCCACCCCAAATAAGCCTCGCCCGAGAGTCACGCTATTCCGATGCCTTAATTTCCTACACAAGTCAGCCTTTTGGTCGGCATCGCGACGCATCAAAGATCTGCAATGGGAGGGTCATAAACTTTTTATTTTCCAGGACTATTCTGTGGAGCTGACGAGGGCCCGGAAAGCCTTTTCGCCTATTTGCTCACAACTCGTAGCAGAGGGCCGCAAATTTGGCTTGCTCTATCCAGCCCGTTTATGCATCTATGATGGATCCTCCTATAAGGACTTCCTTTCCCCAGCAGATGCTCATGCCTTCCTAGGTGAACTTTCTCATCCACAGGATACAGACATCTCCGATCGCCCAGCCGCCACGTCCAAATGAAGGTTATATTCCTCTATCACACGTATGTGCCGCTGTAATTTGAATCTGAATGGCCCCACACACCATTGTTAACCCAAGTTATGTTGTGTTATACCTCCGCCACAAGTTTACGCTGTATCAGCACATTTCATATTGCATTTTTCACTGCTCATGTGATAGTACTACTATACTTACCATTGTTGATTTAAGATGTTGAAATGTGCTGTCTTCAGGTTGGTTTTATTAATATGCCTGTCACACTGATCAGCTGCTAAGATACAGTGTAATAATGCTCTGCACTTTTCCAAACTTACAGGGTAGCACCGCACTTATAGCTTGTTTATTATATTATGCTCTAATGCAACTTAAAGCCACCTTCACCCCTTATTTATAATAGTATTAAGATATGACCTCTGTATATGCAGGGCAAAAACACAGTTTCCTCATTTTTTGATTAGAGACGGTGGGGTAGGCGGAGCTTCTACCTCATGTTCCACTACCGGTTGTTACGTTACTGTGGTTTACCTCTCTCTTCCTACACATTTCTTTTATGGGAAGTCTCGAGTCTTGTTGCTGTGTAGAACATTTAACACCTACACCATTGTTTTTTAAGACTCGCTGTTTAGGACTACTCTGTTGCTTCTTATGTTTGTCTCCCATCTCCCTTCCCTCCCCCTCTTTCCTCATAACTCTCCCCTCCCCCTCCACAAAGTCTGATCACATTTACCCGATCTACCTAGACGTGGACGATGGTGACAGTATATTGACTCTCTTCCTCAAACCATGCCTACCTTGACTATTGGCTCATGGAATGTGGGTGGGTTCAATTCACCAGCAAAAAGAAGAAAGATTCTTATTTATCTGAGCAAACAAAATGTTGATTTAGCATTCCTACAAGAATCACACTTAGTTCCCGAGGAAGTCGCAAAACTAAACACCTTAGGCTGGTCTGTTCTAGGTTTCAGCTCCTACAACTCAAAAGCTAGAGGGGTAGTCATTCTGATCAAAAAACACACTCCCTATGAAGAATTAACAATTTGCTCTGATGAATCTGGTAGAATAGTATTGCTGACCCTCAAGATCCACGGTCATCCCTTGACACTTTGCAATGTATATGCACCATCTACCTACACCAAAAAATTCCTCCAATCTCTGATCGCCTTGCTGACCCCACACCTTTCCTCCTCCATCATACTATGCGGAGACTTTAACCTGGTGACATCTCTTCTACTAGATAGATCCTCCCCACCTCCTAAAGGCCTGTCCCTCCCGAAATTAGACATGCTTTCATTTGCAGAGAAACTCTCATTAGTGGACGTTTGGAGGGCTCTCCATCCCACTGACAGAGAGTATACCTGCCTATCCTCTGCCCATCAAACCCTATCCCGAATTGATTATATTTTCACATCTCACACCCTTTTTCCCTCCATAGTGGACGCTTTGATAGCCCCCATATCACTCTCTGACCATGCCCTTGTAATGGCCTCAATACAAATCTCGGAGACGCAGGATTCCCCCAGACTCTGGAAATTCCCTTCCTATCTGTCCAAGTCAATGAAATTTAGGAACAGACTCGAAGCGGCCTGGGAAACTTATGCCTCTGACAATGCAATACATGCAGATTCAGATCCCATGCTATTTTGGTTGACAGCCAAATCTGTACTAAGGGGAGAAATAATGTCTTATGTAGCTGGCATACGCAAGAAACACACGGAACATTATTTGAAGTTCCAATCAGCCCTGACCTCAGCCTTTCAGCAGTTCAAATCCACACCAAATGATTCGACCAAACATAATTACCTCTTGACAAAAACACATTTTGATGAATTCATGACGACGCTTGGGGACAAGTATATGTTCAATGTCAGCTTTAGATTCCATAAATTTGGAAACAAAACGGGTAAACTACTCTCCAACCTCCTACGCGGTTCTCACCCCCCCCTGACCACACGTCCCCTGATGAAAAAAACGGGTACATTGACTACCACCAATGCGGAAATCTCAGCAGTCATGCGTTCTTTCTACACTGACCTCTACTCCCCCACAGTTCCCCGCCCATCCCCCCCAGACCTGACTACGGAATCAGAGCCTCCCAATAACTGGGAATCCCTGCCGGTGCCAGAATTGCCCCCGGAGCTAAGCCAGTCTCTAACATCCCCGATTACACTGGAGGAAATCCGCCAGACTATAGGTCAATTTAAACGTGATAAAGCCCCAGGTCCTGACGGCTTCTCAGCTGATTTCTACAAATTACTTTTACCAAAACTAGAGACCCCGTTACTACATGCGCTTAACAATATGCTCTCATCGCAAACACTCCCGCCACACTTTAATTCAGCCATCCTTAAAGTCTTACCCAAGCCGGGCAGAGATCTCACCCTCCCGGGATCCTACCGCCCCATTTCCTTATTAAATCTTGACTACAAATTGCTAACCAAAATTCTAGCTGAACGTTTGAAAATGCTCCTTCCTCACATCATTCATCCAGATCAAACGGGCTTCATATGGGGCAGACACTCAGAGATCAATGTCAGACGCGTGTTAGCAGCAATACAGACATCCCGCACCTTACAACCTATAACCCCTGACCCTTCTTATATCCTCTCCCTCGACGCAGAGAAGGCGTTTGATCTGGTTGAATGGCCTCACTTATACCACTCCCTAACAAGATTTGGCTTCTCGATGGCATTCATAGACTGGATTAAGCTCCTTTATAACAACCCTCAAACTCAGGTTTCTTGTAATGGAGTCTTATCAGCACCTTTCCCAATAGGTAGGGGCACACGGCAGGGATGCCCATTGTCCCCCTTATTGTTTGACATAGCTCTGGAGCCTCTGGCAATAGCCTTGCGAGCCTCTAGGAAATTCCAGGGGATCAAGATTCGGGATGTGGAACTGAAGGTGGCACTGTTTGCAGACGACATGCTGCTTTTCATTTCAAGACCTGAAGTCTCCATTCCTGAGATTCTCCACCTCATTTCCTCCTTTGGGAAAATCTCAGGTTATCGTATTAATGTGTCAAAATCGGAATTAATGCCCTTGGGGACTCCTCACACACCTGACACACAATCTGCCCTTAACATGACATTACCGTTTAAGATGGTCCTAGACAAAATCACATACTTGGGGATACAAATTCCATCTGACATGACCACCTTATATAATGTCAACTTTACTTCGATGCTACATAAGCTTACCACCACCCTTGACGCATGGAAACTTTTGCCCCTCTCACTCTTGGGCCGAGTGGCCGTTTTACAAAGTATATTCTTCCCACGTCTATATTACCTGATGCAGATGTTACCCATACGCCTTTCAATAAAGGACTTGGCCCACATTCGCAAAACTCTCACTAAATTCCTCTGGAAGGGAAAGAGGCCCCTCATAGCCTTCAAAAAACTGACCGCCCCCCACAGAGCAGGAGGGGTAGGTTTACCTGACTTTCTTTCATACTCCCTAGCTGCCCTTTTCCGTTGGACTGCTGATTGGCTGACAGAGGGACATGCTTATACAGACCCAGCCTTGGATGAGGCCATGTTTTTCCCTTTTTCTCCCAGTGCACTCCTACACTCTACTCCAAAGTCAATTCCTCCTCATATCCTTAGCTCCCCACTATTTCATGATATATATTATGCCTGGATTAAAATAAATAAGTTGTTCCACAGGAACCATATGTCCACGCGACAAATCCCTCTCTGGGGCAATCCTGCATTTCCTCCATCTTTCACGAACTCAATCTTTAACCACTGGAGAATCAAGGGGCTAGCAAACTCCTCTAAAGTGTATGACCCAGGAGGACATTTTATTACATTCTCTTCCCTCCAAGAGAAATACAACATCCCACACTCACAATTTTATATGTATTTACAAGCTCGACACTACCTCACCTCCATGCCACACTCCAATGCCAGCCCCCCAGACCCACTGCAATCAGTAATCACCTTATGTGAACGGATACCCTTGCGCACTAGGATGCTATACAATCTCCTTACTGACATAGAAACACCTCACAGATGGTCTCGATTACTATTACAGTGGCAGAAAGATATTCCCTCCCTACCCGACACTGCATCCCTAAGCACCTATTATGACTCAACCATGAAGATCCTCTCCTCCGCTTACCTACAAGAAGTTCACCTCCGAACCCTACAGAGGGCGTATGTCCCTCAAACTCACCACGCCAGATTTAACCCCCTGATATCGGGAAAATGCCCCAAATGTGGATATCACTCAGCAACTTTCTATCACAATTTTTGGGAATGTGGATACATCAGAACATTTTGGGGTAAGGTACTCAACTGCATTAACTCTCTGCTACATACCCAAGTTTTTCCAGACCCCTTAGCTTGCCTATGTGCTAACTTCACTCAGTGGGATTTGGACACTCAGGAACAAAAACACATACCGTTACTGACCATCCTAATCACGGTATCGAAAAAAGTAATTCTCACTCACTGGATATCTAGATCTAAACCTACGCTAGCGGAAGTACACAGGAAGATGCTGCAGATACTATATTTCGATCGCAGATCCGCATTGACTCATATAGAAACAGATGTTGTTAAATTCTATGCTAAGTGGGGAACATACATTGCTTCACTTCCTTGTCCCACGCAAACCCACATATCCATGGTCTTTGAATCAACTGAATGGTTCTTACTCCGACAAATTTCAATACAGTCTCCACAGCCATGACTGATCACCAGACCCTATATCTCCTCCCCCCCCTCATTTCCCGTCTTCTTCCCTACCCTATATGTGTGTCACCCCCCTCCCCCCCCCCCACAAGACGTGTTTAGCTACATCTGTCTGAAATAACAGGTATACTGTCAACTGGAATAACTCTGGCAGTTCCAATGTCGAAAATCAGGGGTGGCCGCTTCCCAGGTTCAAATTACTTTGATAAGTCAAGTATCTGATTTGATGGTCTCTACACTGTATAAGATATTACAAAAAACATGATCTGTTGTTATCACCCCTGTTACTCCTTCAGAATGTTTGACATCTGCCTTTTACTTCTGATATGTCATTTGTACCTGATGATCTTTCATTTTGTTGTATTGTAAAACCTCAATAAAACAGATTTATAAAAAAAAAAAAAGATGAACAAAGCGACCTCCAAAACTTGGCCACAAACTGTGTTCCCCGATCAGAGATGATCTCTCGAGGAAGGCCATGCAACTTGAAGATTTCAGAGATGAACAATCTGGCTAGTAAAGGAGCTGATGGTAACCCAGTTAATAGAATGAAATGTGCCATTTTCGAAAATCGATCCACTATCACCCAAATGGTATTTCGCCCTTTTGATGGAGGTAGATCGGTCACGAAATCCATTGAGATATGAGTCCATGGTTGTTTGGGTATGGATAATGGATGTAATAAACCTGGTGGAGAACTTCTTGGACTCTTATGTTGGGCACATTTAGGACATGCTGCTATAAACTCTTGGACATCGGCTTTGAGACGTGGCCACCAATAAGACTGTTGAATAAATTTGAGAGTCTTTAGAACCCGAGGATGACCCATGAAGGAAGAGGAGTGAGCCCAGGTAAGCAGCCGTTTACGAAGATTTGTGGCGACAAAGGTCTTGCCAGGCGGAGGAACTGGAGAGGTTCGAGTCATTAAAAAGGACGTAGGATTCACAATGGCTTGATTCGTGGTAGCATCATTTGATTCAGAAGAAGCAAAGGACAGAGAAAGGGAATCTGCCTTTTTGTTCTGAGACCCTGGTCGATAGGTGAGCTTGAAATTGAATCGTGTGAAGAAAAGCGCCCATCTAGCTTGTCGTGGATTCAAGCACTGAGCTGACTGCAGATATAGAAGATTCTTATGATCAGTATAAACTGTAATGCGATGTTGTGCTCCTTCTAGAAGGTATCTCCACTCCTCAAATGCCAACTTGATGGCAAGTAATTCTTGCTCACCGATTGCATAATTACGTTCTGCCGGGAGGAACTTACGGGAGAAATATCCGCAGGGATGGACCTTTTTATCTTCAAAGACTTGTGACAACACAGCTCCTACTGCTTCTGTAGATGCATCCACCTCTAGTAGAAAGGGACGATTCAAATCAGGCTGTCGAAGAATGGGTGCTGACCCAAAGGCTTGCTTTAAATCAGAGAAGGCTTTGATTGCTTCAGAAGACCAGTTCGTAGGATTTGCTCCCTTGCGAGTTAGGGCTGTGATGGGAGCAGCTAACGAAGAATAATTCTTAATGAATCTCCTATAGAAATTAGCAAAGCCAAGAAATCGCTGAATCCCCTTGAGAGTTGTAGGAGTGGACCAATCTCGGATAGCTTGTACCTTACCGGGATCCATACATAGCTCTGATCCAGAAATGATGTAACCAAGGAACGGTATGGAAGATACTTCAAAGGTGCACTTCTCTAACTTACAATAAAGTTGATTTTTCCTCAAACGTGTCAGTACCTCTTTAACTTGGTGACGATGAGACTTTAGATCTTTAGAGAATATTAGGATATCATCCAGGTACACTACTAGACACTTGTAGAGAAGATCACGAAAAAGTTCATTCACATAGCTTTGAAAAACTGCAGGTGTATTACAAAGACCAAAAGGCATTACAAGGTATTTGTAATGCCCATCCCGGGTATTAAAAGCAGTCTTCCACTCGTCCCCTGCCCGGATGCGGATTAAATTGTAGGCCCCTCGGAGATCCAATTTTGTAAACACAGTAGCTCCCTTTACCCGATCAAATAATTCTGGAATTAAGGGTAATGGGTACTTGTTTTTCACAGTGATCTCATTGAGTCCACGGTAATCTATGCATGGTCGTAACCCACCGTCCTTCTTCTTAACGAAAAAGAATCTGGCTCCTGCAGGTGAAGAAGATGGTCTGATAAATCCTTTGGTTAGATTTTCCTGTATATAATCAGACATAGCTTGCGTCTCTAGGATGGATAGTGGATAAATTCGTCCCCTAGGAGGGGTTTTACCCGGAACCAGGACGATTGGGCAGTCCCATTCGCGATGAGGAGGTAGAGAGTCTGCTGCTTGTTTACTGCAAACATCCGCAAAGGATTGATACACCGGAGGTAGGTCGGGAAGGCTAATTGACCGGAGAGGTACAATTGAGGCTAAACAGTCCTTGGTACAAGATTTACCCCACGAAAGGACTTCCATGGTTTGCCAATTAAGTTGAGGATTATGTTTCTGCAGCCAAGGTAAACCAAGTATCACATCTTGAGAGGCTTTGGGAATCACGTAGAAGGAGATGTATTCGGAATGGAGCACACCAACTTTCATCTTGAGACATACGGTTCGATGAGTAGTTATACCATTCGACTTCCATCCACTGCTGTAACAGCAACTGCTGCTTCCAGAGGCATGGTTTGAACTTTAAACCGTAAGACAAAGGCTGAGGAGATGAAGTTCTCGGCTGCCCCGGAATCTAGGAGAGCTGAAACTTTCACTGTAGAACTTGGAACTTCTAATTGAATAGACAAGGTCGGCTCTTCCCCAGAACGTGATTCTAAAGTAACTCCTAGCTTAACCTCTCTTGAATAAGCTAGGAGCGAGAGTTTCCCGGTCGGAGTTTGCAGAATTTAACTAAATGTTCGGAGGACCCACAGTACATGCAGAGGTTACCCTGACGACGATGAAGTCGTTCCTCCTCTGTGAGGCGAGAGCGCCCAATCTGCATAGGTTCTTCTGTCGTTACCGGAGACTGTGATGAAGAATCTTGTCGAGGCCTAGGATGATAACGTGGACTGGATCGCTCTGCCCTGGATTTCTCTAAACTTCGCTCCCTGTAGCGTAGGTCAAGTTTGTTACAGAGAGAAATCAATTCATCCAGTTTAGTAGGCACATCCCGGATAGTTAAATCATCCTTGATTCTCTCTGAAAGTCCATTCCAAAACGCGGCGATCAGGGCCTCCTCATTCCAGTTTAACTCTGAAGACAACGTGCGAAACTGAATAATATATTGACTGACAGGACGTAAACCTTGACGTAGACGGAGAATCTCCAAAGATGCTGAGGTGGTCCTACCTGGTTCGTCAAAGATTCTCCGGAAGGATGATACGAACTCCTTGCAATTAGAGAGGATAGGATCACCTCTTTCCCATAATGGTGATGCCCACTCCAGAGCCTGACCGGAGAGGAGGGCAATAATATATGCGACCTTAGAACGAGCTGATGGGAAACTGGCGGACAACAGTTCGAACTGGATCTCGCATTGATTCAGGAATCCTCTGCAAAGTTTTGGAGTTCCGTCAAACTTACTCGGAGAGGGTAACTGCAAGCGGGACGTAGGCAGCGTCACAGGAGAAGCTGTAGTGGTAACTGGGACAACCGGAGTTGGAATCTGGACTTGAGACGTTTTAATAGTCGTATGAAGAGTCTCTAAACAGTCTGCCATAGTTTTCATAAACTGCACTATTTGTGTCTGTATAGACTCCTGGTTTTCCAGACGGGAAAGGATATCTGACGTAGCACCGCCTCCTGCGAATTGGTCACTTGACGGATCCATGTGGCCAGTGCTTACTGTCAGGTCCGGGTGTTTTTGTGAATCCGTTAACCCGGGACCAACCACAGGTGTAGGTGCTGGGGTATGAAGAAAGTAGGGATGACGAAGAAAGTTCCGTTTCATATATTTATTGAAAATAACAATTCAGTAAAGTGGTAAATGGCAAGTTATTAATCACCATAATATACTGACGTATTGCATGAATAATAGAAATAATATGCAGGATATATCTTTAAAGAAAAAATAAAAGAAATGTTCATGGAATTGCGTTTAAAACAGGCTGGAGAATAAATGTTGATTTGTCCAAATATAAACAAGCTTTGATGCTGAACTGTAGAATGTGTTTAACTGGGTAATGCAGACATGAAGAAATAACTGTGAGGATTTGCAATGAAGTTTTGAGAGGTAACTGAGAGACTGTGAAGAATTATCCTTGTAATGGCAACATAGAAAGTAAAAGTACTAAATTGGGTTACTTGCGAGTTCCGGAGATCACTGTGAGACTGTAGCAGATGATATAAGTGATGAACGGGTTAAATGCAGAGCAGAACAAATGAACAGCTGAAGTTAGTGGAATCCTCCAAACTCTGTATGGTTGAAAGCAGGCAGACAGGGTTTCCTCATGCAAGATTCTGGGAATCCAATTGTTACCAGTAGGTGCGTGATTAACTGACAGCACAGCGGGGAGCCGGTGGATCTTTAGCAGTGAAGGCTGCAGACGGACCTCTGGGAACGGAGGCGATATCTGGACCATGGGAATCACACAGGAATGCACGGAGAGAGCTCAGAGCTAGAGCACAGCGTTGATACAACAAAGCACTGGCCCAGAGTAACATAATCCCAGCCTACTTAAAGGCAGCACAAGCACGGGATTGGCTTACACCTGCCCACAGGTGTTTTCACAAGTGCTCTGTATTACCTATTTGGTCTCCAACATGGCCACCTCCTATACAGCAGACACACCGCAGTGCCTTAGGCCATTTGGTCCCCGCACTCACAGTTCCCAGACTCTGCATTACCTGTGACACTGATCACGCCGCGTCCCCACACGGGCGCACAGCACCGCGAGCAACCGCACTGGCAACGGATGAACCCCAGAACCCGCAAAGGTGAGAGATCGGTTCGTGACAGGGGGTCCCCATCCCAAATAATAAAAAGATCATCAATATAACGGCCATAGAAAACCAGGCTCGCGCCGAAGTCGCCCCACACACGAGTCGGTCTTCGACCTCACCCATGTAGAGGTTGGCGTAACTCGGCGCGAACCTGTTTTCCATGGCCGTCCCCATCACCTGTAGATAAAAAGTGTCTAGAAATAAAAAATAATTGTGTTGTAAAATGAAGGAAATTGAATCTGTTATAAATGTTTGGTGTTTTTCAGTAAGATCCCCATCTGTACATAATCTATTTGATATGGTGCGAACACCCAATTCGTGTGGAATATTTGAGTACAGACTTTGGACATCGAGTGTGAGAAACGCATATGTCTCCTTCCACTCGATGTCCTTAATTAAATTGAGAAAATGTGTCGTATCCTTAATATGTTACCTAAGTGTCGACACCCGTGGTTGTAAAAAAGAATCAACATAAAATGAAAGGTTAGACGTGAGAGAGTCTATACCGGAAATAATGGGACGCCCAGGAGGTGACGTGAGGGATTTGTGTATTTTGGGAAGGTGATAATAAAAGGGAACTGTCGGGTGTGTGCAGAATAAAAAATGGTATTCCTCCCTGGAGATAATGTCGTCATTCATTGCCCTGGCGAGAAGGTCCTCAAGTTCTACCAGAAAGGCCTGAGAAGGGTCATGGGTCAGAATTTTATAGAACTCCCCATTATTTAACTGTCTGGAAGCTTCCTTAATATATTCCGTCTAATCCTGTATTACCAGCCCCCCCCCCTTATATGCTTGCTTGATGATTATGGAGCTATCCTTCATTAGTTTCTATATTGCTTGATTTTCCCATTTGTTCAGATTTTTGGTTTTTTTTGCAAGCTTACAAGAATTTGCACACAGGTTTTTAAAATCTCCCAAGGTTGTTTTGTAGAAAGAATCTATACTAGATCCTTTAGATTTTATAGGGTAAAACTTCGACCTCTTTTTGAATCTATTTCTCTCTTGTTTTATGTCATATAGCATTATCTTTTGTGGAGGCGAGCCAGTGTCACCTTCCTCCAAAAGATCTGTTAGGGCTTCCAGAGCCACTTTATCCTCTGTATCTAGAATTATGGGGCAAACTTCATCCTTATTTTTCTGAAGAGCTTGTTTTGCGAAATATTTTTTTCGACATAGGGTCCTCACGAACCGGTTTAGTTCGACAAAAGGGTTGAAAATATTTGGTGGTACCGAAGGGGAAAATTTCAGACCCTTGTTAAGTACTTGCATTTCATTATTTGTTAATTTTTTAGAGGATAAGTTAAAAACTGCATTTTGAGATGAACTATTTCTAGTTTTTTCAATCTCTTTAGTACCTCCTTCCTTCCTCCTCTTCTTCCCCTATGCTGATATTTCTCCTTCTTTTTGATGGTTCTCCCTGTCGATCTCTGCCCCTGTCCTGAAATCTCCTTTTGCGCTGTTCTAAAAAAAGGGGGTGTCATATTGTGATGTATTTCCTGGATGTGTTTTGGGTCTAGCACCTGGATCTCTATCGGTGGTTCTAGATTCCTCTTTTTCAGCTGGATTTCTTCTTATTGGGGAATTACCAGTAGTGTCCCTAAATTGGAGAGTCTGTCTATTTCTATTACGGGATCGGTCCCTAGGAGTATTCTGTTGATGGAACCTCTGGGGGGCCCTCAACTGGTATTGAGATTTGTCTGTATCGAACCTCTTAGGGGGTCTTCTATCTATTTTTTGTCTAAAATCCCTCACATTATTGGAATTGTAGTCTTCTATATCTCTTTGGAATTTTCTACATTTAGTTTCTAAAATAGTCTGTTCCAATTTATTCACTCTTTCTGTAGTAGCTACATCTCTTTCTTTAAATTCAGCTGTATGGCTGTAAGGTTCTAATTTTTGTTTAAGGGTTTCTATCTCTGTTTCAATGATCCTTAATTTATTCATTCTAAAATCTATTACTAATTCCATAAGATTTAGGGAACATTTATCTAATAGAGAATTCCACTTATCTTGGTATTCTCTGTTATCAAGAAAGATGGAGGGTTTTGAAAGTCTTAGGCCTCTGGGGATAATCTTTTTGTCAATGTATTTCTGCATGTTCACAGTATCCAACCAGTGCCTTGCCTCAGATTTCAAAAGGTCTTCTAATTTTAAGAATTCCTCTCTCAATTGGCTGTCACAATTATTCGACTTATTTTCCAAGGGGTTCTCCCATTTTGAGAAATATGACTGCCTTCTATTGTGTCTATCAGAAAAATTAGAAAAGCAGCCCATGCTGCCCGAATGCAGACTATGTGTAGAAGCAAAAAAGTGGGGTTTAACCAAGGTTAAATCAGGCGCAAAAAGGGCTGCTGTGCTAATTTTGAGCGGCTGCTACACAAACAGGTCTAGTCAATCCTGTAATATAAAAACAACATATAACAAACAAAATAGCAGCGCTACAATCAACAATTTAGATATAGATTAAACCGAGCAATCCAAATCGGTTGGAACATATGGAGATGAATGGACTGAAAATGGAAAGGTACCAAAATATTTAATGGCATATGAAAATAAGAATGCACAACAATGCTGATACAAAGAATTAAAAATGGGTATTAAAATCAATAACCAGAATCACCAAGGGGCTACTGAGGTGAGTGTCCGTTCCTTAATTAGTGTGGACTTCAGATGAATAAAATCAGAATCAACAGTAGAACTGGTGGCACAGTCCTGATGGTGATAGTTACCAGAATGATTACCGCTGGAGGGAAGGAGTCCTCTGGATAGCGTCCCTTTGTTATGCCAACCTCTACATGGGTGAGGTCGAAGACCGACTCGTGTGGGGGGGGGCGACTTCGGCGCGAGCCTGGTTTTCTATGGCCGTTATATTGATGATCTTTTTATTATTTTGGATGGGGACCCCCTTTCAGCACAAAATTTTGTTGATCACTTAAATTCTAATCATTATAATTTGGTATTCACTCACTCTTTTCAGACACAGTCTATTTCATTTTTAGACATCTCCCTGGAGATAAAAGAATCAAAAATTCATAGCACAAATTTTTCTAAGGAGGTAGGCACTGATGCCTACCTACACTTTAAAAGTGCTCAACATATGCCCTGGAAGAGGAGCATCCCCAAAAGTCAATTTTTACGTATTCGCAGGAACTGCTCTGAAGACAGTTCCTTCGAAATACAGGCAAAACAGATGTATGACTCCTTCACAATGAGAGGCTATCCAGAGCCAATCCTTAAAAATGCATTAGACGAAATCAGAAAATTAGAGAGGAGTCAATTGTTATGCTCTAGCAAAAAAGATAAAAAAGCTGACTTCAATCAGGAAGAAGTAGCTTTTATTTCCACTTATAATAATTGTTACTCGGAAATTAAGAACATTGTTTCCAAAAATTTCAATATTCTGAAACAAGATACCCATCTTTCCTCTTTTCTACCAAAAAATCCACGGTTCATCTTTACGAAGAACCAATCCCTGAAAAACTTGTTAGCACCAAGTCACCTAAAACCAACTATGCCTTGTGTCGACGAAGATGTTGAAAATGTCAATTGGTTAAAGAAACCGAAGGGATGTTATACATGTGGAAAAAACAGATGTATTACTTGCGAATTCATCCAAAACAAAATCCATAAGATCCAGCTAGATGATCCGGGAAAGTTTTATGAAATTAAACACTTCATTAACTGTGAGACCTCTTATGTGATTTATTTACTTAGTTGCAGCTGTAATAAAAAATACATAGGTCGCACCACACGCACTCTAAAAACACGATTTTTGGAACATCGCAGAAATATAATAAAAGTACAGATACATAGTGTATCAAAACACTTCAGCATATACCATCAAGGGAACCCAGCGGGTTTAAAACTTTTTGGTATAGAACATATTCCAAAAACTCTACGAGGAGGTGATAGATAGAAAAAGCTGTGCAAACAAGAGGCCCTATGGATGTTTAAAATTAATACTATATTTCCAGATGGACTTAATGAGTCGGTAGAACTGAATACGATAATTTAGAATACTAATTCCTTTTCGATTGAATAATTTATTTCCATGTGATATTTATGCATTCTCAATATATACACGTGGATTATATCCTTATGGCAATATACTGTGATGAATTGATACATATAGAATACTTATATTTCTCCAAACTACAACTTTGGAAAATTATTAAAACTAAAATTGTATATCATTATGTTAGAATGACAAAAATAAGATTACCAATATGACATATCGAGATTCATCAAAAGGGATTACTAACATAGAAGATAAATTAGGAACCAGCATCATATGTTCCAATATGAATAGTGTTATATATTATGGACCATATGTTTTAGAACGGGCTTCTTCCTCTCTATGAGAGGGAGTGAAGCAAGGTGCAGTTTGAAAATTAAAAAGCTTAGATATTGATTAAGTAGCACTAATAAGAATAGGTGTGATGTATTTCTCATTAAAAGAATCCATCCACAATTATATCAACAAAACCAAGCACTAGAAACCCCCCCCCCTTGTTTTC
Source organism: Pseudophryne corroboree (assembly GCF_028390025.1). Lineage (NCBI taxonomy): Eukaryota > Metazoa > Chordata > Amphibia > Anura > Myobatrachidae > Pseudophryne > Pseudophryne corroboree. The sequence goes on along the minus strand of NC_086444.1, from coordinate 389,550,841 downwards.
TTCCTCCCCTCTACAGTGGTACATACACTAAGAGATAGGGGTTCTCAGTGTGGCCCGTGAGCCAGACAGCCAATTGTTTATGGTTGCCTGGACACGGACCGGGACTTTCTTCCGTAACCGGAAGTGACGTGTTTTGCATCCTCTCCGGCATCATATATGCTGTGAGATGGGGATTCCCTCAGTGCGGTCCGTGAGCCAGACAGCTATTTGTTTATGGTTGCCTGGACACGGACCGGGGATTTTTGCCGCGACCGGAAGTGACGTGTTCTGTGCCTGTATCTGTGACACAGACACGGCCGCTTCCTGCGAACAGATGTCGCGTGTTGTGCCCTGTACTCCTGGCTTATGTGTGCTGGGAGACAGGGGTGGGATCTGGGGGCCGAACAGTAAATTATTGTCATAGATACCGGAACTTTTTACCGGGGATTTTCTCCGCGACCGGAAGTGACATGTTTTCTGTATGGACTGATCAGATGATCCACACAGATATTACTATATTATAAAAACTGCTTAATTATAAAATGTAAATAAGAATTAAGGATTGTGATTATTTAAAGAAAGATAAAACCAAGAGGAGATGTCTACTAAAGAACCCAGATTGATAAAGAAGATAAAGTGTTTATTATGGTTGCTAGGCAACATTGTTAATTGACCCGGAACTGAATCACTACATGGAAGCCAAGGCACACATGTGACTACAAGGGCTATAGTAACCCGGATGTGATTTGTATATATAAAAAATTATTATGAATTCCTTTTCTCTTTATATACAATAATGTGTAATTAACTCTTCATTATTAAAGAGTTTAAATTTTAATGCTTCAAGAGCCTAATATATTTATGTTTTGTAAAGTGGAACAATTAATTGGAGATGAATGGACTGACCAGGTGTGGACCAATTAGCAGCCATTTTAGGGTATAAATATGGTAACTTTTAGACTGACCAGATCACCTTTGAAAAAGCTGCAGGTTCTGCAGCAAAACGCGTCAGATTTATTCCAGATCACCTTGTCTATTGGAAGCTGCATGGGCTACATCCGGACCTTTAGTGGACTTTGACTACAATTCACAGATGACTAGGCAAACAACTCATGCCTACCGGTGACACCATATTTTCAACTCAGCATTGAGGATTCCGCAACCTGGTGAGGACTTAGGATCCCAGAGATTCCACCCATACAAAGGGACGCTATCCAGAGGACTCCTTCCCTCCAGCGGTAATCATTGTGGTAACTATCACCATCAGGACTGTGCCACCAGTTCTACTGTTGATTCTGATTTTATTCATCTGAAGTCCACGCTAATTAAGGAACGGACACTCACCTCAGTTGCCCCTTGGTGATTCTGGTTATTGATTTTAATACCCATTTTTAATTCATTGTATCAGCATTGTTGTGCATTCTTATTTTCATATGCCATTAAATATTTTGGTACCTTTCCATTTGTAGTCCATTCATCTCCATATGTTCCAACCGATTTGGATTGCTCGGTTTAATCTATATCTAAATTGTTGATTGTAGCGCTGCTATTTTGTTTGTTATATGTTCTTTCCAGCTTAACTCTTAATTTTTCTAGCAGGAGGATGAGGGCTTCCATTGTCATGTGAAACTGAAACACTAGCCATGAACATAGGCCAGGGCCTCAGCTGTTCCTTGCCACTCCGTGTCTTAAATGGCATATTGGCAAGTTTACGTGTCTCCTCAGATGATTTATATTTCTTTTTTTGGTTCTTTTTACTGAACTTTGGCTTTTTGGATTGGACCTGCCCTCTACTATCACATTGGGCATCGGCCTTGGCATTTGACGTTGATGGAATTTCATCGTCTATGTCATGGCTAGTGGCAGCAGCTTCAGCACTAGGAGAAAGTGGTTTTTGATCTTTCCCTATTTAATCCTCCAAATTTTTGTTCTCCATTATTTTTGGGAGATATATGAACAATATGCAGCACAAGAATGACTGGAATGACTGATGGCCAGGACACTACCACTGGTCTGATGCAGCACAACACAGCATCACTGTAAGGGGCTTGTTGTTTTTGTTATTATTATACAGCAGCAGTGGACATATAGCAGCAGTGTATACCACTGTGACTGCCTCGTCACTGGAATGACTGATGGCCAGGACACTACCACTGGTCTGATGCAGCACAACACAGCAACACTGTAAGGGACTTGTTGTTGTTGTTGTTGTTGTTGTTATTATTATTATTTTTATTATACAGCAGCAGTGGACATATAGCAGCAGCATATACCACTGTGACTGTTTGGTCACTGGAATGACTGATGGCCAGGACACTACCACTGGTCTGATGTAGCACAACACAGCAACACTGTAAGGGACTTGTTGTTGTTGTTATTATTATTATTATTATTATACAGCAGTAGTGGACATATAGCAGCAGCGCATACCACTGTATCTGCCTCGTCACTGGAATAACTGATGGCCAGGACACTACCATTGGTCTGATGCAGCACAACACAGCAACACTGTAAGGGACTTGTTGTTGTTATTATTATTATATGGCAGCAGTGGACATATAGCAGGAGCGTATACCACTGTGACTGCCTGGTCACTGGAATGACTGATGGCCAGGACACTAACCCTGGTCTGATGCAGCACAACACAACAACACTGTAAGGGACTTATACAGCTACACTGGATATATGGCAGCAGAGGACACCACCACTGGGACTGGTCACTGAACTAATGCTGCACAAGACACTTCCCTTGGTCTAATGCAGGACAACACAGCACCACTGAAAGGGACTTATACAGCTACACTGGATGTATGGCAGCAGAGGACACCACCACTGTGGTTGGTCACTGGACTGATGCTGCACAAGACACTTCCCTTGGTCTAATGCATGACAACACAGCACCACTGAAAGGGACTTATACAGCTACACTGGATATATGGCAGCAGAGGACACCACCACTGTGACTGGTCACTGGACTGATGCTGCACAAGACACTTCCCCTGGTCTAATGCAGGACAACACAGCACCACTAAAAGGAACTTACACAGCTACACTGATTATTTGGCAGCAGAGGACACCACCACTGGGACTGGTCACTGGACTGATGCTGCACAAGACACTTCCCTTGGTCTAATGCATGACAACACATCACCACTGAAAGGGACTTATACAGCTACACTGGATATATGGCAGCAGAGGACACCACCACTGGGACTGGTCACTGGACTGATGCTGCACAAGACACTTCCCTTGGTCTAATGCATGACAACACAGCACCACTGAAAGGAACTTACACAGCTACACTGATTATTTGGCAGCAGAGGACACCACCACTGGGACTGGTCACTGGACTGATGCTGCACAAGACACTTCCCTTGGTCTAATGCATGACAACACATCACCACTGAAAGGGACTTATACAGCTACACTGGATATATGGCAGCAGAGGACACCACCAATGTGACTGGTCACTGGACTGATGCTGCACAAGACACTTCCCCTGGTCTAATGCATGACAACACAGCACCACTGAAAGGAACTTACACAGCTACACTGATTATTTGGCAGCAGAGGACACCACCACTGGGACTGGTCACTGGACTGATGCTGCACAAGACACTTCCCTTGGTCTAATGCATGACAACACATCACCACTGAAAGGGACTTATACAGCTACACTGGATATATGGCAGCAGAGGACACCACCACTGGGACTGGTCACTGGACTGATGCTGCACAAGACACTTCCCTTGGTCTAATGCATGACAACACAGCACCACTGAAAGGAACTTACACAGCTACACTGATTATTTGGCAGCAGAGGACACCACCACTGGGACTGGTCACTGAACTGATGCTGCACAAGACACTTCCCTTGGTCTAATGCATGACAACACATCACCACTGAAAGGGACTTATACAGCTACACTGGATATATGGCAGCAGAGGACACCACCACTGTGACTGGTCACTGGACTGATGCTGCACAAGACACTTCCCTTGGTCTAATGCATGACAACACAGCACCACTGAAAGGGACTTATACAGCTACACTGGATATATGGCAGCAGAGGACACCACCACTGTGACTGGTCACTGGACTGATGCTGCACAAGACACTAATTCTGGTCTGATGCAAGACAACACAGCACCACCGAAAGGGACTTATACAGCTACACTGGATATATGGCAGCAGAGGACACCACCACTGTGACTGGTCACTGGATTGATGCTGCACAAGAGAGACACTACCCCTGGTCTGATGCAAGACAACACAGCAAAAATGCAAGGGACTTATACAGCAGCCAGCAGCACTGGGGACATATAGCAGCAGAGGACACCAACACTGTGACTGGCTGGACTGATGCAGCACAATACACTGACTACACTGGACTGAACTGAGCAGCACAACACAGCACAAGACTCGCCACCCCACTTTCCAGCCCACACAGACACTGAGGACACGTCCTCTCAATACACTCTCCGAGACTGGAGTGAAAATGGCCGCGATGCACGGCTCCTTATATGGAATCCAAATCCCGCGAGAATCCGACAGCGGAATGATGACGTTTTGCCTCGTTCTGGTCTCCAAATCAGGCGGGAAAACCGAGCCTGACTCGGATCCGGACTCGGGTAGGGAGGTTCGGTAGGGTTCGGATCCCAGGGATCCGAACCCGCTCATCTCTAATAATGAGTTGAAGGATGTGTAGGAAACTGAAATAGATGTACAGTAAATCTCAGTCAGGTACATAATGTTATATGTTTCGCAGTAAAATACTTTCTAAAATAAAATATAGAATTTATTCTAATTAGATACTGCCTAGTGTTTGCGTGGAATAATACACATTTCAGACTATGGGGGAAATGTAATAGGGTGTGAGAATCAGAAAGTGAGAGATTTTTCTCCTTTTTTTTTAAAGTGGCAATCACTTACATGGCAAAATCAGCCTGGTTTTGCCATGTAAATGATTGCCACTTTAAAGAAAACAGGAGAATTTGACCAAAATCTCTCACTTTCTGATTCTTACAACGTATTACATTTCCCCCTATACATCATAGATTTCTTTGAAACGTATTTTCCTATATTACTGCAGATAGTGCCAGATACTGTATCTAGTAACAAAGATGTACAAACCTGTGTATGATTTCCTGCAATAATATACGTTGATTTAACAAGGGGAACACACACCATACAGTATGCTTTATGATTCAAAGTGCCTGATTACTGTAACAGTTTAATTAAGAAAACATTAAAGACAGATGAATACATTCATATATACTGTATGACATGGCAGAATATTGACATTATTATTTATGATTATTATTTTCTGGTTGTCTGCCTTGCAATAGCCATATTTGTGAATGACTGTTTTTTGCATGTGCATAGTCTATTAATGTGAAAGTTGTGGGAGTAATAGGGTGGTTTACAGTCATTGGCATACTGTAGCAAAATAATTTGCCTAGATAAGGAAGAACTACTGTACAGATGGTGTAATGGTTAGCATTACTGCCTCACAGCACTGAGGTCATGGGTTCAATTCCCACCATGGCCCTAACTGTGCAGAGTTTGTATATTCTCCCTGTACTTGCGTGGGTTTCCCCCAGGCATGCACAATCCAAAAATATACTGAAAGGATAATTGGCTCACAAGAAAATGAACCCTAGTGTGAAAGTATCTGTGTGTACATGTGACAGGGAATATATATTGTAAACTCCACTGGGGCAGGGACTGATGTGAATGGCCAATATTCTCAGTAAAGTGCTGAGGAATATGTGTGCACTATATAACTAGTAATAAAAAAAGAAATAAACAACTACAGTACAATACAGATTTGTGAATAGGCATGGGTAGGTGTAGGTCATTCTCATGCCTGTATAGTTCATTGGATGAATGATGTCAGCAAAAAAAACAAAAAAGAAACAGTTAATCTGTGCAAGAAGCTAATTGATTCCCAAGTGCAATTTTTAAAATAGATTAGTATAAAAATGTTCTGTAATGCGAGTGAGAATAATACGTGCAATAGCCTTAGGCATTTTGAATCAGCTGCCTACCTAGGACAACAAGGAATATATTAGCCAAGCACACCTAATAAATCTTTTGATTTTTTCGCAAGGTGTAGTTTTGACTCATTTGAAACAATATTCTAAAGATAATTCCTGCCTAAAACGAAATATAAAGAAATATAAAACTTTGATTCCCCCACCCCAAAACTTTATCTATATTCCATCGTTTACAAAGATTAAGGGTTTGCTTATACCTAATGGGTTGGGATATCATTTCTGATATTCCACACAAAATCTTATTCCTAATAATGAACATTCCAGCTCAAAAGTAACAAATGACTTGTTAGTTGGATATAAGAATATTGGTGGAGGGTCTTGTTCACCAGACATCTTATTGTTGGAAAGACTCGGACAAGCTACAAATAAGTTAAGACAGAGCTTACAATGCAATGCTTAAATTGTGTTCTCACATCATAATGTATTTATTTATTTTGATATTTTGTTTTTATTACTAATATGCAAACCTTGTACACCTAAAGTGCTAGATATGCTGAGGGAACTGGGAGAAAGGGGGACCTGAGCAACCCTGATTGGATTGTGATTGGAGTCAGAATATAGGGAAAAATGTCACACGCAGCTACTATGACCCAAAACATGGCGGCCCGGTGACTGCCTTCGCAACTAGGCTGTGGAGGCCAGGGGCTACCCTAAACATGCAAGCACTTCGTTGTTTAGCGAAGCACTAACATTTTAGCGGGGGGAAGGACCCAGCATGTGGGGTCCTTCCCCTGTGCAAGGTGGCCCTCCTGCATGCTAGTGGAAGGAATTGCCGTTTTGGCACTCCCACAAGTCAAGGCAGTTCTATGTGTTTGCATTGTTGCTGCCCCAAAACGTCCAATTTCAGGGGAGTACAGATAAAGCAAACTTCTATCCAACTCAAAAATAGGTGCACTCACATCTGTGCATGTACTGTATGCCAAAACTCAAAGTTTATGCTTATGCACAGAGATCCGTCCAAATAAGAATCTGGTCCATGTTACGACTGAGGAACCTTCTTTCTGAGGAGACTTCAGAGATCTTCTGAACAATGACCCCAGATTAAGACTCGTAGAACTCACCAGCAGGTCTTCTTCATGATGTTTAGAAGCGATTGGATATTATATAACAAGTATATAATTAAAAGGCGCTGGAAATGAGTGGTATCTCTAGGTTCTGTAAAAAGGAGAGGGTCAGTCCCCTTAATGGAAACAAAATAGATAATATAACAAAATACAGAGCTATAAACAAGATGCTATAATAAAATAAATTTAATGACTAAAAAGTGTTAAAACACTGAGCAATAATTGAGAAAAAAATTATATTAATATCTCACTCAGTCAATTACAGACCAATTGGACATGAAATATACTCCTTAGGCAGCAATAGAGTCCATTTAGAATTTAGGACATAAAGTCTGTGTCCAAAGACAGGACTGATGTGATAATTTCGCCCAACCTGTGTTCCAATGCAGAGATCCGGAATTGTGGTCCTTATTAATGAATGGATTCTGGTTCACAGTCTGTGGAGATGACAATGAAAAGACCAACACGCTGTGTTCCAATTAGGAGAATCCTGATAGATGGTAGCTTACGGGACCATAAAGGTAAAGGATCCTGGTTCACTTTCAGCAGCGGATGGGTCGTACTGAATTTGAGTCCTACAGTATGGATGCCTTTGGAGGAGTCCAGTGGTCTAAAGCAAAGTTCCCTGACGTATTTCGCTGCTATCTGCAGCTTTAGCAAAGGGTCCATCCAAAGGCATCCATACTGTAGGACTCAAATTCAGGACGACCCATCCTGCTGCGATCAACTCAGAATTCCCCCCATAGGGCCTAATTCTGAGTTGATCGTAGCAGCAAATTTGTTAGCAGTTGGGCAAATCCATGTGCACTGCAGGGGGGACAGATATAACATGTGCAGAGAGAGATAGATTTGGGTGGGGTGTATTCAAACTGAAATCTAAATTGCAGTGTAAAAATAAAGCAGCCAGTATTTACCCTGCACAGAAATGAAATAACCCACCCAAATCTAACTCTCTCTGTAAAACTTGCTGCTGCGATCAACTCAGAATTACCCCCATGGGCCCTCATTCTGAGTTGATCACTCGCTAGCTGCTTTTAGCAGCAGTGCACACGCTAAGCCGCTGCCCTCTGGGAGTGTATCTTAGCTTAGCAGAAGTGCGACCGAAAGAGTAGCAGAATTGCTACTAAAAACTTTCATGCTGTTTCTGAGTAGCTCCAGACCTACTCCTATCTTGCGATCACTGCAGTCAGTTTAGTTCCTGGTTTGACGTCACAAACATGCCCTGCGTTCGGCCAGCCACTCCCCCGTTTATCCAGCCACTCCTGCGTTTTTGCCTGGCACGCCTGCATTTTTTAGCACACTCCCTGAAAACACTGAGTAGCCGCCCAGAAACACCCACTTCCTGTCAATAAAACAACGAACACTCGAGCAACTGAAAAACGTTGCTCGAGCTTCTGTAAAACTACAAAGTTTTGTGTGAAAGTACTTAGCGAATGCGCGCTGCATACCATGCGCATAATTGTCGATTTTTCACCTGATCGCTGCGCTGCGAAAAACGTCAGCGAGCGATCAACTCGCAATGAGGGTCATAATGTATTAATTATCTTGCATCCAACTTTTCTCGCCATTCAAGCACAATACTTCTGGTTTTGATTGAAGTAATCAATGTTTATATTGGAGATGTGCGGTGGGCACTTTTCGTGTTTTGTGTTTTGGTTTTGGATCTTGATCCCCGCTCGTGTTATGGATCTTGATTGGTTTTGCCAAAACCACCCTTTGAGGTTTTAGTTTTGGTTTTGGATCTGGATGATTTTTGAAAAAAAGCATAAAAACAGCTAAAATCACAGATTTTGGGGGTAATTTTGATCCATCATTATTAACCTGAATAACATTCATTTCCAGTCTTTTCTGAACACCTCACACTTAACAATATTGTTTTTAGGCCAAAAGATTGCACCAAGGTCATTGGATGACTAAGCTAAGCGACACAAGTGAGCGGCACATATACCTGGCCCATCTAGGAGTGGCACTGCAGTGTCAGACAGGATGTCACTTTTAAAAATTTTACCCCAAGCAGCACATCATGCAAAGTAGAAAAAGAGGTGCAATGAGGTAGCTGGGTGCAATGAGGTAGCTGGATGACTAAGCTAAGCGATACAAGTGGGCAGCACAAACACCTGGCCCATCTAGGAGTGGCACTGCAGTGGCAGACAGGATGGCACTTTTTAAAAACTAGGCCCCAAAGAGCACATAATGCAAAGAAAAAAATAGGTGCACCAAGGTCGCTGAGTGACTAAGCTAAGCGACACAAGTGTGCAGCACAAACACCTGGCCCATCTAGGAGTGGCACTGCAGTGTCAGACAGGATGGAACGTTTAAAAAGTAGGCCCCAAACAGCACATCATGCAAAAAAGAAAAATAGGTGCAAGGAGGTCGCTGGATGACTAAGCTAAGTGACACAAGTGGGCGGCACGAACACCTGGCCTATCTAGGAGTGGCACTGCTGTGGCAGACAGGATGTCACTTTTAAAAACTAGGCCCCAAACAGCACATGATGCAAAGAAAAAAAGATCTCACCGAGGTTGCTGTATGACTAAGCTGAGTGTGCAGCACAAACACCTGGCCCGTCTAGGAGTGGCACTGCAGTGTCAGACAGGATGGAACGTTTAAAAAGTAGGCCCCAAACAGCACATCATGCAAAAAAGAAAAATAGGTGCAAGGAGGTCGCTGGATGACTAAGCTAAGTGACACAAGTGGGCGGCACGAACACCTGGCCTATCTAGGAGTGGCACTGCTGTGGCAGACAGGATGTCACTTTTAAAAACTAGGCCCCAAACAGCACATGATGCAAAGAAAAAAAGATCTCACCGAGGTTGCTGTATGACTAAGCTGAGTGTGCAGCACAAACACCTGGCCCGTCTAGGAGTGGCACTGCAGTGTCAGACAGGGTGGCACTTTTAAAAACTAGGCCTAAACAGCACATAAGGCAAAGAAGAAAAAGAGGTGCAATGATGTCGCTGGATGACTAAGCTAAGTGACCCAAGTGGGCGGAACAAACACCTGGCCCATCTAGGAGTGGAATAAAAATGGGGATTCCCCAGCACAGACTTAAGGACAAACCAGTGAGAAACTATATATTTAAATTACAAGGATTTTATTACATTTGATTATAGTATGGTGAGAAATAATAATACAATCTGGTAGGTTCTACTGAAAATATGTATATATATTGTTCACACTTAGTATATATAAAAAATGTGAATAATAGTGAATGTAGCCTATTACTGGTAAATGTAGACAAAGGACATACTACATAACACACATACAATAAAAAAGGTTCTTTTAAAAAACACAAAAATTGATGTACCAAAGTTTGTTGTTAGAATGGTATATTCAAAAGTGCACTTCACTGCACCAATTGTCAAAATTAAAAATAAAATATAAAAATCACGGTCACTTTGACCTAACACCAGGAAGCAGGTGCACTTTTGCAGCTTACTCCCTCCACCCATAAGGTTTTACTTTCACGGATTCGAATGATGCAAGTTTCTATAATCCAAATAGTCTATATAAGCACTTGTTGTGAGCTGTGAATGGGCCACACTGATAAGACAGGATGCGTGCTGATCTTCTATACAAAGCCCCTTCCCGAATGCGGGGTGTGCACAGCATGCAATAAGCTGGTGGGTATCTCTTATTTTCTAGCAGGTGATCCTTCTCCTGGTCTAGGTCTCAGTGGTAACAGATGTCCCTGTGGTAGGTGAGCTACATAGTCCACCGGTGGGTCTCCCATGCAGGCCGCTTGTCAGGATTCTGTAACTTTGTCTGTCCCCGGAGGGGGCACTAGTGGGTCAGTGTAGGAGAGATAGAGGAAACAGGGAGACTGACGAAAAGTTCCACGCATGTGCGCTGGATATTTATTATCACACAGGGATAACGGATGACAGGAACAATGAATAATAACTTAATCCGATAAATGAATATTTCAAAAGTCACTGGTAACAAATGAGCAATGAAGATGAACTTGTAACTTGATATAAATGATAAGGCAACAATGAAATCAGATGCAGCAATTGAAACTCTGATATATAACAAATAGCAATCAAAGCACACAGTCTCTGTAGAAGCACACGTCTTTAAGCCAAGCAAGGCCCTAGCAGGAGACAGTTCTAACACAGCAAGTTGTTAAGTGCTGAATGCAATGCTCAATGCTAGATGCTGGTAATCAGGTGCACAGGCTGAGTAATGGAAGAACACCTGAAGAAAGTTTCTTACTGCAAGTTGTTGTGGCAAACTGTGGCTGGAGTTCATAGCAAACTGAAGACTGAAGAATGACAAAAAAGAAACCATTGGAAACAGGAACACAGGAACTTGCACACTGAATGTGACTCACAGGAGAGCTGGAATGGATGCTGGTACTTGTAGTTCCACAGGAACACTGGAACAGGGAAACAACTTGGAGATGCCAGAAATAGGAGATTGCTGGAAACAAAGGATTGCAGACTGGAACCTGGAACTGGAAACTGGATCTGGAACGGAACAGGAACTGCTGGGACCTGTAGTTCCACAGGTCCAATACACAGGGGTATCTCTGCAGACAGAGGACTGCAAACAGGAGATGCCTGGTCACAGAATGTGACGTGCTGTCCAAGGCGATGAGACTGAGCCAGGAACTGGAGTTTATACACCTTGGTCTGTGATGATTGGATGTTGCATCTCTGTGAGAACACCCCCCGCTGGATTGGGTGTTCAGATCAGCTGTGAGTTAGCTAAAGTACTGTGTACTCCAGGCTGCAGTAGACTGAAAACTGGAACTGGAACAGAACTGAACTGCTGGAACCTGTAGTTCCACAGTAGTGATGCGACAGAGAATGCAGATTCCTGACAGTACCCCCCCTTTTATGGGTGGGCACCGAACACCCACACTGGAACTTGGAGGAAACTTGAAAAAGAACTTAGGAATACACAAAAGCAGAGGTCCTCAAAAGTCTTCCCAACTTTCATCTTCAGAAGAAAGACTTTTGTCATCAGAACAACTTGACCATTCATGGTCATTTGAGACAGAATTTACTGGAATCGGCTGGAACCGAAGGAGGTAGCCCATCATTGGAGCCACTCAGGTTGGCTGGAACCAGTGCGGTCTTACTGGAATCGGCTGGAACCGAAGGAGGTAGCCCATCATTGGAGCCACTCAGGCTGGCTGGAACCAGTGGAATCTTACTGGAATCGGCTGGAACCGAAGGAGGCTTACTGGAATCGGCTGGAACCGGTGGAGTCTTACTGGAATCGGCTGGAACCGAAGGAGGCTTACTGGAATCGGCTGGAACCAAAGGAGGCTGATCCGGACTGACGGATGGAACCGGATTGGGTCCGGAAGAACTTGAACCGGCGGAGTCTTACTGGAATCGGCTGGAACCGAAGGAGGCTTACTGGAATCGGCTGGAACCGAAGGAGACTGATCTGGACAGACGGATGGGACCGGATTGGGTCCAGAAAAGCTTGAACCGGCTGGAACCGGAGGAGTCCTCGGACTGACGGATAGGACCGGATTTGATCCGAGGATGCTGGAATCGGCTGGAACCGAAGGAGGCTGATCCGGACAGACGGATGGGACCGGATTGGGTCCGGAAGAGCTTGAACCGGCTGGAACCGGAGGAGGAGTCTTAGTGGAATCGGCTGGAACCGAAGGAGGTAGCTCATCATTGGAAACAGAGCTACTTGGGCTGGCTGGAACCAGTGGAGTCTTTGGACCAACGGCTGGAACCGGGTTAGGTCCATTGATACTTGACTCTTGATCATTGAGTCGTGACACTGAACTTTGGAGTGACCCTGACCCCACACTCTGACTACCGTCCGGGTCCATGGGCCTTGGACAAACTGTCAGGATTCTGTAACTTTGTCTGTCCCCGGAGGGGGCACTAGTGGGTCAGTGTAGGAGTGATAGAGGAAACGGGGAGACTGACGAAAAGTTCCGTGCATGTGCACTTGATATTTATTATCACACAGGGATAACAGATGACAAGAACAATGAATAATAACTTAATCCGATAAATGAATATTTCAAAAGTCACTGGTAACAAATGAGCAATGAAGATGAACTTGTAACTTGATATAAATGATAAGGCAATAATAAAATCAGATGCAGCAAATGAAACTCCGATATATTACAAATAGCAATCAAAGCACACAGTCTCTGTAGAAGCACACGTCTTTAAGCCAAGCAAGGCCCTAGCAGGAGACAGTTCTAACACAGCAAGTTGTTAAGTGCTGAATGCAATGCACAATGCTAGATGCTGGTAATCAGGTGCACAGGCTGAGTAATCGAAGAACACCTGAAGAAAGTCTCTTACTGCAAGTTGTTGTGGCAAACTGTGGCTGGAGTTCATAGCAAACTGTAGACTGAAGAATGACAACAAAGAAACCATTGGAAACAGGATCACAGGAACTTGCACACTGAATGTGACTCGCAGGAGAGCTGGAATGGATGCTGGTACTTGTAGTTCCACAGGAACACTGGAACAGGGATACAACTTGGAGATGCCAGAAATAGGAGATTGCTGGAAACAATGGATTGCAGACTGGAACCTGGAACTGGAAACTGGATCTGGAACGGAACAGGAACTGCTGGGACCTGTAGTTCCACAGGTCCAATACACAGGGGTATCTCTGCAGACAGAGGACTGCAAACAGGAGACGCCTGTTCACAGAATGTGACGTGTTGTCCAAGGCGATGAGACTGAGCCAGGAACTGGAGTTTATACACCTTGGTCTGTGATGATTGGATGTTGCATCTCTGTGAGAACACACCCCGCTGGATTGGGTGTTCAGATCAGCTGTGAGTTAGCTAAAGTACTGTGTACTCCAGGCTGCAGTAGACTGAAAACTGGAACTGGAACAGAACTGAACTGCTGGAACCTGTAGTTCCACAGTAGTGATGCGACAGAGAATGCAGATTCCTGACACCGCTCTTAGCACTAAACGGCACTGCTCGGGGTCGATGTGATCTGTGGTCAACGCGTTTTGCCTGTGGTAGGGTTTTGTCAGGATTGCAGATAACTTGATCCGTTGCCAGCCTATCTCTTTATAAGGGCTCTGTGCATTCCACTGCTTGCTACTTCCTGTTTCTTTCCATGTGTTCCACGGTCGTGGTTACTTCCTTGATGTGCGTTCCAAAGGCAGCTGTGCATCATTTTCTTTTGTGCATAGAGTCTTTTCTTTTTTTACAGTTTTTCAGAGTATTATTTCATGGATCATATGGTGGTACAGTGGATTTATTCATGTGGATACTGCTCTTAGTTGTAAATATAGTGAAGAGACAACAATAAACATTTAACAGTGTATGGTATAATAAAGTGCTCAGGACCATGTGGTGCCTTATTCTTATTCAACCTTAATGGTCAAGTTAGGGAAATGCCATTCTTTTTTTTTTTTGAAGAATATATTTATTGAAGGATAAAGCGGAACACATCCCAACAGAAAAACACAAAGCATACAAGACATATCAAGGCATTAAGTCTGAAACCAGCAGAGTCATATGAATGAGAGACATACAGGCTAGATTGGCCAATAACATGTCACATGTGCACCGCTAGATCTAATTTTTCATTTACATTAGCAAAGGAAAGGAGTCCTGAAGCAAGGGAACATAAACATCATAAAACTATAGATTGCAGGAGAAGAAAAAAGAAAATGTAGGAAAAGAAGAGGAGACGGCGTGGCTAGAACCGTCAAGAGAGAGGAAAAAGAGAGAGACATAAAACAAGTAAGAAAGAAGAGAAGAGAAAAGGATAGAAAAAAAAGGGGGGGGGGAGGGAGGGGGAAGAGAAATGGGAGTTAGGTGAAGGGAGAGTTAGCCTTAAAGAAGGACATCCAGGGGCCCCATGTTTTATCAAAGGATTTAGAACAATGTTTGATAACACTGGTCATAAAATCCATGCGATGGACTGACCAAACTCTAGAGATAACTGAGGTAATAGTGGGCGGGAGGGGTTGTTTCCAGTCAGCAGCGAGTTGACAAGTGGCTGCCGAAAGGACATGTCTAATGAGTTTATTCTGGTGGTAGGTAGCATCTGGGAATGGCAATGGTAAAAGGAAATATTTAGGATCTAAGGGAAGCGATATTTGTAGAAGTGAGGAGAGAAGGTTCCTAATATCCGACCAGAAAGTGGAGAGCTTGGTGCAACTCCACCAGATGTGAAGAAATGAACCCTCCAACCCGCAGCCTCGCCAGCACTGATTAGAGGCATCAGGGAATATTTTAGCTATTCTACAGGGGACCAAGTACCATCTATAAAGAATCTTATAGACGTTTTCTTTTATTCTGACACATATTGAGCTTGACCTTGCTCCCTCTCTAATAACATCCCAATCTTCATGGGCTAAGGACTCACCCAAGTCCCGTTCCCAAGCCATCTCAAAGGAGTCCCGCGTGGGCATAGAGGAAGATGACAGGTCCAAGTATAGGGAGGAAATGAGACCAGATGTGGAGGACTGGCGGAGGGAGAGCGACTCAAAAGAAGTCAGGGGGCGGGAAACGAGACGGTGCTTAATGGTACAATGAAAATTTCGCAACTGTAGGTATTGGAAAAAATTCTTGGAAGGGATTCCAAATTTAGTTTGAATGCTGGAAAAAGGAGGGAATGTATGGTCATGCGATATATCATTGAAGAACCTGATGCCCCAGTCTAACCATGGGGAAAATGTCTTGGGATTCAGACCGGGTGAGAAATCCTTAGAGTTAAACAAGGGAATGACCGGGACAGGCGGAGGAGACAGACCAAACTTGTGAATGGACCAGTCCCAAATCGATAAGGAGTGGGAAACTATGAGATGATCATAGACCTTCCTTGGGCGACGGGCAGCAGGGAAGCTGGGGAAAGTAGTCCCAGAGACTCAGTCTCAAGGCGAACCCACACTCTGGAAGAATTAAAATGGTTCCATAACATACACTGAGCGAGCTGCACAGAGAGATAATAGAGTTTAAAATTGGGGATACCCAGACCCCCTCCCCGATTTGGCCTTTGGAGAGTGCATAAGCACACCCGAGGCCTTTTTCCTGCCCATATAAACTTAGAAGTATGATACTGAAGAAATTTTAAAACATAGGGTGGGATACGGATAGGGAGTGTTTGGAAAAGGTAAAGGAGTTTAGGGACAGCGGTGTTAATACGTTAATACGTATTATGTTAATACGGCCTATCCAAGAAATAGGTTGGAGGGACCATGATTCCAAATCTATTTTAATTTGGGAAAGAAGGCTAGGGAAGTTGGCCTGGAAAAGCTGATGGTATCTCTTGGTTATAAAAACGCCCAAATATTGTATCTTCTGGAGATGCCAATTAAATGGGAAAAGGTTCGTTAGGGACAACTTGTCCGATTGCGACAAGCAAAAATCGAGGACTTCCGTCTTATCTAAATTAATCTTGTACCCAGAGAAGTGGCTATATAAATCCAATTCAGCTAAAACGGGTGGGAGAGAGGAGAGGGGATTGGAGAGTGTCAGTAACACATCATCAGCGTACAGTGCCAACTTATGTTCAGTGGCACCGACACGGACCCCAGATATTTCGGAATTAGCACGAAGCCTGGCGGCCATGGGCTCAATAACCAGAGCAAAAATCAGTGGAGAAAGGGGGCATCCTTGACGCGTGCCATTAGAAATATCAAAAGGAGTCGAGGTCAGACCGTTTGCAGAAACTGTGGCCGAAGGTGAGCGGTAAAGAGCCGCTATACCCTGCAGAAACTTGCCAGAGAAACCCATCGACCCGAGAACACCAAACATGAATAGCCAAGATATGCGGTCGAAAGCCTTTTCGGCGTCTAAGGACATAATCAAGGAGGGGATTTTCCCGCTATTAATGGAGTGTATCAGGTCGATGGTTCTCCTGGTGTTATCCGGGGCCTGTCTGCCCAGGATAAATCCCACCTGGTCGGGGTGAATAAAAATGGGCAGAAGGGGATTCAATCTATTAGCTAAGATTTTAGCATATAATTTTAGATCAACGTTGAGAAGGGAAATTGGTCTATAGTTAGAACAAAGTGAAAGGTCCTTCCCGGGTTTCGGAATTACAGTTATGTTAGCTATGGTCGTAGCGCAGTCAAAGGATGCCCCGTCCAGTACCTTATTAAAAAATTCCGCTAGGTAGGGAGTAAGGATGTCAGTGTATTTTTTTATAATATTGAGCCGAGAAACCGTCTGGGCCAGGGGCAGAGGAGTTTTTCAGGGATTTAATGGCAGCCCGGATTTCGGGTCTGTGAAATACTACTATTAAGGGAGGAAAGTTGTTCTGTGGAAAGTTTAGGAAGAGAAGAGGATGCCAAGTAGGAGTCCAAGCTGTCAAACTGAGAGGGATGGTCAGCACTGGTAGCAGGGAGATTGTATAGGGAGGAATAGAACTTCCTAAATTCGTGGACAATTTTGACCGGGTCGTAAGTGGTGGAGTTAGTACAGGGAGACCGAATCTTTTCAATTAAGTTAAGGGAGCGTTTTTTCCTGAGCTTTCTGGCCAGCATAGAATCAGCTTTATCGGCTTTATCGCAGAAACGCTGCTGGAGTCTCTGAAGAGTGACAGCCGCCCTTTTAGAGAGAAGGGTGTTAAGTTGGTCTTTGATGGACGTAATCTCAGTCAACAGGGTTGGAGTAGGATTGCATTTATGACTATCAAGAAGAGCAGCAAGCCGAAGCTCTAAAGAGGTTACTTCTTCGATAGCACGTCTACGCATAGCAGAAGCAGAGCTAATAAGAAGGCCACTAATGGTAGCCTTGTGGGCCTCCCAAATGACACCAGGAGATACATCTGGGGTAGAGTTAGTCAGAGAATAATCAGAAATAGCCTGTTTAATCATAGAGAAGGCAGTCGGATACAACAAAAGTGAGTCATCAAGGCGCCACCTACGGGGTCGGGGATACTGTCTGAGGAGGTCAAGGAGGATAGAGACTCCCGCATGGTCTGTCCAGGAAAGGGGGGTAATGCCGGCTTGAGTAGTCAGGGGGGTTAGTGAGTGGGAGACAAAAATCAAGTCAATACGGAAGTATGTATTATGCGGTGGGGAGTAATGAGTATAGTCACGGGCTGTTGAATTTTTAGGACGCCAGGAGTTATAAAGATTATATTGCTTAAGTAAGGAGGATAAAGTCACTGCGTCTTTGGAGAGGGGAAGCAACCGTTGAAGCGAGGAGGACGAGGACCTATCAAGGCTCGGGTTAAGGACAACATTAAAGTCCCCTGCTATAATGAGATGCCCTTGCGCATGTCGCTCAATGCACTTGAACAGCCTAGAGAAAAAAGGGCCCTGAGCCTGATTCGGTGCGTATACTGAAACAAGAGTGACAGTCTGCGATCGAAGCGAGCCGGACACAATAAGAAAGCGACCCTCTGGGTCAGAGTAGGTAGCAGAGTGCAAGAAAGGAGTCCTAGCATGAATAAGTATGGCAACGCCTCGTTTCTTGCAGTCCGCAGAAGCAAAAAAAGTTTGAGAGAATTGTTTCCCCTGCAATTGAGTGTGGGTTCCCGTGAGGCGAGTCTCCTGTAAAAACACTATATCCGCCTTCTCCCTCCGGCAGGCCTCCAGGGTAACTATGCGTTTGTGCGGGGAGTTAAGACCATTGACATTGATGGATAGTAACTTAAGGGTCATGGCGGCAGGGATATAGTCGCTTCAAAAGAAAAGGCAGATGAGAAAGTGAAAGTGCAAAAACACTGAGTAAATCTATCAGACATAGGACAAAAAGATACAAATGGAAAGAAAGGAGAGTAGCCACAAAAAAGGAAAAAACAGAGGAAGGGGGGAAGAAGCCCAATTGGGCGTAAACCCTTAAACCTAGGAACCCGTTGTGGGTTCAATACAATAAGTACAATATAGAAAAGAATGTACAGTAAGTACAGGGTGCATGGGGGGCGGGACATAGAAAGGTGGGGGACGAGACGTCCCACTCAGGGACCTGGGGTCCTAGTAAGAACAGCAGCAGAAGAGAAAGAGAGAAAAACAGCTTATTTGGTGAGCATACATGTCAACACAGTTATATATAACAACAAAAATCCCACTGGGAGTTGAGACATTGATAAAGGATTTAAAGTTCAAGAAGGCCTGGACGGGACCAGAGGGAAAAAAACAAAACAAAACATAGAACAACAAACAAAAAAATTCAGCTTCATGGCCATAAGCCCATGGTCATCCAGGATAACGCCCAGGGGGGGTCACAGGCGGGAGCATCCCGTAAGCAGAGGCATGAGGTCTGGGATCAACAATCTCACGGAGGAGCAGCATCGCGTCCACGATCCTGACGTCTCGTGACAGTGGACCATTCCGGATCAGGGGGACAGGACCGCAGGGGCTTGGGTGAAACAGGGGGCAGAGACAAAGACCCAGGCAGCAAATCAGTTTCGCCAGGAGATCCTGGCCTTGGGCTATGGACTTCACAGAATATGAGGAGTTGGCAGCGAATACTTGAAGTTGGAAAGGGAAGCCCCAACGGTATCTGATATTGTGTTGATGCAGGAGGCGAGTACTAGGTTGGAGGTCCCTACGTTTCTGGATAGTGGAGGGGGCCAGATCCTGAAATAGCTGGAGATCCATACCTTGGAAAGTAATGACTTGGGTATCTCTGGTGGCTTGAAGCAATTGTTCCTTAGTACGATAATAGTGCAGCCGGACAATGACGTCACGGGGAGGCTGAGCAGATGAGGGTTTCGCCCTAAGGGACCGGTGGGCTCTGTCCATCAAATAATCAGTAGGAGACAGGTCAGGAAGAATGTGTCGGAAAAGACCACCAAGAAAGGACTGTATTTCAGAAGTAGAAATGGTTTCGGCCACATTGCGTATCCTCAAATTATACCGGCGGGAGCGATTCTCTGCGTCCTCTTGTTTCTCTATAAGGGATTCGACCTCACTGTGCAGACATGAGAGTTCTTTGTCAAGGGTAATCTGGGAATGGCAGAGACTGTCTGTTTTGGATTCCAGGGTATCCGTCCTGGCGCCAAAAGAAGATAGTTCCGATTTAAAGTCATTGATAGCCTTAGAAAGTTCTTGCGCAAAGGCTGTTTTGACTCCCTCTAGGAGATTAGTCATGACCGCCTGTATATTTGGGTCAATTTCAACTTCCGCAGGCGGAGGTGAGCCGGATAAGGAGCTAGGGTCGGGAGACGGTGCGGTCGGTTTGTTCTTAGGGGCGAAGAAGGGAGCCGAAGGGGATTGGGTCGCCTGCTTAACTTTAGACATAGTGAGCGTGAAGAAATATATGGAGAGACCAAGAGAGCGGGCCTATAACACTTGAAGGGGCCGAGTAACTAAGGACGTAGAATGTAGAGAAATACACCAATTAAACAGGCTGCTGTAAATCAGATTGACTGTAAATGAAACACAGGACGGGTCCCCAGGTCCCCGGGCATCATAAAGGAATTCACATAAGGAGAGGAGATGTTACAGCCCTATAGGACTCCAAGGAGAAGAGCCTACAGGAGATCACTGAAATTATGCCAGCAGAGTTCTATAGTGTCAGCATGAGATATGGGAGACGACACAGTAGAAGCAACAATTGGTCCACGGGGGCCACGGCAGAGCAGTGGGGCTATGAAGGGAAAGGGTAGTTAGTGCTGGCAGAGCTGCACCTCAGCAGGCAGCAGAGGGGTCCTGAATAGTAGCAAAACCAGAGGGACCAGCAGCATTCAGCCCACGTTATAGGAGAGGACCCAGCAATCAGTATACAGCACAGGGAGGAAAGTGGAAAGCACCAGGAGCTCGATGCCTGCCCTCCAGTATTCACCACCTCCGGGCTGATGTCTCCCAGGCGCAGCAGGTATCAACACCACCTGCTCCAAGTCCGTAGGTGGCACAGACAGGGGGAGTCTGGTGTCCCTGGGCTGCCTGGGAAGCCTTATATAGCACTTCTTATTGGTGCCCGCTGGCTGGGGTAGGCAAGGCAGATCACGGGCCAGTGGCTGGGGAATGCTGAGGGCACCAGGTGATCGCCGCAAAGCTTACCCACTCCCGTTGTCACCCCGGGACCAGGCCACAGGCTCCGCCGGGTCCCGTTGCGGATCACTGTGAGTGGGCTTCGGGGCACACTCCCGGGTCCCCCCAGAGCATACTTGCCTACCTGACCCTCTCCATGAGGGAGAAAATGCTCTGTTCCTGGACTCTCCTGGTAATGTATGATTGCCATCACCTGTGGTGAGCTAGGTAATTGATAAGAAAGGTGTTTCACCACAGGTGATGGCAATCATACATTACCAGGAAAGTCCAGGAACAGAGCATTTTCTCCCTCATGGAGAGGGTCAGGTAGGCAAGTATGCCCCAGAGACAGAGCCGCTGATTTCCTGCAGCATCCGAGGCGCGGCACCAGGAGACGATGCAGTGGAGGAGGCTTCCGGGATCGAGATGGCGGCCACCCGTCCCGTCAGGGGAACGGGGAGAGCCGCGACGGCTGCGAGAGGCCGAATCAGGAGGAGTAAGGCAGCTCTACTGGCGGCCGGTGCGGCGAGGATTAGTCCGGGTGTTGCTGGGTCCGGCGGGCCGGCGGGATCCGACAGTACTTCCGGCGGTCAGACACGAAAATTGAGGTCCCGGTCCATGTGGAGGAGGCAGGCCGCAACCCGCAGAGAGGCCTAGAGCCTCTCCCGGCTCCGCGGTCACTACACTCCTGGAGGTAGGGAGGGGTGGATTGATTGTGAAGGATTGGAGCGCGGCTGGGGGGTATAAAATCAGTTTTATGTGAGGGTATAGCAGGAGCCCCTGGACGACACGTCTCTCCACACAGGCTACTAAACCACGCCCCCCGGGAAATGCCATTCTTAAAGAAAAAAGGATATTCTTTCTTAGTTGTGGGGTATTATGTGCCTCGTGCCTCAATCATACAAAGACTGTCATATGTTTTATGAGGTACATGTGTCTCTGCTCCACAATGGAGTTTGTATACGTTTTTGACAGAACAGACCCATTTATTTGTCGTCAGTACTTTTTGTTGTTGGTGTCTCTATTGTAATACCGGCCCTAGGTATACTAGGCAGATGACTTAAACTTCACTATGTGTATAATGTCTCATATCTCCAGTGTGGGGTTTGCATACACTTTTGATGGTATTTGTCCATATTTTTTTTGCCCTATAAATTTGAGGGTGTTCATGTCAGAATGCCAAATTCAGACCTTAAATTTTAAATTTTACATTTTATTCCGGGCAAAGACCCTATTACTTCCTGTGTTGCTATTTGGCGTGTGGGGGTCACATTTGTAAGGGGAACCAGTTTTATTATATGAAGTCCCATCTTAAACATTCCAGATCCAGAAGGGAGGGTTTACTACTAGTGGGTATAAGTCGAATCCCACTTTATTGGGATACTGACTAGACTCTATACTGGATGACTGTTACAGCCATAGGCTCTAGAAGTGGAGAACATAATTGCTGTCCAAAATAAAGTGAAATAGAAATTATTATACTGAACAAAGGTCTGAAATATGCCCCTTTTAACAAACTAGATAGGTTCAACACCTTTATTGACCTGCATTAATTTCTCCGCAAACTCTCTTTAAAAAAGTTCTTTAAGGGTAAAGAACAAGAATTACCAACTAAGGAAATTCCGCAAGAAGATCCATTCACACATACGACACTTCGTGAAAAGTCATCCTTTTACCCAAAGCATTGCAAAGGTGCACAAATCAGGACATTCCAGAAACTGGTCGAAGCAGATATTGAAAAGATCAAAGGGAAAATACCAAGAAGGAGGAACAACTTCACAAACAAAGAAAAACTGGCTCTGCACGCATTTAAAAATAGGAACAAAATAATCATAAAACCTGCAGATAAGGGAGGAGGAATAGTTATCCTGGACCGTGAGAAAAATGACCAAGAAGCTCAAAGACAACTGAAAGATGAGTCGATGTACCAACTCCTCAAGTAGGACCCGACTCCCAAATATATGGAAGAATTAAAAACACTCCTTGGAAAAGTAAGAAGTACAGGAATTCTAAACAAAAAAGAGTACGATTTTCTGAACATCAACAGCCCCACTATCCCTGTCTTTAACCACCTCCCGAAGATACATAAGCACAACAGTAACCCCCCAGGATGACCAATCGTGGCAGGGGTGGGATCCTTGACGGCCAACCTATCTGGTTATGTAGAAAAATTTCTACAACCAATAGTAGCAAAAAGTGGATGACTGAGCTAAGTGACCCAAGTGGGCGGCACAAACACATGGCCCATTTAGGAGTGGCACTGCAGTGTCAAACAGGATGGCACGTATAAAAACTTGTCCCCAAACAGCTTATATTGCAAAGAATAAAAAGAGGTAACAATGAGGTGCAATGAGTGGCACACAGTGGCTGAATGTCGAAGGTGGCGTGCAAGTGTTCGGCCCACCGACAGCATCTCCTGCATGCCCCTGTCATTTTTCAACAAATTCTGCACCACCAAATTAATTGTATATGCAAAACATGGGACGTGCTGGAATTTGCCCAGATGTAATGCACGCACAATATTGGTTGACTTATATGGCAGAACCCCTGGACTTATACGGCAGCAACACTGGACTTATATGGTAGCACCACTGGACTTATACGTCAGCACCACTGGACTGGACTTTTATGACAGTACACCTGGACTTATATGGCAGCACCACTGAACTTATACAGGAGCACCACTAGACTGGACTTATATGGCAGTACCCCATGACTTATACGGCAGTACCACTGGACTTATATGGCAGCACCACTTGACTGGACTTATACAGCAGAATCACTGGACTTATATGGCAGCACCACGGGACTGGACTTATACAGCAGTACCACTAGACTTATACGGCAGCAACACTGGATTGGACTTATACGGCAGTACCCCAGGACTTATATGGCAGTACTGCTGGACTTATATGGAAGCACCACTGGACTGTACTTATACGGCAGCACCATTGGCTGGACTTATACGGCAGCACAACTGGACTGGACATATATGGCAGCACCACTGGACTGAACTTATACGGCAGCACTACTGGACTTATGGCAGCAGAGGACACCACCACTGGACTGTTGCAGCACAACACAGCACCACTGGACTGTAATTATACAGCAGCATCACTGGACTTATGGCAGTACAGGACACCACCACTGGCAGCACAGGACACCACCACTGGACTGATGCAGCACAAGACAGCCCCACTGGACTGGACTTATACAGCAGCACTGGACTTATGGCAGCACAGGACACCACCACTGTGACTGGATTGATGCAGCACAAGACACTACCAATGGGCATATGCAGCACAAGACAGCACTGGAATGACACAAAGGAGAAAGTCACCACCCCATGTGCCACACCACTTTCTCAACACTGAGGAGACACATCCTCTCACTACACTGTCCAAGACTGAAGTTAAAATGGCGGCAGCGCACGGCTCCTTATATGTAATCAAAAACCTGCAAGAAAGCGGGATGATGATGTTTTGCCTCGTTCTGGTTTCTGAGTCTGGCAGGAAAACCCGAGCCGGACTCGGATCCAGGCTCGGGACGTGTAGCAATCACAGATGGCCAAAAGCCCAAAGGTGGAATAACATAAGTCTATAGACAAAGCTAACAAATCTAACAAATTAATTTGCTTTTAACATTAATTGTTTTGTAGCCCTCACCATATTGCCTTAGTTAGGTATTGCTGTTGATATAGCACCTCCAAGCACCTTAAAGTTTGTATGACAATTTGTTTGTTGTCTATGTAACTATGTACATTATTCACTTGTTTGCTTTTGTTTTGATTTTAGCAGGGTTAGGCGGTTGCCTTGGCAACCGCGCTGCGATGCGGCATGGGATGACGTCACGGGCCGGTAACACGAGACCACAGCTGAATCCCCTGTCTGGTGGTGGCGCAGTGGAACAAGTGTATTCCATGGTTTCCATGGTGACGGACCTGCGACGCAGCCCTATGAGGTCACGGGAAGGCGACGCGGAAGCGCTGCAGGGCGTCCAGACGGACATTCTGGCGCCGTGGTGCAGGTGAGTAGCATAATGCAATGATTATCTGTTAGTGTTTATGTATAAATGTTTTCACTGTGGCTCAGTTTGGATTGTTAAGGCCCTGAGGACGGGGTTATATCCCCAAAACATGTCGGTGTCTTAAACTGACGAACTTGCTTCTTTCGTAAAGTCTGTTTGAATGCCGCCTCATTTCCCTATCATATATATATATATATATATATATATATATATACAAACAAATCCCACAACGTGGAGGTGCACTCTCGCAATAATGGAGTCATTCAATATGTAAAAATCAATCGTCACCAAGGCTTTATTCGTGTCAATGTTTCGGTCCGTGACCGGACCTTTCTCAAGACAGGTGACACATCAGTTCAGTCGAGTCGGCAATAAATACAAATACATCTGAAAGGACAATGTTCATAATTACGATCACAAGCCTCACCGGTCCCTGGAAAGCCCAGCACCAACAGGAAAAACGCCACCAACAAAGATAGATGCATAGTACAAAAAGAATATCCCCAGTGTGCTAAAGAACATATTAACAGACTCTTACTCTCCCGTACCTGTGACGTTCAATGCATCGTCAACAGATACCTTGTCATAGTTCACTATAATCGGCTTGGCCCAGGCTGAGGCAGGCACTGTCTCCTTTACTGATGAAGAGAGAAATTGTTGTTCGATAAACTCGACTTTGAGTCTCTTCCGGCCGAAACACCAGCCGATATTTATTATAAAATATTGAAACACAGGCAGAGGGAGGTTGATTTAACCCTGCACCACCAGTTCTTGTCCGAATATTTAAGGAAAAAACAAATCCCACGAGGATTTCGTATTACCAACATACCGACATTAGGTCGTAATAATCCTGTGTTCTGTAGCTGCTGGTGCGGTGTCCTTAATAAATGCTCGTTAGACCTGATAGCATTGGTGGTTGAGGAAGTAGGACAAGAGTTGAAGAAAGTGCAGATAGAGTCTGAGACAACTATCACGACTCTAACGGTATCACTTAGGGATGATAAGTCTCAGAACTGGAATGAACGATTGACCACCCCGATTGACTCATACCGTAAGGAGTTAATATCATTTAAAAGGAAGAAATTAGCCACAGTTGGTAATGATTATCAGAACCATGCAGTTTATAGGTGGCTGTTAGGGAACTCTTCCCATGAGAGACAGGGGCGCCTCGGTAGGAGACAGCGAGCCACTCCTTATCCTAGAGACTATGGCTCCTCACTATCCACATCGGATACAGATTACCCTGAGGGTCATTCTGACAACAATAATTTTTTAGAACAAGGCACAGATCGCCATACTATACACTGCCGTATGTTAAGAAGTGGCACCTACCGCATGCGAGGAGAAGGGGGTACCAACCGACGAAGGGGTAGGCGCAGGCGCAACTAGATATGGTGTTTAATCTTTCTAACACCACTCTTGATGAAGCACAATTGAAATTGCTCTCCAGGGGGCTCTCATTCGTTCCCACATGTGCACCTGACTCTTTCCAACAAACCATTGATCAGTATACGTTTGGGAGATCACTCCGATTACGTGAGTTTTTTGCTGATAAACTATCTAATACATCCAGAGTCCCATTTAAGACTAAATCCAATTTCGATCCACCGTCCTCCAATTCTAGTATACGGACATTTTTACGTCTAGTACAGCAAGAAACTAAGAGGACGCCTACTAGGCGTACATACGACAATTTATCTGCTCCAGAACGTATAGCTTTGAAACAACTACGAGATGCCCAACATCTAGTCATCAGACCAGCCGACAAGGGTGGTGCGGTCGTTGTCCAAGATTGGGAGGACTACGACCATGAGGTGACTAGACAATTATCTGATAGATCTACTTATGCGAGATTGAATTGCAACCCTGTACCACGGATTAAGGCTAAGGTAGATAGGATTATTAAGTTAGGTTATGAACATCGTTGGATCACTGACGACCTTAGAACATTTTTGACGGTTGAAAACCTGAGATGCCCGGTTATATATCTTCTACCGAAGATTCATAAGTCATTGGCACAACCCCCAGGACGACCGATCATCGCCGCTGAAGGCTCCCTACTTCAGCCATTAGCGCGATTTTTAGATAGTGTTCTACAGCCATTAGTTCAACTTATACCGAGCTATCTACGTGACACTAGTCACTTTCTGCAGAGTTTGACTGACATCCAGGTGACCAGGGGTTCTCTCTTGGCAACTATGGATGTATCTTCGCTTTATATGGTGATACCCCATAAAGAATGTCTAGAGACATTAAGACAAGCTTTTGAGTTGACACCATGTAGTGAATTTCCCACTGAGTTTCTTCTTGATCTCATTGAATTGGTTCTCACGAATAACCACTTCATGTATAAATATGATTTTTTTCCTGCAGTTATCTGGCACTGCGATGGGGTCAAATTTGGCCCCATCGTATGCCAATCTTTTTATGGCATGGTATGAGAAAACCTATATGCAACCTCGCTTTGGGCATAAGATCACATTTTTTCGTAGATTCATTGATGACATCTTTTTGATTTTGGTAGGGAACAAAGGAGGAGTTTGATAGCATGGTGGCGGAACTTAACACTCTTTCTAGCCCTATTCGCTTTACAGCCACCTGCTCTGGATCTGAGATTAATTTTTTGGACGTCACTGTAATAGTTTCGGGCTCTAGACTATTGACTACACTCTATCGCAAATCCACTGATCGTAACTCCCTATTATTAGCCTCTAGTAACCATCCTCCAGCCTTAAAAGATAGCTTGCCTATCTCCCAGTACTTGAGGGCTATGAGGATTAATTCTTAAGTAGATCGTAGACATGAACAATGTACTGAGATCAATTCTCATTTCCTAGAGAGAGGATATTCTGCCATGACACTTAAGAAATGTCTTGATAAAGCAACGGGTATATTCTCTGGAACCATCCCTAAAAAGAAGACGGACAATAGGATGATTTTCTGTACTCAATATGATGGGAGCTCCTCGAAGATTAGTAAAGCGGTACGCCGCCATTGGCCAATTCTCTCGACAGATAAGGACTTACCTTTTACACAGGTTAAAGCACCCATGATGGCCTATAGGAGAGGGGCTAACCTGAAACAGCTACTGATGCGTCCGACCCTGTTCCCGATTGAGTCTACAACCAAAACCACCTCCTCTTTGATGCAGGCCAAACCTGGCTGTTTTTCTTGTGGAAGCTGCACCACGTGTCGATCTATGTTGACTGGTGCGACTTTCAATCATCCACACACAGGGAGAACCATTAAAATTAATTACCATCTACACTGCCGTCTCGACTATGTGATCTATATCCTCAAATGCCCATGTGGACTATGTTATGTAGGACTGACCACATGGGCATTTCGTGATCGTATGGCTAATCACAGGTCCTCGATCCACACGGCATTATTGACCGGAAATACTGATAAGCCAGTGGCTCGCCATTTCTTACAAGCTAGTCATCAGGTGGCTAGCCTGAAGTGTAGACTGATTGATTGGATTCCACCCAAACCAACGGGTGGTGATAGGACCTTAGCGTTGAAACGGCGTGAAAGCTACTGGATCCAAACACTAGACACAATTACCCCGAGAGGCCTTAATGAGGGCAATCCTCTCAATTTGTTTCTGTAGACCGCTATGAGTGTGGCGTCAGTATTTCATCCCTGGGTTCAGTAGGGGTGATTGTTGGAGGTCTGTGTATGGTTCCGGGTTACTGTGTAGCAACCTTTGTAGATCTTGGTGTTGCTGATTATCATTGTGTTATTTCTCTCTAGATTTATGTACATATCAATTAGTAGTTTGAGTGCTGTATTGGTTGATTTGTTTCAGATCTTACCATTTACTGTTTGTGGCAGAGTCCACGCCTCCTGTGAACTTACCGGTCTCTGGTTCACCTGGCACCTGAAGATGTAGATTTAATATATGTGTACATACCAACATTGTCTGTATGTATGTGCACATGTATCTAAACAGGTTTTTTCATTAGTCATAGTTTTTATGTATACTATGTACGCCTCTTAGATTTGTGAGCGTTGCCATTTATGGCATGTATGATGAGAACATTGTTGGTATTGTTTATGATGATTTGTGCCCCTTTCTGTTCAGTGGATATTTGGGCTACTGGTACAAGGGGGGCGGTTCATCGGTTAGTTTTAAATTGAAATGTGGACTCTCTCTCCTTTCACTGTATAATAGTATAGGCCAATTAGTAGTGTCTATGCAGTGTTTTGTTAGGCATTGTGTAATTTGGTTAAAATTCTTCACAGTATATGTGTTGTATAGTTGCGGTTTTGTGGTCCAGCGCTATTTCCTGGACGGTGGAATGCAAACCGGCGTCACTTCCGGTCCGTGGACCGCATGTGGTGAATTGCGGCCGCGGCAGGACTTGGGGACTTGTGTGCGGTTGCAGTGTTTTACACACTGCTAAACCCCCTGCTTTAGGCTCTTGTGGTATGTGTAGTGTATGCCTTGTGGTTTGGTATAGTACAGTTTGTGGCAGACTTCCGGTTTCGCGGGCACTTCCGGCCGGCGCAGTATTTAACTTACACTCAGTGGACAGGAGAGCTATGCAGCCACATGCACAGCTTCTTCCACACTGAGTAAGTAACATTTTTGGATATTTTATTGCATGCTTAAGGTTTTTATGCGCTTTATTGATAATGGATTATATATTTTTCTTCTGGCAGCATAAAATAAAATGTGTGTGCATTACACCAGTGGCTGCATCAGTACTTGAGGTTGTCCCGTATACAGGTATCTTGCACTGTGTGGGGGTGATTGCCATTATAACTGGCTGTGCCTATTACTGTGGTGATTGCTAGTTTATATGACTCCATGTCCCCCCTTTTTTTGTATAACAGCCTGATAGACTGTGAATCCTCTATAACAGCCGATTATAGTGAACAATGACAAGGTATCTGTTGACGATGCATTGAACGTCACAGGTACGGGAGAGTGAGAGTCTGTTAATTTGTTCTTTAGCACACTGGGGATATTCTTTTTGTACTATGCATCTATCTTTGTTGGTGGTGTTTTTCCTGTTGGTGCTGGGCTTTCCAGGGACCGGTGAGGCTTGTGATCGTAATTATGAACATTGTCCTTTCAGATGTATTTGTATTTACTGCCGACTCGACTGAACTGATGTGTCACCTGTCTTGAGAAAGGTCCGGTCACGGACCGAAACGTTGACACGAATAAAGCCTTGGTGACGATTGATTTTTACATATTGAATGACTCCATTATTGCGAGAGTGCACGTCCACGTTGTGGGATTTGTTTGCATATTATTAGTGGACCTATATTGCCCATTAGGAGCACCCGCTTGTTCATCAAAAGTTTTGAGATGTGAGTGCAGGACAATCCATGTATATATATATATATATATATATATATATAGCAATAGCAATGCGGGCGGCACTGGAGGACTTGTACAGTATAGTGAATAAAACGTGCTTTATTACTGTAGATTCAATGTTTTGGGGTCGCAGCCCCTTCGTCAGGATACAAAACAGTGCAAAATACAGTGTATAAATACCTTAGTAAGCAGAGGTCCACATTGCCGCCTCCAGCCACGCTGCCCGGGTTCCGGTCCTGATGTCACTCCGCCCACAGGAAATGATGCGGCTCCGGTCCGTCTGGCTGGCACTCTGGGGCTGGGAAAAGGTAACCATGGAGACAGTCAAACAATATTGAAACAACCAATCAAGTCTCTGTGCATTGTATGGTTATATAAGTGACAGCAAATACTGATCAAGTGTCGATCAGACTGGCTGAGCAAGCTCTCTGATGATGTTGAACAGTATAAAGTAAACTTGATCAAGATCAAGAAACAAAAGAGAGTGCGAGTCCAGCAAGATTACGATCAACATAAGGTTTATTCGTGGTTGGGAAACCAGGCTACACAACCTCGTAGCGGACAATCGGCATCGTACAGGCGGAGGGTCCAACGCCCGCAATACTCTAGCACATCAGCCAGCGAGACAGAGGAGATTGCTCAGGGCACCCCACAGAGCAGGAGGGAGATCCCTTTAGGGGTACGTACCCAGGCGATAGCGGCTGGAAGAGAAATGCCCCAACGAGACGAAGGGGTAAAAAAGGCGTCAGTCGAGGAGAAAATTCAGGCACCAAACCACCAAGGGGGAGACGCAACTTATTTTTGATTTGTCCACAAGCCACATCTCTGAAATAGAATCTAAAGTGTATATACGCATTATTCGCTAAGAATTTTAATTATCTCTGTGCGTTTAACTTTCATTATGAAGGACTTCATGGTAGCCTACATTTTTAGTCTTTTCTTCAGGGTGGAGACTGGCCAGGCTGTCAGAAGAGCTGACTCTGGAACAAGCAACATACAAATGGCATTGGGAGAAGCAGTCACTCCTCAGATTCACCCCAACCACTTTCAAATTCTGCCCAGAGCTTTGTTAATTGTCATGGTGTAACAGACCTTTACCAGGAACTGCAGCCATTTGAACTGGAAATGGTACTGTGAGGAGATCAGAGGAATTCTTATAATAAAGACAGTTTCTCTGGCCAATGCCTGTGAATATTATCACTTCAGTTACATGTTTGTGCAGTGTCTTCACCTGCAACCTGGTAACATTGTACAGTTTGGGTGGATTGAAGTTGCGTAAAAGCATTATGGGGGAATCAACCTTGAGACAGAGTACATAAAGTGGTATTTCGGGTGGGTTCAGAGTATTCAAAAACTCTAAAGGATAATGAATGGTGTCCTCCGCCTCCACCACAGAATCAACCAACTCATACCTAACCATATTAGTAGCCAACTTCTTCAACAGAGTGCTGTTGATGTTAACTGCTGAGTCATTTGTTGGAGTGAGAATAGCTCTCTCCCACAGCCAAGAGACACTTTTAGCTTTATTCTCATTCAAGGCCGGATAGATCCTCTCAGTCAAAGCATTCAAGTCTGACTAAATCACAGAGGTTTTCTGAAAGACAGACTCTTACCCCCTCCTCTAGCAACTTGCTATCCCCTATTTTCAGTAGTATTTCAGAAAACTCCTCTGTTTTCAAGTTGCCTTTAAGGTGCACTCAGATGTTGACCGTCAAGGAATGGATGTTGACTCTTGGCGATAAGTAGGATGACTTGAGACATGCCTTGACCTCGTTAGGTAAGGTCTGTCCAAAGTCTATGGACAGCAGCACTATCACCCCACCCATCAGATGGGTACAGCTCCTGATGTCTTGAAGCATCCAGTTAAGAGCCTCAATGCCCCCCTTTTTGCCCATGGTGCACTCGTCCCACACGATGAGCTTGACCTCTCGAACTACCTGAACCATGTCACTTTGTTTAGAGATGTTGCAGAGCTCTGACTACAGTGGTTCAGATTGAGAGGCAACTTAAAGGCAGATTGAGCCATCTTGCCACCATCAAGTAAAGTTACAATGATTCCTGAGGAAGCAAAGGCAATGGCTATCTTCCTATCGCTACTGACTTTGGCTAACAACAGATTAATCAAAATGTTTTTTTCTGGTCTAAATCTTATCTGAATTAAGAGATAATGAAGAATTTGTTGAAAATATATATATCCACAATTGTGGGACCGGCACTCCATATAACGATAGTCAGCTGCTCCCGGTGCCCTCATAGAGAAGAATGTAGCCGATAGAGAATGCGGCACTTAGGATATTAAAAGAAGTCACAGACAATGTGGGTGTGCTGTGACTTCTTTTAATATCCTGAGTGCCACATTCTCTCTTTCTCTCTATCTCTCTCTCTCTCTCTCTATATATATATATATATATATATACACACACACATATACTTTATATATTTTTGTAACATTTTCATTTCATTTTCACTTGTGCTTTTCTGGTGTTTACATTGCATTCACTGCCACACATTGAAAGATTTTTGCACAGTTTATATTTTTTCTTGTTTTTCAATGTTTAAAAATGTTTAACAGATATGACAGCCTGTGGGGTTGCTTTAGTAGTTTGTTTTGTTTATATTGTTCAATTGTGACATAGCAGGGCAGGTGACATCACTTCCACAGGAAGTGTGAACCGTCCCAGGAAGTGAGTTGGGTGGAGCGGAGGGCAGTGTGGCTGTGACAATCACAGATGGGGGATAGGGTAAGTGCATTTAAATTTTACTGTTTGTACCACTTATTTTTATTTTCATCAAGGGGAGCATGTCCCCAAAATGTTGAATATACTTAGTTGTTTAATGATAATTCAGTCTCCAAGTGCCGCCTATCTTGGATATGTTTATATATACAATAATCCACAGTATATATGTAGAACAATGGTACAGCACTGCAAGGAATATACTAAGGTTGCCTGAGTGAGTTCCTTGGAGTACTGTACAATTGTCCCATATATATATATATATATATATATATATATATATATTTATTTATTCTCACTATGTAAAAGTTTTTGAAGCACATATTGTTTCACATGGATCCCAATATAGTAAATAATAAATTAAACATTTCAATAATTTTTCTGTACATTATTTATTCAGTGATTCACTGTTAACTATCATATTGATTGCAAAAACTTCAATAACCTAATTTAAATTCAGGAAACCCGCTTAGGGACTCCTTCCTCATGCCTAGTCAATAAAATATATTTACAAAGCTTGTCAGCAACCAGGAAGGACCTTAGTAAAAGATCTTTGTTTAATGACCTAAGCAAAATAATTATGACGGGGTCAAGGATATAGCTTAAAACAACCTATAGAATATTTAGCTGATGGCAATTCAGTCTTGATACCTACTTTTAATAACTTGAAAAAAATATTTAATTACAGTTAAAGGATGATTTATTGTCACCTATTCTGCAGAATGAACAGGGTAATAAAATATACTGTTCTCGATTCTTCAGACAATATGTTTTGTGTGTATTTGTATAGGAATACGAAGTAGCTATCAGACCATTTTATAAGGCCCATTTTCTTCACATAATTAGTTACTGTTACCATCTATCTCATTAGAACTAATTAATAGCTCTTTTAAGTGCTGTTGAGGGAATAGAATCAATTAGGAGTTTAGACCACATCTTTTAATTTGCTACCGTATTGTGGTTTTTAAAAGGCTTAAGAAAAGTTTAATTAAAAAATTATGTTTATAATGTACTAAAAAGGAATTGTGTGTGTGCGTACATATATACAGTATGTATATGTATATATACAGTATAAATAAAACAGCTCAAATAAGGTTACTCAAAAGCAAAAAAAATATGAAATGCAGAATAGCAATTTTAGATACAGATGTAGTAATGCTCTTCGTGGCTACAGCTAGGTGCGATTGCGCTTCATTGGCTGTGATTACATGCACGCCTGGTGCGCCAACAACTCACTGAGAATGCATTGAGCGGCAACTGGCGCAGCTAAGCGCTGCCAGGCACAGGTATGACTAGGTGTGCCTCATCTGCAGGTATTGTGTTGGCGAAGCCACGATTAGCGTAGCTACATCTGCATATTAATTGTAAACTTCAAGAGAAGGAGAATGGAGGACATTTCATATGTCCATAGTGTGTCCATAGTGATATAACATTTTGAATAGTATGCTGCATGAAGCAGCGGCAACAGGTGTAAGTGTTATTATGGTAACAGGTTGACCTATGAGCATGCAGATGGATCAGGCGATGGGAGGGGCTTAGTACTTATGAGGCGAGGATTGATTAGATGCTCCATCTTTTCCTCAGGAAAATTGAACAGTGAAGTGCTCTATGTTTGTGCTGTCTGAATTGCTTACAATTGTGAATTTATTGTATTGTCTTTTCAATTTCCTTTCATACTTTAGTTTTTTTCTATTTTCCTCCTTCTCCTCTAATCTTTCCTTTATCTAATCTGTTCTTTGCTTAACATGCCGAGGCCCAGCTGTGTTGCGGGTCCCCCTCTCCGGTTTATGGAAAATTGGGGAATGGGTACTGCGGAGCCATTGTCGCAGGGTAGGACTGTGCAGGGAAAAAGGCTGAGTGTATCTAATAAGGGTGGTAGGATCACCGCCAGGGGTTGGGCTCAACCTCCAGACAGAGCTTTGGTGACGGGCGGTGCTGCTTCACACAGGGGTCGGGTGACCAATATGTCTGTGACACGCTCAGGTGGCAGACATAGCGGAGAGAGTGTTACTGCAGTTAAAGAACAACCGGACAGTGTAATGTCTTGCAGTATTGGCGCTTTGGCTGATTCATGGAGTTTGGTGATCCGTGGTGCATTAGCCACAAGAGGGGTCACCTCATGATTGCATGTTCCATAGGTTCATCTTAGTCACCCTGCGGGCCCATGGGGGACAGTGGCGGCCAGAGGTGCTCGTGGCAGGTCCGGACTTTCTAGAGGTGAGCAGTCTGGATGGGAAGCTCGGGGGGGCATGTAATCAAATAGTGGTGCAAGGATCGGAAGCATTGCATGGAGTTGGTAGTAGGGAAAAGGCTAGTCTAAGAGGTTGCAATGAAGGTACAAGGGGCATGGGTCAGTGCGCAGTTACATATGGCCGAGCTAAGGCTGGTGCACTGCTGAGTGTTGAGCCTTTGAACTGAAGTGTGAGGGGCAGAAGTGTTGTTTCTGAGGGGACAGATGCTGTGCGTTCAGGATGCGGTCGCTAGGCTAGGGGGCGCAAAGCTGCTGGCTGCAATTCATCTGAGGTGGCGTCTATATACACCTCAATGATATCAGCACTCGTCCCCATTCTTGCAGCCAGCAGTACAGGGGGGAAAGATTTGAGGGGGCATATGACCACAGGGGCTAATGTGAATAGTGTGAGGGAAACAGTGGCTGCTGTCTCAAGTGCAGGAAAAAGGATGGTCAAGAGGTTCTTGATGAGTGTTTAGTGGATGTGTCCTCTTGCATTTCTCCTGCAGAGTCTGTGATTGTTCCTGATCTACAGGAGAATTCAGAAGATTCGACGGCTGTGGTCAAGTCCGCTCAGGATGATGGCAGAAGGCGTTTTGGTGAATCTGATTATGATCTTGAGGCACATCAGGAGGGTGCGGTAGCCAGCTCCTTTAATAACTCATTGGTTACAGAGAAATCATGCAAGCAGAAAGCTATGGATAAACGTAAGTGTAGGCGCAGGTGTAGGAAGGAGAGTGGTTCATCCACATCTTCCTCGAAGTCCTCAGATTTGGAGGATAGTGATTGCAGTGGCTGTATGAAGAAACATAAAAGGAAGCGCTAACACAGCAATTCTAGCAAGTCTTCGGAGGAGAGTCCTGAGGATTCGCTGCAATGTGCTAACACAGCTGTTTTAAGGGAAGTTCAGCCCAGAATGAAAGATCGCATATGAAAGGGCAGGTATGTTAACACGTTTGCGTTAATGAGCAAAGCTAAGAAGGCATTAGCTGCAGCCAAAAAGTAATCGGGTATAGGTGAGGAGGCGTACAAGTCATGTTAGAATTAGCAAAAAGGTATGTTGGTTTTGCAGCTTGTTACTTGGAGACAAGTCCATAGGAGCATATGAACATAATCAAGTATATGTATATGTAGTTTATCAGTCTTTTGAGGATGCATTGGCAAAGGTTATGTCATTTGGTAGAGGAGCCTTGATGAGTAAGATCGACATAGAGTTGGCTTTCCATCTGTTGCCTATTGATCTGGAATTTGTCCGCTATTAGGGTTTTTGACGTGCAGATGGTTTTTATGTGAACATATGTCTTCCTATGGGTTGTTCTATATCTTGTTCATATTTTGAAATTGGTGTATTGCAAAATATTGAGGCAAGTCTGGAATAATCCACTACTTGGATGTTTTTTGTTCATGGGCCCAGCTGAGTCTGATAGTTGTGGTAATATTTTACTGAATACCTTGTCATTGTTTTCCGAGTTTTGGGTTCCGGTGGCTGATGAAAAGACAGTTAGCCGTTTATCGGTTTTGACCTTCTTAGTTATTGAAATTGATACGGTTATGGGTTGCTGTCATTTGCATATGGAGAAAGTAGGGCGTTTAAGAGAGGATATAATGGTGGCATTGGCTAATGGTAAAGTGACGTTGAAGCAGACTCAATCATCATAGAGTTTGCTTAATTTTGCTTGCAGGGTTATCCTTATGGGCAAGTTTTTTTGCAGGACATTAGAAAGAGCAACAGCCGGTTTTAAGAGGCCAGGCCATTTTATTTGTTTATCTAAAGAAATTTGTAGAGATTTGCATATTTGGGAAAAGTTTTTGTCAGATTTCAAAGGTATTCGCATTTGGCAGATTGAACCCAGACCCAACATTGAAATGCAGTTGTTCACTGATGCGGCTGGTTCTTTGGGTTTTGGGGCTTACTTGGAGGGCAGGTGGTGTGCATCCCCCTGGCCCAAAGCATGGTTTAATGAAGGCCTGACAGGGAATCTATTGTTGAGATGTGCAGCGGGCACTTTTCGTGTTTTGTGTTTTGGTTTTGGTTCTAATTCCCCACTCATGTTTTAGTTTTAGATTGGTTTTGCCAAAACAAAAACTGTGTTTTGGTTTTGCATCTGGATGATTTTTGAAAAAAACATAAAAATAGCTAAAATCACAGTATTTGGGGGTAATTTTGATCCTACGGTATTATTAACCTCAATAACATTCATTTACAGTCTATTATGAACACATTACATCTCACAATATTGTTTCTAGGCCAAAAGTTTGTGCCGAGGTGGCTGTATGACTAAGCTAAGCTACACAAGTGTGCGGCACAAACACCTGGCCCATGTAGGAGTGTCACTGAAGTTGCAGACAGGATGGCACTTAAAAAAACTAGGCCCCAAACAGCACATCGTGCAAAGAAGTAAAAGAGGGGCAATGAGGTAGCTGTATGACTAAGCTAAGCGACACAAGTGTGCGGCTCAAACACCTGGCCCATCTAGGAGTGGCACTGCAGTGGCATACAGGGTGGCACTTAAAAAAACTAGGCCCTAAACAGCACATGAAAGAAAAAGAGGTGCAAGATGGAATTGTCCTTGGGCCCTCCCACCCACCCTTATGTTGTATAAACAGGACATGCACACTTTAACAAACCAATCATTTCAGCGACAGAGTCTGCCACACAACTGTGGCTGAAATGACTGGTTTGTTTGGGCCCCCACCAAAAAAAAAGCAATCAATCTCTCCTTGCACAAACTGGCTCTACAGAGGCAAGATGTCGACCTCATCCTCATCCTCCGATACCTCACCCCTTTTATTGTGTACATCCTCCTCCTCACAGAGTATTAATTCATCCACAATGGAATCCACCATCACAGGTCCCTGTGTACTTTCTGGAGGCAATTGCTGGTAAAGGTCTTCCCCGAGGAAATTATAATTCATTTTGATGAACATCATCTTCTCCACATTTTGTGGAATTAACCTCCTACGCCGATCGCTGACAAAGTTACCGGCTGCACTAAACACTCTTTTGGAGTACACACTGGAGGGGGGGGGGGGGCAACTTAGGTAAAATAAAGTCAGTTTGTGCAAGGGCATCCAAATTGTCTCTTTTTCCTGCCAGTATACGACTGTACGACAATCTGACATGCCTACTTGGATGCTGTCACTCATATAATCCTCCACCATTCTTTCAATGGTGACAGAATCATATGCAGTGACAGTAGACATGTCAGTAATCTTAGGCAGGTCCTTTAGTCCAGACCAGATGTCAGCACTCACTCCTGACTTCCCTGCATCACCGCCAGCGGGTGGGCTAGGAACTCTTATCCTTTTCCTCGCAGCCCCAGTTGCAGGAGAAAACAAAGGAGGAGCTGTTGATGGGTTATGTTCCACTTGAGTTGACAATTTTCTCACCAGCAGGTCTTTGAACCTCTGCAGACTTGTGTCTGCCAGAAAGAGAGAAACAACATAGGCTTTAAACCTAGGATTGAGCACTGTGGCCGAAATGTAGTGCTCTGATTTCAACAGATTGACCAGCCTTGAATCCTGTCAAAACGAATGAAGGGTTCCATCCACAAGTCCCAAATACTTTGCGGAATTGCTCCGTCTTAGCTCCTCCTTCAATTTCTCCAGCTGCTTCTGCAAAAGCCTGATGAGGGGAATGACCTGAATCAAGTTAGCAGTGTCTGAACTGACTTCACGTGTGGCAAGTTCGAAGGGTTGGAGAACCTTGCACAAGACGGAAATCATTCTCCACTGCACTTGAGTCAGGTGCATTCCCCTGCTTTGACTATATCGTAGGTGGATGTATAGGCTTGAATGGCCTTTTGCTGCTCCTCTATTCTCTGAAGCATATAGAGTGTTGAATTCCACTTCGTTACCACCTCTTGCTTCAGTTGATGTCAGGGCAGGTTCAGGAGTGTTTGATGGCACTCCAGCCTTCGGCACGTGGTGTCTGAATGCTGAAAATGGCCCGCTATTTTTTGGGCCACCGACAGCATCTCCTGCACACCCCTGTCATTTTTCAAAAAATTCTGCACCACCAAATTAATTGTATGTGCAAAACATGGGACGTGCTGGAATTTGGGCAGATGTAATGCACGTACAATATTGGTGGCATTGTCCGATATCACAAATCCCCAGGAGAGTCTAATTGGGGTAAGCCATTGTGCAATGATGTCCCTCAGTTTCCATAAGAGATTGTCAGCAGTGTACCTCTTACGGAAAGCAGTGATACATAGCGTATCCTGCCTAGGAATAAGTTGGCGTTTGCAAGATGCTGCTACTGGTGCTGCTGCTGTTGTTGCTGCGGGAGGCAATACATCTACCCAGTGGGCTGTCACAGTCATATAGTCCTTAGTCTGCCCTGTTCCACTTGTCCACATGTCCGTGGTTAAATGGACAGTTGGTACAACGGCATTTTTTAGGACACTGAGGACACTTTTTCTGACATCTCTGTACATTCTTGGTATTGCCTGCCTAGTGAAGTGGAACCTAGATGGGATTTGATAACGGGACACAGTACCTCAAACGATTCTCTAAGTCCCACTGAACTAATGGCGGATACCGGAAACACGTTTAACACCAACATAGCTGTCAAGGCCTCAGTTATTCGCTTTGCAAAAGGGTGACTGCTCTCATATTTCATCTTCCTCACAAAGGACTGTTAGTCAGTCAATTGCTTAGTTGAAGTAGTACAAGTGGTCTTCCGTCTTCCCCTCTGGGATGACGATCGACTTGCAGCAGCAACAACAGCAGCAGCAACAGCAGGCGGACCACTCAAGGATCCTCCAGAGGAATCCCGGTTAGGAGAGTACTCCTCACTCTTGCCAGTGACATGGCCTGCAGGATTACTGACGTTCCTGACTGAGGAGGAAGTTGACGTTGAGGGAGTTGGTGGTGTTGCTTGCAGGAGCTTGGGTACAAGAGGAAGAAGGGATTTAGGTGTCAGTGGACTGCTTACACTCTTACCCAAAGTTTCACAACCTGACACTGACTTCTGATGAATGCGCAGTAGGTGACGTATTAGGGAGGATGTTCCTAGGTGGTTAACATCCTTACCCCTACAAAATACAAATTTACAGAGGCAACACGCGGCTTGACACCTGTTGTCTGGATTTGTGGAGAAATAATTCCACACCGAAGAGGTGGCTTTTTTGGTATTTTGCCCAGGCATCACAATGGGCTAATTTATCCCATGGACACCAGCTGTCTACCCCAGTTCCTGATTTAAACAAACCACATCACCATCAGAATCCTCATGGTCAACTTCCTCCTCAGCGCCAGCAACACCCATATCCTCATCCTGGTGTACTTCAATAGTGATATCTTCAATTTGAATATCAGAAACTGGACCGTGGGTGCTACTTCCAGCACATGCAGAGGGCGGGCAAATGATGGAAGGAGCCACCTCTTCCTGTCCAGTGTTGGGAAGGTCAGGCATCGCAACAGCCGACGCACTTGGACTCTCCTTGGGGATATGTGATACCATCTTAGAACGCACATTTCTTTGCTCTTATCATTTTTTTAGCGGGAGGATGAGGGCTTCCATCGTCATGTGAAGCTGAACCACTAGTAATGAACATAGGCCAGGGCCTTCGCTGTTCTTTGCCACACCGTGTCGTAAATGGCATATTGGCAAGTTTATGTTTCTCCTCAGACCATTTAAATTTCTTTTTTTGAATCTTTTACTGAACGTTGGCTTTTGGTATTTACATGCCCTCTACTACCTCATTGGGCATCGGCCTTGGCAGATGACGTTGATGGGATTTCATCATCTATGTCATGACTATTGGCAGCAGCTTCAGCACTAGGAGGAAGAGGTTATTGATCTTTCCCTATTTTATCCTCGAAATTTTTGTTCTCCATTATTTTTCTGGAGTTATATAACAATATGCGGTACAGAAAGCGCGTACCTCTACACCACACAGGGCAAACCCTGTGAAAATTATTTGGATTAAATATTAATAACCCCTTTATTTGGAGTGAATAATATACAGCACAGGACAGCACCACTGAATTTATATGGCAGCACCACTGAACTGGATTTATATGGAATTATATGGATTTATATGGAATTATACGGCAGGATCACTGGATTAATACACCAGTACCACATGAATTATACAGCAGGATCACTGGAATTATACAGCAGGAACACTGGATTTATACAGCAGTACCGCTGGACATATGTGGCAGTATCCCTTAGTGATGTGCACCGGACATTTTTCGGGTTTTGTGTTTTGGTTTTGGATTTGGTTCCATGGCCGTGTTTTGGATTCGGACGCGTTTTGGCAAGACCTCCCTGAAATGTTTTTGTTGGATTCGGGTGTGTTTTGGATTCGGGTGTTTTTTTTTACAAAAAACCCTCAAAAACAGCTTAAATCATAGAATTTGGGGGTCATTTTGATCCCATAGTATTATTGACCTCAATAACCATAATTTCAACTCATTTCCAGTCTATTCTGAACACCTCATACCTCACAATATTATTTTTAGTCCTAAAATTTGCACCGAGGTCGCTGGATGGCTAAGCTAAGTGACACAAGTGGCCGACACAAAGACCTGGCCCATCTAGGAGTGGCACTGCAGTGTCAGGCAGGATGGCACTTAAAAAAAAAAGTCCCCAAACAGCACATGATGCAAAGAAAAAAAGAGGCGCACCAAGGTCGCTGTGTGACTAAGCTAAGCGACACAAGTGGCCGACACAAACACCTGGCCCATCTAGGAGTGGCACTGCAGTGTCAGACAGGATGGCACTTCAAACAAAAAGTCCCCAAACAGCACATGATGCAAAGAAAAAAAGAGGCGCACCAAGGTCGCTGTGTGACTAAGCTAAGCGACACAAGTGGCCGACACAAACACCTGGCCCATCTAGGAGTGGCACTGCAGTGTCAGACAGGATGGCACTTCAAAAAAAAAGTCCCCAAACAGCACATGATGCAAAGAAAAAAAGAGGCGCACCAAGGTCGCTGTGTGACTAAGCTAAGCGACACAAGTGGCCGACACAAACACCTGGCCCATCTAGGAGTGGCACTGCAGTGTCAGACAGGATGGCACTTCAAAAAAAAAGTCCCCAAACAGCACATGATGCAAAGAAAAAAAGAGGCGCACCAAGGTCGCTGTGTGACTAAGCTAAGCGACACAAGTGGCCGACACAAACACCTGGCCCATCTAGGAGTGGCATTGCAATGTCAGGCAGGATGGCACTTCAAAAAAATTGTCCCCAAACAGCACATGATGCAAAGAAAAAAAGAGGTGCACCAAGGTCGCTGTGTGACTAAGCTAAGCGACACAAGTGGCCGACACAAACACCTGGCCCATCTAGGAGTGGCACTGCAGTGTCAGGCAGGATGGCACTTCAAAAAAATTGTCCCCAAACAGCACATGATGCAAAGAAAAATGAAAGAAAAAAGAGGTGTAAGATGGAATTGTCCTTGGGCCCTCCCACCCAGCCCTCCCACCCACCCTTATGTTGTATAAACAGGACATGCACACTTTAACGAACCCATCATTTCAGCGACAGAGTCTGCCACACGAATGTGACTGAAA
The DNA here is from genome assembly GCF_028390025.1 of Pseudophryne corroboree. Classification (NCBI taxonomy): domain Eukaryota; kingdom Metazoa; phylum Chordata; class Amphibia; order Anura; family Myobatrachidae; genus Pseudophryne; species Pseudophryne corroboree. The sequence goes on along the minus strand of NC_086444.1, from coordinate 389,507,995 downwards.
TGACTGGTTGGTTTGGGCCCCCACCAAAAAAGAAACAATCAATCTCTCCTTGCACAAACTGGCTCATCAGAGGCATGATGTCCACCTCATCATCATCCTCCGATTCCTCACCCCTTTCACTGTGTACATCCCACTCCTCACAGATTATTAATTTATCCCCACTGGAATCCACCATCTCAGGTGGTGCAGCGCCAGCAGCAGTAGGTGTTACACTCAAGGATGCATCGGAGGAATCCCAGGCAGGAGAGGACTCGTCAGACTTGACAGTGACATGGCCTGCAGGACTATTGGCTTTACTGTCTAAGGAGGAAATTGACACTAAGGGAGTTGGTGGTGTGGTTTGCAGGAGCTTGGTTAGAAGAGGAAGGGATTTAGTGGTCAGTGGACTGCTTCCGCTGTCATCCAAAGTTTTTGAACTTGTCACTGACTTCTGATGAATGCGGTCCAGGTGACGTATAAGGGAGGATGTTCCTAGGTGGTTAACGTCCTTACCCCTACTTATTACAGCTTGACAAAGGCAACACATGGCTTGACACCAGTTGTCAGCATTCTGTTGAAATAATTCCACACCGAAGAGGTGATTTCTTTTTCTTTTTTTTTGACCAGGCATGTCAATGGCCATATTCGTCCCATGGACAATAGTTGTCTCCCCGAGTGCCTGGCTTAAACAAAACACCTTACCATCAGAATCCTCCTTGTCAATTTCCTCCCCAGCGCCAGCAACACCCATATCCTCATCCTTGTGTACTTCAACAGTGACATCTTCAATTTGACTATCAGGAACTGGACTGCGGGTGCTCCTTCCAGCACTTGCAGGGGGCGTGCAAATGGTGGAAGGTGCAAGCTCTTCCCGTCAAGTGTTGGGAAGGTCAGGCATCGCAACCGACACAATTGGACTCTCCTTGGGGATTTGTGATTTAGAAGAATGCACAGTTCTTTGCTGTGCTTTTGCCAGCTTAAGTCTTTTCATTTTTCTAGTGAGAGGATGAGTGCTTCCATCCTCATGTGAATCTGAACCACTAGCCATGAACATAGGCCAGGGCCTCAGCCGTTCCTTGCCACTCCGTGTCGTAAATGGCATATTGGCAAGTTTACGCTTCTCATCAAACGCTTTCAATTTTGATTTTTGGGTCATTTTAATGAACTTTTGATTTTTGGATTTTACATGCTCTCTACTATGACATTGGGCATCGGCCTTGGCAGACGACGTTGATGGCATTTCATCGTCTCGGCCATGACTAGTGGCAGGAGCTTCAGCACGAGGTGGAAGTGGATCTTGATCTTTCCCTATTTTAACCTCCACATTTTTGTTCTCCATTTTTTAATGTGTGGAATTATATGCCAGTATCAATAGCAATGGCCTACTAATATATATACTGCGCACAACTGAAATGCACCACAGGTATGGATGAATAGTATACTTGACGACACAGAGGTAGGTAGAGCAGTGGCCTACCGTACCGTACTGCTATATATACTGGTGGTCACTGTCAGCAAACTGCAGAACTAAAATGCACCACAGGTATAGAATCTAGATGGATAGTATACTTGACGACACAGAGGTAGGTAGAGCAGTGGCCTTCCGTACCGTACTGCTATATATACTAGTGGTCACTGTCAGCAAACTGCAAAACTAAAATGCACCACAGGTATAGAATCTAGATGGATAGTATACTTGATGACACAGAGGTAGGTAGAGCAGTGGCCTTCCGTACCGTACTGCTATATATACTGGTGGTCACTGTCAGCAAAACTCTGCACTATACTCCTCCTAATAATACTGCTGGTCCCCAGTCCCCACAATAAAGCAGTGTGAGCACAGATATATGCAGCACACTGAGCATAGATATGGAGTGTTTTTCAGGCAGACAACGTATACTGGTGGTCACTGGTCAGCAAAACTATGCACTGTACTCCTCCTATATAATATACTGGTGGTCCCCAGTCCCCACAATAAAGCAGTGTGAGCATAGATATATGCAGCACACTGAGCACAGATATGGAGTGTTTTTCAGGCAGACAACGTATACTGGTGGTCACTGTCAGCAAAACTCTGCACTGTACTCCTCCTATATAATACAGCTGCTCCCCAGTCCCCACAATTAAGCAGTGTGAGCACAGATATATGCAGCACACTGAGCACAGATATGGAGTGTTTTTCAGGCAGACAACGTATACTGGTGGTCACTGTCAGCAAAACTCTGCACTGTACTCCTCCTATATAATACAGCTGCTCCCCAGTCCCCACAATTAAGCAATAAGCACAAATATTTTTGCATCAAGAATTCAAGATTAATAAATGGAGAGGACGCCAGCCACGTCCTCTCCCTAACATTTCCAATGCATGAGTGAAAATGGCGGCGACGCGCGGCTGCTTATATAGAATCCGAATCTCGCGAGAATCCGACAGCGGGATGATGATGTTCGGGCGCGCTCGGGTTAACCGAGCCATACGGGAGAATCCGAGTATGCCTCGGACCCGTGCAAAATGGGTGAAGTTCGGGGTGGTTCGGTTTCCGAGGAACCGAACCCGCTCATCACTAGTATCCTTAGACATATACGGCAGTACCACTGGACATATACAGCAGTATCACTGGACTGGATTTATATGCCAGTACCACAGGAATTATGTGGCAGGATCACTGGTCATTAATGGTAGTATCACTGGACTGGGCCTATAAGCCAGTACCACTGGAATTATATGGCAGGATCACTTAAATTATACGGCAGGATCACTGGAATTATACGGCAGTACCACTGGACTTAGACGGCAGTACCACTGGACATATACGGCAGTATCACTGGACTAGATTTATATGCCAGTATCACTGGAATTATACAGCAGGATCACTGGACTTATACGGCAGGTTCACTGCAATTATACGGCAGGATCACTGGAATTATACGGCAGGATCACTGGACTTATACACCAATACCACTGGAATTATACGGCAGTATCACTAGAATTATACAGCAGTACCACTGGACTTGTACGGCAGTACTACTGGACATATACGGCAGTATCACTGGACTGGACTTATACGCCATTACCACTGGAATTATACGTCAGGATTTTTGGACTTATACGGCAGGATCACTGCAATTATACAGCAGGATCACAGCAATTATACAGCAGGATCACTGGAATTATACGGCATTACCACTGGATTTATACAGCAGTACCACTGGACATAATCGGCAGTATCACTGGACTGGATTTATACACCAGTACCACTGGATTTATATGCCAGTACCACTAGAATTATACGGCAGGATCACTGGAATTATACGGCAGTACCACTGGACTGATACGGCAGTACCACTGGACATAATCAGCAGTATCACTGGACCGGATTTATACGCCAGTACCACTGGATTTATACGCCAGTACCACTAGAATTATATGGCAGGATCACTGGAATTATACGACAGAAACACTGGAATTATATGGCAGTACCACTGTACATATATGGCAGTATCACTGGATCGGACTAATACGCCAGAACCACTGGAATTACATGACAGGATCACTGGAATTATATGGCAGGATCACTGGATTTATACGCGAGTACCACTGGAATTATACGGCAGGATCAATGGACGTATACGCTAGTTCCACTGGAATTATATGGCAGGATCACTGGAATTATACGACAGGATCACTGGATTTATACGGCAGTATCGCTGGACATGTATACGGCAGTATCAATGGACATATACGGCAGTACCACTGGACATATACAGCAGCACAGGGACACCACCTCTGGACTGATTCAGGACAACACAGCACCACTTCAATGGACTGGACTTATACAGCATCACTGGACATATGGCAGCAGAGGACACCGCCACTGTGACTGAACTGATGCAGCACAAGACACCACTACTGGAATGATGCAGCACAACACAGCACCACTGCACTGGACTTATACAGCAGCACTAGGCATATGGTAGCAGAAAACACAACCACTGTGACTGGACTGATGCAGCACAAGGCTCTAACTGAACTGATGCAGAACACTGAGGACGGAGACACTTCCTCTGTCTACACTCTCCCATGCCAGATTGGAAATGGCGGTGACGCACAGCGACTTATATGGAATTCAAACCCCACGAGAATTCAACAGCTGGATGATGACGCTTTGCCTCGTTCTGGTTTCCGAGTCAGGCGGGAAAACCCGAGCCTGACTCGGATCTGGGCTCGGGTAGTGAAGTCTGGTTGGGTTCGGTTCTCTGAGAACCGATCCTGCTCATCTCTAATATATATATATATATATATATATATATATATACTGTACCTAGTCTATTTAGACAGCACACATGTCAGTATATACTGTAAATCAGCCCGGTGCTCTCGGTAGGTACTTCCACAGCGAGGACTCCAACACAGCAAACAGAGATGGTGGCATTCAGATAATGAATGACAGCAACCAGCAGATAAGTATACCAACGTTTCAAAGGTTTATTTCATCATAAGGGTTTATATAATATACAGTACATTGTCAAACTGTTGCTTTAGACACTTGTCTGGTAGGCCCCAGGTTTTTTTGATGATGAGCTGCTCCAGTGTAGTGTGTCAGTCGGCCCTCACACACCTTCATAGCTGACATTCACCTCTCACATCAATGGCACATGGAGCTCCACGTTGCTTATTCGCAATGGTGCTATTTGTCCAGTCACGATACACCTTCACCACAGCAGCACACGAAAAGTTCACAAACTGTGATATGTGTGCAGATGGCCTATCGCATACCTTATATACCCACCAAGCCAGCGCACAACACATGATGTACTTCATGGCAACGTCACTGCTTCATGGGCTACGCCTTGTCAACACACAGATCTATGTTTTGACCTTCCACAGGGGTCTTAACTATGAACTATGCACCACCATTCCAAATGTAATTTACTGTACCTGTCTGGCAACTCAGTATAAATTTGGTAAGTATAAATAGCTTACCAAATACACTAAAGCTGTTAGAGGTAAAAAAAAAAAAAAAAACAGCCACCACAGGCATCACATCCATACAGCAAATCCGATACAAGTGTCAGTATTCTTCTATCATTCTCTCATTGTCTAATTCTGCAAAATCTTAGTTTACTAATATTAAATGCCCTAAATTATACAGTGGCATTTAAAAGTGGGTATTAATAAAATATTAAGTTATAATCTCGACTGTATCCCAGAGGTAGGCAAAATACAGTATAACCCACCAATAATACATACTGTATATGTACTACAGTATAGATATCTCTAAAAATTGGGTCAATGCTACCGACCCATATACGGGCCCGTTTTTCCGTCGCATGCTGGTACTTGTGGTTCTCCAAGTACCAGCATGCGGGGGAGGCTTGCTGGGACTTGTAGTACTGCTACTAAAAACAATATCTTTTCTTTTACAACAAAGGCTATCAGCCCTCCCATCCGCAGCCCATTGGATGGGTGGGGGACAGCCTCGGGCTTCACCCCTGGCCCTTGGGTGGCTGGGGGGGGGACCCCTTGATTGAAGGGGTCCCCACTCCCCCAGGGTACCCCGGCCAGGGGTCACTAGTTGGATTTTTGATGCCACGGCCGCAGGGCACTATATAAAAGTGACCCCCGGCTGTGGCATTATCTGTCCAGCTAGTGGAGCCCGGTGCTGGTTTTAAAAATACGGGGGACCCCTACTCTTTTTGTCCCCCGTATTTTTGGGACCAGGACCAGGCGCAGAGCCCGATGCTGGTTGCTTAAATATGGGGGAACCCCTGTCATTTTTTTCCCCATATTTCTGCAACCAGGATCGGCTCAAAGAGCCCGAGGCTGGTTATGCTTAGGAGGGGGGACCCCACGCATTTTTTTTTATTATTTTACAGTGTTTCATTTAAAAAAAAAAAAAAAAAACCCCAGCACGGATCACACAGATCCGGCCGAGATTGATTGTAAAAAAATTCGGCAGTGTTTTGCTAATCACTGCCGTAAAAATAGGTAAAAAACCACGAATGACATCGACATCGGAAGAAAAGAAAAACCCGAATACGACAGCTTAGTAAATCCATCGTAATCAATTCAAAAAGTTGCAGTTTTACACTGTCGATGTCATTCGTGATTGAACTTTGACCTTTTTTCGGAAATTACGAATCTTAGTAAATTTACCCTATGGTCAATTATCATGTAAAACAGACTTATAAGGTCATGCTTAGCAAATATAAAGTCACGTGCCACAGGCTTGTTCTATGTTCCATCCAATAGTGCCCATCTGATCGAAGATCTGTGGTTAACATGCTGCTAGTTTTCCCTACATATGCCAGTCCACATAGTCAATGTAATAGATAAACTACAACTTATGTAGTACATTTCATGTGATGCTTAATATCAATCTTTGATCTCAATTGTGGATGTCTTTAATGTGTTCCAGTAATCATTACTTAGCAAGTATTACATCCGGTACATTAAAAACAACCATTCTTAGTTCATCACATCCACGTGTATCCCACCTTTGGTTGAAAGTTAGCATATGTCTCATCAAGAGGTCTTGTAAATTAGGTCCCATATTACAGTATGTGAAATCATAGGGTTTGGAGTCAGAGCCTACTACATTCCAATGTTTGTGAATGGCCCCACTGAAATGGGTTGAGTTAGTGTCATGAGTGGTAGTAATGATCACATTATCATCCATAATTCTCTTCTCCTTATGTTGCCAACTTTAGATCTAGCCCTGCTGAGGCATTTCTCACTGCTGGTGATTGTCCTCACTTTTTTCACTGCTGGTCACTGCCCTCTTTCTTTGAACCTTAACGCCACCTTATTCAGTTGTATACTGTATTAGCTTGTTCAGTATCACTATCAATATGCAACACTTGTCGGAACTGTGAAATGGGCAGTCCATCTTTGAGCGCTGCTGGATGATGACTTTTGGCACACAGTGTGGTATCACGGACAGTGTTTTTTTTATATAGTGTATTCTCCATGAGTATGGGTGATGTTAACTGAATTTGTGTATCCAGTTCATTTAAATCTGCAACCATTTGTTCAAATGCTTCTTTGGTATTAATCCACAGAAGACAGATGTCATCAATGTACAGCTGGAACCGTATCTGTGAAATATGTGCTCTTACTTTCAGCCATAAAGATATTGGTGTATGATGATATCAAATTTGAAGCCATTGCAGCCCCAGCATAATTCATACACAGTAGTACCCATCACCATAGCAGACATTATTATTAGTGAAAATCAATTCAATAATTGCACATATACAAACAACAGGTGAACAATTATACAGCCCTTTAATAAGTCATTTTCATACAGCCACTATACCCAATTCATGAGGTATCACAACGTACAATAAAGAAATATCCATTGTGGCAAGTAACAGAAAGTCTGGAATTTCAGACAAGGACCAGACCAGAGACAAAATGTGTGCTGAATCTTTCACATAACTAGGGAAATTCACAAACACAGGTTGCAGAATATGATCAACCAGCTGTGATATCGATTGCAAGACCCTGGCTGATATGATTGGTCTACCAGGAGTGTCACGATCCTAGGCACGGTGATTCCACAGATACGCCAATCTGCTAATCCCTGCCACATGACACCGCTACTGGATACCTGAGCGCATGCGTTAATTTCACACAATCACTGCCACCAGCCAAAGTACAAACGCTTAGGGTATGACCCAAGGCAAACTTATTGCTTTTTCCCGCACCTAGAATTATTAATATTTTGGTAACGCCTCTTTCAGAGAGTTGGGCTGGATACACAACAGAAACCAGATCTAAAATTGATTATTTAATTCAAGTAAAACACTTCAAAGCTTATGTTACAGAAAAAAGAAAGTTACAAGAATATAATGATAAAAAGTCAAAGTCACAGCAGAAAAGACAACTTCAAGAAAATAAAAATAGGGAGATGAAAAACCCACCGATCCTAGCACATGGAGCATGGGACGATGGGAGGAAGTGAAGCCTCTTCAGATATATCGGAACATTGCAGAGCCAGAACGCTTCTCCTCCTGACTCGCTTCTTTGATAATGGACACTTTGCAGCCTGTGTTTCTCCTATTTAAAACTCAGGTTGCCCATTCAGCACCCCCCTCCCCCCCTGGAGAGTTCATTTTAACCTTTTCCAGATCAGAGTTAATTGTGTAAATTTAACTGTAACATGGGGTCTCTTCATCATATACACAGGGGCTGGCTAATTACTCTTCCCCTTTCTTTTGAAGCTAGGCAATAAGATTTATCAATCATGCTAAGACACTGTTAAAACTTATACTGTGGGGTCTCTTAGAAGTACTAGCAGTCCAAACTGCCTTATCTTTTAATTGCTTGTTTGAAGCTCTGGCCATGGTTCTTGTGTAAACAAATGGCTAGTTCTAAGAGGACACAGACCAGGAAGGGCTTAACATCTTTCCGGCCCTAACTCTGGTTCTGGGGTAATTAAACTAGTTCTGGTCACGAGGAATTTCACGCCTAAGTCAGTCAGTGTGTCTCTGAGTTCTGTGGCTACAATGAAATGCCAGCAAATCAATCATGCTTCAACCATTTGACATGCAATTGGAATAATATAAATTTCAATCATGCCCATTTCGATATAACCCAGATGCATTGGCATCACATCCATTGATACGTTACTTGGAAATCCTGGTATCATCTATATGGATATCACACTGTTATGATTCCAGCACCCTGGTCTGAGGTGGTCCTATTGCAAGGACCGGAGCACTGGAACGGAATGCTGGGGAAGGGAGCGGGAATAGAAAGTAGCCCCTGGCGCCCTAACTCCGTTGTCTCGCCCGTGTTGTCAGAAATCCCCTGCGAGACTATGGTTGCTTGAGCCCATGGCAGCCGCGTTTGAAGGGCGGATTATGTCTGCCCAACTCCGATGCCCCCTCAGGTCTTAATGGGAGACAAAGGGAAATCCGAGACAGGGTGATAACAAGGGGCCCTCTGACTAAACAACCAGGCCAGGGGCTACAAACTAACTGACTAATCCTGAGGTATGTGCGGTAACCCGCCAGGGAAAAGGACAACCAAAATCCACTAGTCCGTACTCCTACCCAGCACCGCTGGATACCAGAGTGGATCTGTGGGAGCGGAATCCTCCGCAAAAGCTCCGAAACACAAATAATAAATGACAAATAATAAAGCGGCCCAAGCCGCAACACACGGCTACGCCGTGACTCACGAACACCACTGGATGTTCAAAAGGTGCTCAGTCAGGACTCCAGGAACAGATGACGACTTCCGAGTACAGGACAACTGAGAACAGGAACGACCGGATACAGCAGGACTGGAAACACTCACAGCAAACAGATTCAGCATGCAGGAAGCTATTACCGGCGTCTGTGAGAAGCCCAGGAAGTGTATTTAACAGGGAGTCCTCCAATCAGCTGTTTGGAGGCTGATTGGATTAGATGCCATACAGCTGCCAAGCTGCATGGCCAGGAAAACAGATATCTATTAATTAAATTGAACCCAGCAACGGGGAAACGCAGTCCGTAAGTGGCGTCCCCGTTGCTAGGGTCCGTGCGGCTCCATGCGCCCGGCGTCTAGCGTTGCCAGGGAGCCGGCAGCTGTACGCGCACGGCGTCCCTGGTTGCTAGGCGCCGGGCCGCACCGACGAGCGGACCCCGGCGCCTAACAGTACCCCCCCCCTTGAGGAGGGGTCAAGGAACCCCTAAAGCCAGGTTTCCGAGGAAATTCCCGAAAAAATGCCCTCTTGAGCCTCGGGGCATGGAGATCCTTATCCAGGACCCAAGACCTTTCCTCTGGAAAATAGCCTCTCCAGTGCACCAGAAAATAAAGCCGACCCCGGGACAATTTGGAATCGAGAACCTTCTCCACCAAGAACTCCTGATGACCCTGTACATCTACTGGTGATTTCCCCTGAGAGATCTTCCGAGGAAATCTACTGGAAGAAACGTATGGTTTCAACAAGGAGCAATGGAACGTATTTCCGATCCGGAGAGCTCTTGGTAAACGTAACCGGAAAGCAACTGGATTGATTTTTTTAATAATATAAAATGGTCCAATAAATTTGGGGCCCAATCTAGCTGAGGTTTGTCAAAGTTTAATGTTACGAGTCGACAACCATACCCTATCTCCCACCTTAAAAGTGCAAGGCCGCCGGAGCCTGTCAGAAAAATTTTTCTCTCGAAATGCCGCTTTTCTGAGAGCAAGGTGCACTTTTCTCCAAATGAGTCTGAGATGAGAGGTTAAGGTTAGCGAGGAGACAGAGGAATGTTGAAAAAAAGAATTAGCTCTGGGGTGAAAACCAAAAACTGAAAAGAATGGAGACACATTAGTGGAGGAATGACAAGAATTGTTGTAAGCAAACTCCGCCAAAGGAAGAAACTCGGACCAATCATTCTGGAGTTTGGCTGAGTACAAACGCAAATACTGTTTTAATGATTGATTAACTCGCTCGGTCTGCCCGTTGGATTGGGGATGGTAGCCGGACGTTAAAGACAATTTCATCTTTAATGAGGCACAAAAAGACTTCCAAAATTGTGCAATGAATTGTGGACCCCGATCAGAAACAATATCAGTGGGTAACCCATGAAGTCTGAAAACATGGCGGAGAAACAAAACTGCCAATTCCTGGGCAGATGGCAGTCGGGGAAGAGCAATGAAATGGGCCATCTTGCTAAAACGGTCCACTACCACCCATATGACTCGGAATCCGGCTGACAGAGGGAGGTCTACCACAAAATCCATGGAAATATGAGACCATGGCCTGAGAGGAACATTTAAGGGCATAAGTTGCCCGATGGGTAAGGAACGGGGAACTTTATGCTGTGCACAGACCTGACAAGAAAAAACAAACTCCTTAATGTCTTTAGAAAGACCAGGCCACCATACTGAGCGGGAGACTAATTCCAAAGTCTTAGAGGTCCCCGGATGCCCGGCAACTTTGCTATCATGAAACTCAGTCAAAACAGTAGCTCTCAAAAACTCAGGGACATAAAGACGACCAGCAGGAGTATTTCCAGGAGCTTGATGTTGAAGCTGCTTTAACTGGGTAAATAAATCTTGTGTGAGGCCTGCCCAAATGACTGAAGACGGAAGTATGGGAGTAACAGGACTGTTATTATGAACTGGAAGAAAACTGCGTGACAGGGCATCCGCCTTGGTATTCTTGGAACCTGGCCTGAAGGTGATAATAAACTTGAAACGAGTAAAAAATAAAGCCCAGCGAGCCTGCCGGGCATTCAGCCGTTTAGCTGATTCGATGTACTGAAGATTTTTGTGGTCAGTCAATACTGAAATGGTATGTGTTGCTCCCTCAAGCCAATGCCTCCACTCCTCGAAAGCCCATTTAATAGCCAGTAACTCCCGGTTACCAACATCGTAGTTGGATTCAGCGGAAGAGAATTTCCTGGACATAAAGGCACAAGGATGTAATTCTAGAGAGTCCGGATCCTTCTGAGATAGGATAGCCCCCACTCCAACCTCCGAGGCATCAACCTCAACAATGAAGGGCAATTCTGGGTTGGGATGTCTGAGGACTGGGGCTGAGACGAAAGCTTGTTTCAAGGCCTGAAATGATAACTCAGCTTCACGTGACCAGTTGGTAGGATCCGCTCCCTTCCTAGTCAGTGCCACAATGGGAGCAACCAGGTCGGAAAAAGAATGAATAAATCTTCTATAATAATTCGCAAACCCTAAAAAGCGCTGAATTGCTTTTAAGTTGGTGGGTTGCGCCCAACTAAGGATGGCTTGGAGCTTCTTTGGTTCCATACAGAATCCCCGAGGGGAAATAATGTACCCTAAAAAGGATACCTCCGTGACATGAAACTCACACTTCTCCAGCTTGGCATAAAGGTGATTTTCACGTAATTTTTGAAGAACCTGACGCACCTGGGTAACATGTTGTTCTATAGAGTCAGAATAGATCAGGATATCGTCTAAGTAAACGACCACGAATCTTCCAAGAAAATCACGGAGCACATCGTTAATGAGATCCTGGAAAACTGCCGGAGCATTAGACAAGCCGAACGGCATCACCAGATACTCGTAGTGACCCGACTGAGTACTGAACGCCGTTTTCCACTCATCTCCTGACTTGATTCGGATGAGGTTATACGCTCCCCTCAGGTCAATCTTAGAAAAAATCACAGCCGAACGCAGCTGGTCAAAGAGGACAGAAATCAGCGGCAGAGGGTAAGTATTTTTAATTGAGATCTTATTCAGAGCTCTAAAGTCAATGCAAGGTCTGAGTGATCCATCTTTCTTCTCCACAAAGAAGAAGCCTGCACTTAAAGGGGATTTAGATGGCCTGATAAATCCTTTCCCTAGGCTCTCCTTAACATACTCATTCATGGCCGCAGTTTCTGGTCCGGACAATGCATATAACCTTCCCTTTGGCAATGTGGCACCAGGAATTAGCTCAATAGCACAATCATAAGGCCGATGGGGAGGCAGAATGTCCGCATTGCCCTTGGAAAATACATCAACAAAGTCCTGGTATTCCACGGGAATGGGTTCAGGAATGGCAGCAGCTATTCTGACGGGAAACGTAATACATTCCTTATTACAGATGGTACCCCATTGTGAGATCTCCCCCGACTGCCAATCAATGATGGGATTATGAAAGGCCAGCCAAGGGTGACCCAGAACCACTGGAACTGCTGGGCAATGGGTAAGGAAAAACTCAATCTTTTCGGAATGAAGAGCTCCTACCGTAAGTAGTACAGGGGGTGTACAGAGGGAAATAACCCCATTGGACAAGGGACTCCCATCTAAACCATGCATGGTGATACACCTACCCAAGGTTAACTGAGGAATACCTAAGGCCTTGGCCCACGTTAAGTCCATAAAGTTCCCTGCAGCTCCACTGTCAACAAAAGCCGACACCGAAGAACTGAGGCTGCCAAAGGAAACTTTAGCTGGGACTAACAGGGAGTTACTCGAGGAGATAAGCTGCAGACCAAAGTGAACCCCCTCACAATTCACTTGGTCGAGGCGTTTCCCGACTTGTTCTGACAATTACGGGAAAAATGTCCCTTACCCCCACAGTACAAACAAAGACCAGAGTTTTGCCTTCTGGCTCTTTCTTCTGGAGACAGCCTGGAGAGACCCATCTGCATGGGCTCCTCTATGTCTTCAGGAATGGAAAATACACAAGGAGTAGACCTGACAGGTGCTCCTTTTTCAGCCCTCCGCTCTCTGAGACGACGATCAATCTTAATAGAAAGCTCCATGAGTTTATCGAGCGTCTCAGGAGCGGGATACTGAAGGAGACTGTCTTTTATAGACTCAGATAAGCCGAGGCGAAACTGACTGCGCAGAGCTGGGTCATTCCAGCCACAGTCGTTCGACCAACGGCGAAACTCTGTACAATAAACCTCTGCAGGATCTCTACCTTGTCTGAGAGCGCGTAACTGACTCTCGGCGGATGCCTCCCTATCAGGGTCATCATACAAAAGCCCTAAAGACCCCAGAAAGGCGTCTACTGACAACAATGCCGGATCCTCTGCTTTTAAACCAAAAGCCCAGGTCTGGGGATCCCCCTGGAGCAAAGAAATAATAATTCCGACCCGCTGAGATTCAGTACCTGAGGAGATTGGTCTTAAACGAAAATAAAGTTTACAGGACTCTTTAAAATTAAAAAAACTGCTTCCTATCACCAGAAAAACGGTCAGGCAAGTGCATTTTTGGTTCAGGGACTACCCTCGGGAAAGTTCGTAAAAGATCTTCCTGCGACTTCACCCGAAGGGAAAGATCCTGAACCATTTGAGTAAGTTCTTGAATCTGGCTAACTAGAAGCTGGCCAGGATTTGGCCCTAAACCAGTGGGATTCATGGGGCCGACAATTCTTAAAAAACTGAATAAGGGAAAAAATCAAACCCTGTTTAATTTTAAGTTTTGGTTTGGCCGGTAATAATGTTATGATTCCAGTACTCTGGTCTGAGGTGGTCCTATTGCAAGACCGGAGCACTGGAACGGAATGCTGGGGAAGGGAGCGGGAATAGAAAGTAGCCCCTGGCGCCCTAACTCCGTTGTCTCGCCCGTGTTGTCAGAAATCCCCTGCGAGACTATGGTTGCTTGAGCCCATGGCAGCCGCGTTTGAAGGGCGGATTATGTCTACCCAACTCCGATGCCCCCTCAGGTCTTAATGGGAGACAAAGGGAAATCCGAGACAGGGTGATAACAAGGGGCCCTCTGACTAAACAGCCAGGCCAGGGGCTACAAACTAACTGACTAAACCTGAGGTATGTGCGGTAACCCGCCAGGGAAAAGGACAACCAAAATCCACTAGTCCGTACTCCTACCCAGCACCGCTGGATACCAGAGTGGATCTGTGGGAGCGGAATCCTCCGCAAAAGCTCCGAAACACAAATAATAAATGACAAATAATAAAGCGGCCCAAGCCGCAACACACGGCTACGCCGTGACTCACGAACACCACTGGATGTTCAAAAGGTGCTCAGTCAGGACTCCAGGAACAGATGACGACTTCCGAGTACAGGACAACTGAGAACAGGAACGACCGGATAAAGCAGGACTGGAAACACTCACAGCAAACAGATTCAGCATGCAGGAAGCTATTACCGGCGTCTGTGAGAAGCCCAGGAAGTGTATTTAACAGGGAGTCCTCCAATCAGCTGTTTGGAGGCTGATTGGATTAGATGCCATACAGCTGCCAAGCTGCATGGCCAGGAAAACAGATATCTATTAATTAAATTGAACCCAGCAACGGGGAAATGCAGTCCGTAAGTGGCGTCCCCGTTGCTAGGGTCCGTGCGGCTCCGTGCGCCCGGCTTCTAGCGTTGCCAGGGAGCCGGCGGCTGTACGCGCACGGCGTCCCTGGTTGCTAGGCGCCGGGCCGCACCGACGAGCGGACCCCGGCGCCTAACACACACTACTTATTAACAGGCCTATTCCTACTTGAAATAGCCTGGAACACGACACCTCCCTCTTTAAGATCAGCATGGGAGCAGTGGCAGATCAGGCCGAAGTCTCCTATGACCTTTTCACACAGGATTTATACATAAACACACACAGGACTTTTGCAGAGATTGATCAATACAATATTATTTGCAGTTATGCACATGCTGGCGTCAGAATGGCGTCCAATCATGACAAGTAGGCCTGTGCAACCTTTTAGGTATTTTCGGAAATGGTGTACAATATAAGACAAATGGGGTACACAACCAGCAAAAGTGTTTACAATTTTTCATCAATGCAGCCTGCATTAATCACTTGTTCAAAAAACGAATCAACCTTTTGTTTAATCAAGTAAATAGTAATCTTGCGATAATGTCTTAGAATTGTCTATCTGGTTACGTACATCATTATCATAATCAGAGTAAAGAAGGACCACCACTGCCCTGCACTTGTCAGAGTAACATATTACAATTTAGTTTTTATTTTTAAATTCAATAGCCAATCTCTGTTCTATTTTTAAATTATCGTAACCACTGAATGCTGACCACATGGGCTCCCATGTATCCTGTACTAACCCCAAGAAGGTCTTAATATTGTGATTAGTACCCCGGGGGGTGAAATTGGCTAGGCTTCATTCCCTCCTCTCACATGGCGCATGGAGGGGGTTGCCGAGTGTACACAGGCACGCCATAATATCTGCACCATTCACTACATGCTGAGAGTGGTACTGCGCTGTTCCACTCTGCTCCTCCTCCCTCTATTGCAGGAGCGGGCTTTGCCAAGAAGTATCTACCACCTTGGTGGGTGGCATATTGGGCCACCTAAGATCGTTGGCCTTCAGCTGCACTATGTGACAGAGTCAATGCAACAGCCTAAGGGTTCTACTCCACATAACACAACCCAGCCAGCTCCCCTCCTCACTAAAGCGCTGTGGCTGTTAACAATGTGGCTGTCAATGAATAGGAGTCTGCCAAGAAGGATGGATATTCTAAGATGAGTGCTGAAGAGTAATAATAAGAGTGATGAGAGTAATAATTTTAAGGTAACATACCTCCCAACATTTAAGATAACCAAGATGGGACTACTGAGCGCACACAGCTAAAAAGGGGACATGTCTTCATTAAAAGGGGCATGGCTACACGAGAATGATGCAGTCGCAAATTCATGCCTCCAGCCCCTCTGTCCTCAGTGCAAAGATGCTGTACGCACTACGTGTATTTACTGCTGCTCTGGCAAACAGAGTAGTGGGTTACAGAGGGCCTCCCAACTGCCCCCGCAACATCACGGGATATTGCGGCTCTCTGGTGGGACAGTGAGATGGTGACAAAAAAACCGTGACTGTCCCACATAAATCGGGACAGTTGGGAGGTATAAGGTAAGTTTTTGTCTTGAGAAATGCTTGCTTGTGTGTAACTGTTGCAAGCATTCACTGGTGCCCATTTGTATGTAGTACAGAAGTTTTTAATTGCATTTACTTCATCATATTCAGTGGAATGTGGGTTCAATGCAGTCACACTCAGTAGTTAACAAAAAAAAAGAAACCAATTGCAAATAGCTACTGTAATTGCGGTGATTTAAGAATGCTGCTGACAAAAATAAAGCTGAACATTAATAAATTGGTAGCAATGCACCAGGTTCATCCTTCTCATTAGGATTATTTTTAATGTTATTTGTGATTTTTATTTTATTATTATACCTTATTATCTTAATTTACTGTGTGCAAAACAAATGTTACTATGGTCAATTTTAAAAATTCTATTATCATTTCAAGCTTCAAGGTGTCTTATTTTCAACATCTTTCTTTACTATGTTTTAGGACTTTGGTAGAAACATAGATACATAAAAGAACGCAAATTTGTCACTGCATCTTTCTGTTTGTTTGCTTAAAGAAGGCAGATTTCTAAAGAGGTGGTGGTAGACCAAATAATTTTGGTAACCTCTGGTTTATAGTACATCTGATAACTTAGGTCGTGATTGCATATAGACAGTAAGGGGGTATCCAATTATGACTGCAGGTAATTGTATCGCCGGGGGTTATCCTATTAGCCCCAATGCGGTGTGCTACTCCCTCTCGAAGCACCCAAAGCATATTCCTTGATAAGCGAGCAGCTGTTGCAGTGATAACACATGGGGTCGGAACTAATCCCCGATCGTATGTGTTTTTGCGCAATCCGAGACCGTTTTCGGCTGATGAAAATGGCCTGCAATAGGACCATCAGTCATTAATTACGATAACTGTCCATTTTTATTGGCCAAAACGGCATTAGTGCTAATTAGATACCCTCCAAAATGTCAGCTCTTGAATTAAATATTAGTTACAAAAGAATATTTAGTATTGATCATGAGTGTGATATCACTTGGTAAATTTTTGTAATTTTTAAACAAAACCTGGTGATTTTGTGTTAATGAACTCTCACACCCACATGTCATACATGAGCAGACAGACCTTGTTGTACCGGTCCTCTTCACATTGGGCCTAATTCAGACCTGATCATAGCCGAGCAAAATTTTGCACAGCTACGATCAGCCACCCTGACAGGTGGGGGGATGCCCAGCACATGGATAGTCCGCCCTGCATGTCTGGCCCTCCCCCCGCCGCACAGATACAAAAGCATCGCACACCGGCGATGCTTTTGTACCTGAAGAGTAGTGATGAACGGGTTCGGTTCCTTGGAATCCAAACCCCCCCGAACTTCACCCATTTTACACGGTTCCGAGGCGGACTCGAATCTTCCCGCCTTGCTCGGTTAACCCGAGCGCGCCCGAACGTCATTATCCTGCTGTCGGATTCTCGTGAAATTCGTATTCTATATAAGGAGCCGCGCGTCGCCGCCATTTTCACTCGTGCATTGGAGATGATAGGGAGAGGACGTGTGCAGCGTTCTCTCAGTTGTGTTCAGTGTGCTGCAAATATCTGTGCTCAGTGTGCTGCAAATATCTGTGCTCAGTGTGCTTGCAAATATCTGTGCTCAGTGTGCTGAAAATATCTACGTTCTCTGCCTGAAAAACGCTCAATATCTGTGCTGCATTGTAGTATATAGTAGGAGGACAGTGCAGAATTTTGCTGACCAGTGACCACCAGTATTATATCAGAACGGTACAGTAGTCCACTGCTCTACCTACCTCTGTGTCGTCAAGTATACTATCCATCCATACCTGTGGTGCATTTTAGTTGTGCGCAGTAGTAGGAGGACAGTGCATAATTTTGCTGACCACCAGTATATAATATATAGCAGAACGGTACAGTAGTCCACTGCTCTACATACCTATGTGTCGTCAACTATACTATCCATCCATACCTGTGGTGCATTTTAGTTGTTGTGCGCAGTAATATAGTAGGAGGACAGTGCATAATTTTGCTGACCACCAGTATATAATATATAGCAGTACGTTACAGTAGTCCACTGCTCTACCTACCTCTGTGTCGTCAAGTATACTATCCATCCATACCTGTGGTGCATTTAAGTTTTGCGCAGTAGTAGGAGGACAGTGCATAATTTTGCTGACCACCAATATATAATATATAGCAGTACGGTACAGTAGTCGACTGCTCTACCCACCTCTGTGTCGTCAAGTATACTATCCATCCATACCTGTGGTGCATTTAAGTTTTGCGCAGTAGTAGGAGGACAGTGAATAATTTTGCTGACCACCAGTATATAATATACAGCAGTACGGTACAGTAGTCCACTGCTCTACCTACCTCTGTGTCGTCAAGTATACTATCCATCCATACCTGTGGTGCATTTTAGTTGTTGTGCGCAGTATATATAGTAGGAGGACAGTGCATAATCTTGCTGACCACCAGTATATAATATATAGCAGTACGGTACTGTAGTCCACTGCTCTACCTACCTCTGTGTCATCAAGTATACTATTCATCCATACCTGTGGTGCATTTAAGTTTTGTGCAGTATATATAGTAGGAGGACAGTGCATAATTTTTTTGACCACCAGTATATAATATATAGCAGTACGGTAATGGAGTCCACAGCTCTACCTACCTCTGTTTCGTCAACTATACTATCCATCCATACCTGTGGTGCATTTAAGTTTTGCGCAGTAGTAGGAGGACAGTGCATAATTTTGCTGACCACCAGTATATAATATAATGCAGTACGATACAGTAGTCCACAACTCTACCTACCTCTGTGTCGTCAAGTATACTCTCCATCCATATCTGTGGTGCATTTAAGTTTTGCGCAGTAGTAGGAGGACAGTGCATAATTTTGCTGACCACCAGTATATAATATATAGCAGTACGGTAAAGTAGTCCACTGCTCTACCTACCTCTGTGTCGTCAAGTATACTATCCATCCATACCTGTGGTGCATTTTAGTTGTTGTGCGCAGTATTTATAGTAGGAGGACAGTGCATAATTTTTCTGACCACCAGTATATAATATATAGCAGTACGGTACAGTAGTCCACTGCTCTACCTACCTCTGTGTCGTCAAGTATACTATCCATCCATACCTGTGGTGCATTTTAGTTGTTGTGCGCAGTATATATAGTAGGAGGACAGTGCATAATTTTTCTGACCACCAGTTATAATATATAGCAGTACGGTACAGTAGTCCACTGCTCTACCTACCTCTGTGTCATCAAGTATACTATCCATCCATACCTGTGGTGCATCTAAGTTTTACGCAGTATATATAGTAGGAGGACAGTGCATAATTTTGCTGACCACCAGTATATAATATATAGCAGTACGATACTGTAGTCCACTGCTCTATGTACCTCTGTTTCGTCAAGTATACTATCCATCCATACCTGTGATGCATTTAAGATTTGCGCAGTAGTACGACGACAGTGAATAATTTTGCTGACCACCAGTATATAATATATAGCAGTATGGTACTGGAGTCCACTGCTCTACCTACCTCTATTTCGTCAACTATACTATCCATCCATACCTGTAGTGCATTTAAGTTTTGCGCAGTAGTAGGAGGACATTGCATAATTTTGCTGACCACCAGTATATAATATATAGCAGTATGGTACTGGAGTCCACTGCTCTACCTACCTCTGTGTCGTCAAGTATACTCTCCATCCATACCTGTGGTGCATTTAAGTTTTGCGCAGTAGTAGGAGGACAGTGCATAATTTTGCTGACCACCAGTATATAATATATAGCAGTACGGTACAGTAGTCCACTGCTCTACCTCTGTGTCGTCAAGTATACTATCCATCCATACCTGTGGTGCATTTTAGTTGTTGTGCGCAGTATATATAGTAGGAGGACAGTGCAGAATTTTGCTGACCACCAGTATATAATATATAGCAGTACGGTACAGTAGTCCACAGCTCTACCTACCTCTGTGTCGTCAAGTATATTATCCATCCATACCTGTGGTGCATTTTAGTTGTTGTGCGCAATATATAGAGTAGGAGGACAGTGCATAATTTTGCTGACCACCAGTATATAATATATAGCAGTATGGTACTGGAGTCCACAGCTCTACGTACCTCTGTTTCGTCAAGTATACTATCCATCCATACCTGTGATGTATTTAAGTTTTGCGCAGTAGTACGAGGACAGTGCATAATTTTGCTGAGCACCATTATATAATATATAGCAGTACGATACAGTTGTCCACTACTCTACCTACCTCTGTGTCGTCAAGTTTACTATCCATCCATACCTGTGGTGCATTTAAGTTTTGCGCAGTAGTAGGAGGAAAGTGCATAATTTTGCTGACCACCAGTATATAATATATAGCAGTATGATACAGTAGTCCACTGCTCTACCTACCTCTGTGTCGTCAAGTATACTATCC
Organism: Pseudophryne corroboree; assembly: GCF_028390025.1. Taxonomy (NCBI): domain Eukaryota; kingdom Metazoa; phylum Chordata; class Amphibia; order Anura; family Myobatrachidae; genus Pseudophryne; species Pseudophryne corroboree. The sequence goes on along the minus strand of NC_086444.1, from coordinate 389,487,344 downwards.
ATCTATACCTGTGGTGCATTTAAGTTTTGCGCAGTAGTAGGAGTACAGTGCATAATTTTGCTGACCACCAGTATATAATATATAGCAGTACGGTACAGTAGTCCACTGCTCTACCTACCTCTGTGTCGTCAAGTATACTATCCATCCATATCTGTGGTGCATTTTAGTTGTTGTTCGCAGTATATATAGTAGGAGGACAGTGCATAATTTTTCTGACCACCAGTATATAATATATAGCAGTACGGTGCAGTAGTCCACTGCTCTACCTACCTCTGTGTCGTCAAGTATACTATCCATCCATACCTATGGTGCATTTTAGTTGTTGTGCGCAGTTTATATACAGTAGTAGGAGGATAGTGCAGAATTTTGCTGACCACCAGTATATAATATATAGCAGTATGGTACAGTAGTCCACTGCTCTACTTACCTCTGTGTCATCAAGTATACTATCCATCCATACCTGTGGTGCATTTAAGTTTTACGCAGTATATATAGTAGGAGGACAGTGCATAATTTTGCTGACCACCAGTATATAATATATAGCAGTACGGTACTGTAGTCCAGTGCTCTACGTACCTCTGTTTCGTCAAGTATACTATCCATCCATACCTGTGATGCATTTAAGTTTTGCGCAGTAGTAGGAAGACAGTGCATAATTTTGCTGACCACCAGTATATAATATATAGCAGTACGATACAGTAGTCCACTGCTCTACCTACCTCTGTGTCGTCAGGTATACTATTCATCCATACCTGTCGTGCATTTAAGTTTTGCGCAGTAGTAGGAGGACAGTGCATAATTTTGCTGACCACCAGTATATAATATATAGCAGTACGGTACAGTAGTCCACTGCTCTACCTACCTCTGTGTCATCAAGTATACTATCCATCCATACCTGTGGTGCATATAAGTTTTGCGCAGTATATATAGTAGGAGGACAGTGCATAATTTTGCTGACCACCAGTATATAATATATAGCAGTACGGTACTGTAGTCCACTGCTCTACCTACCTCTGTGTCGTCAAGTATACTATCCATCCATACCTGTGGTGCATTTTAGTTGTTGTGCGCAGTATATATAGTAGGAGGACAGTGCATCATTTTGCTGACCACCAGTATATAATATATAGCAGTACGGTACAGTAGGCCATTGCTATTGATATATTACTGGCATATAATTCCACACATTAAAAAATGGAGAACAAAAATGTGGAGGGTAAAATAGGGAAAGATCAAGATCCACTTCCACCTCGTGCTGAAGCTGCTGCCACTAGTCATGACCGAGACGTTGAAATGCCATCAATGTCGTCTGCCAAGGCCGATGCCCAATGTCATAGTACAGAGCATGTAAAATCCAAAAAACAAAAGTTCAGTAAAATGACCCAAAAATCAAAATTAAAAGCATCTGATGAGAAGCGTAAACTTGCCAATATGCCATTTACGACACGGAGTGGCAAGGAACGGCTGAGGCCCTGGCCTATGTTCATGGCTAGTGGTTCAGATTCACATGAGGATGGAAGCACTCATCCTCTCGTTAGAAAACTGCAGTGCCACTCCTAGATGGGCCAGGTGTTTGTGTCGGCCACTTGGGTCGCTTAGCTTAGCCATCCAGCGACCTTGGTGCACCTCTTTTTTTCTTTGCATCATGTGCTGTTTGTGGACTATTTTTTAAATCTGCCATCCTGTCTGACACTGCAGTGCCAGGTGTTTGTGCCGGCCACTAGGGTCGCTTAGCTTAGTCACACAGCGACCTTGGTGCACCTCTTTTTTTCTTTTCATCATGTGCTGTTTGGGGACTATTTTTTAAATCTGCCATCCTGTCTGACACTGCAGTGCCACTCCTAGATGGGCCAGATGTTTGTGTCGGCCACTTGGGTCGCTTAGCTTAGTCACACAGCGACCTTGGTGCACCTCTTTTTTTCTTTGCATCATGTGCTGTTTGGGGACTATTTTTTTAAGTGCCATCCTGTCTGACACTGCAGTGCCACTCCTAGATGGGCCAGGTGTTTTTGTCGGCAACTTGGGTCGCTTAGCTTATTCACACAGCTACCTCATTGCACCTCTTTTTTTCTTTGCATCATGTGCTGTTTGGGGATTATTTTTTAAATCTGGCATCCTGTCTGACACTGCAGTGCCACTCCTAGATGGGCCAGGTGTTTGTGTCGGCCACTTGGGTCGCTTAGCTTAGTCACACAGCGACCTTGGTGCACCTCTTTTTTTTCTTTGCATCATGTGCTGTTTGGGTACTATTTTTTTAAGTTCCATCCTGTCTGACACTGCAGTGCCTCTCCTAGATGGGCCAGGTGTTTGTGTCGGCCACTTGGGTCGCTTAGCTTAGTCACACAGCGACCTTGGTGCACCTCTTTTTTTTCTTTGCATCATGTGCTGTTTGGGTACTATTTTTTTAAGTTCCATACTGTCTGACACTGCAGTGCCTCTCCTAGAAGGGCCAGGTGTTTGTGTCGGCCACTTGGGTCGCTTAGCTTAGTCACACAGCGACCTTTTATTAATAAACATTGTTATTTTTTACGTTGGCTCTCTGTACATTATGTTTCGTTCCTGATATTCAGCGCAGCCGTTTGTTCTTTTTCTATGCTATCACCACAATACTACACATAGTATTCCGGCAAGCGCAGACTATCGGGAACATAAAATTGTGATTATTTAATTCTATGAAACACGTATTGGTTTTCACTTTTTATTTTGATGATTAGGCGCTCGTTTGTTGCAGTTTTTTGTTTTGGTCTTCTATTGTAGATATCTGTGGATATCCTGCTAGCTGCCCTATCATCCATTGTTTTCTCTTATCTTTGAATCGGTATTTAATAAATCCTAGATAATAATAGTTAGTGTTGATTATGGCAGATCTGACTTGTTTATCTGAATGTGCTAGGAGGAGACGGTGTTATGAGGCTAATTTCAATGAAGATCCCACAATCACCTCCCCCTCTGTAACTCAGAATGATTATGAGAAGGAATTTAACATTCTCTTTTATAAATTGGAGGATCTGATGAAAACTGAAACCCGCCACTGGTGGTATATGATTACGTTACAGAAATACATTAAGAATAAAAAAATCCCCAGAGGTCTGAGGATATTCAAAACGTTATCCTTTGTGGATGATCCCTCATTAAAAACCAAATGGGACTCCTTATTAGATGACTGTTCCTATTCACTAATGGAACTTCTGATTAATTATCGCAGAGAGAAGACCCTCATACTATCGCAGGAAATTGAGGAAACAAGGAAACGTTTAAGTATATATTCTGATCATCCTCAATTTCAACATAATGACTCCAAATTAAATCATAAAATTGAGTTATATGAGAAGGAGGTGATAGATGGGAAAAATAGGAAATTTACGAGAGACACTGAGGACTACAATCAGGACAAAGTCCGGAGTTTTAATAAGAGAACTCATTCTTTTATTAGGGGGAGATCCAGGAGCTTTTCAAATCAAAGATTGAAAAGAGATAGGAGTTATCATAATAACTTTAAAAATAATGCTAAGAAAGGGTTAAACCCAACTCAGCAGTATCAGACAGATAAATACTCATACCCTCCAAATATCAATAGACAGGATCCTGGACAGATCCCTTCTAGTAATATGTCCGGGACAGATCCCTCAGTGAGACCAAAGAACACTACACACATCAATCCCTCCTGTGAAACCAGTCTCCCTAACTCTAGTAATTTTTTAGAGAGGGATCAGAGGATTCTAAAACAAAAACTCCCATATCATATGCACAATCACTACGACATATTAAGAATAGACTCCCCAAAAAGACCAAGGGAAGAAGGCAGAGAGGATGCAGAGGAGGCAGGAGGTTACAAAGAAAAAAAGCGAGACATGAGACTATAAATCAGACCAATATCTATAATTTGTCCTCCACCCACATTTCTCCAGCAGAGTCTACACTTTTAGCTAAGGGCCTTAAATTTGCCCCTTCTAAACCACCTACATTTTTTAATTTATTTGTGGAACTCAATACCTATACACGCACTTTAGCACGCAAAAGGTACTTTGCAACTAAGAATTTGACTAAACGTAAACTTGATGGCACACCGATTCTGTTAGATGATCAAGATAGAGTAGGCATAGATATGCTGGAATCCCTACTTCTTGAAAACAATACTGTAGATTCTGGGGTACAGATCTATAATCAAAGTCGTACCAATGAACGTAATCTTAAATTTAGAAATAAATCGCAATTCTACCCACTACATTATAGGAGCCCAGCCATTGATATATTCTACAAGAAAACATTGGATGACTTTAATAGTCTATGTAAGAAAGAATCAAAAAGATTCAAATATAGACATAATCTAACAGTTCAGGAGAGATTGGCTTTACAAAAACTTGCCAATGATCCCTCCCTTGTCATTAAGTCGGCAGACAAGGGAGGAGGCATTGTCATTCAAAACACTGAGGATTATCTGACAGAGGCTTTCAGACAACTTAATGATAGGAATACATATGTTAAATTATCATCCAATCCTGCACATGATTTTCATAGATCACTAACTATTATAGTTAAAGATGCCTTGGATAAAGGCACCATATCCAAGGAAGAATCTAGATATCTGATTCCCACACACCCTGTCACTCCCACTTATTATCATTTACCCAAAATTCACAAATCCCTCACTGCACCCCCTGGTCGGCCAATTATTTCTGGTGTTGGGTCCCTCACTTCTAATTTATCACACTTTGTTGATTATTTTTTACAGCCACTCGCCTCCTCTTTACGCTCTCACATCAGGGATACTACATGTTTTCTAAATGATATTTCAAACATTAATTGGAAAAGCTCCTATTTCTTTATGACCTGCGATGTGCAGGCATTATACTCTAATATTCCGCATAAGAGAGGTCTATCTACGATAGCAGAATCTCTCTCTAAAACTAGTACGATTGATTCAGAGTTACAAAAATTCATACTGGACTCAATCAATTTTATATTATCTCACAATTTTTTTGTATTTAATAAGGAATATTATTTACAGATACTTGGGACGGCCATGGGGACGAGGTTCGCGCCGAGCTTCGCTAACCTATACATGGGTGCCTTCGAGGAGGAGCATGTGTGGGGGCGGAGCTGCGGCGCGGACCTCGTCTACTATGGCCGTTACATAGATGACATGTTTTTTATCCTTGATGGTGACATATCCTCATCTTCTGATCTCATCACTTCTTTGAATAACAACAGTTATAATTTAATTTTCACTGGTACTGCGCACCAATCATCCATCACTTTTTTGGATATTTCACTTGATATTATTGAGGGCAAAATATCCACAAAAACGTTTCGCAAGGAGGTAGACACTTTAAACTTTATCCATTATAGTAGTTCACACCACAAATCATGGTTGAACAATGTCCCTTATGGACAATTTAGACGCATAAAACGTAATTGCAGCAATAGAGTGGACTTTCAATTACAAGCGGATGAATTATCTAAATCCTTCTATAATCGTGGCTATCCAGCAAGATTGATTGAAACAGCACGGGAGAGAACGGATGCTTTAGATAGAAGGGATCTTCTGAAAACAAAAACCCACATATGTAAATTTGCACAAGACCAGCCACATTTCATGTCACAGTTCAACTGTGCTTCTTCTAAGATTAGAAACATCATCTACAATAATCACTCTATTCTCCTTACAGATAAGATCCTTCGATCTGAACTTAAAGATACCCCCTCAGTGATATTTAGAAAATCAAATAATTTACAACAACAACTAGCTCCAAGCCTCTTTGTTGATAGAAGACTCACATAATGAGAGTTCAACATCAGCTGGCAATATACAGTGGCTCCCGAAAATAGTAGGGTGTTTCAAATGTGGTGCTAAAAAATGTATCACATGTTCATATATTCAGAATAATACAAAAAGCTTTGGTGCCTCAGATTCATCTGAATTTGAGATATGTTCTCATATCAATTGCAATAGTTCCTTTGTGATTTATATATTGGTTTGTAAATGTAATTTAATGTATGTAGGTAGAACAACTCGTAAACTCAGGACGAGGTTTCTTGAGCATAGACGTAACATCCAAAAGGGCCTAATATTTCATAGTGTCTCCAGACATTTTTTAGAAAAGCATCATAAAGATCCGGATGACATCCAACTAGTGGGTATAGAGACCATTAAACCCACAATACGGGGGGGAGATAGATATAGAAAACTATGTCTTAGGGAAAATTATTGGATACATAAATTAAGAACACTTACACCGGAAGGGCTCAATGAAAGTATAGAATTTGATCTTTCATGAAAATTCATTTCTATTCCGACTCTCCTTATATTACATCTGAGTAACATCTGTGCAGATTGTCCAATAATTCCAAGTATAGAAACTATCTCCCCCCCCCTCCCCCCCCTTTCCCAACCCTATAGTGCATATTTAAATGAAATAAAACATCTGTATTATGAATACATACTTTGGTATCATCTGACTGGTGATGATTCCCTGAAATATCTAGAGGTTGATGAAGGAAGTCCATCTGCAATACATTATCATCATCATATGTAGGACTGTTCTTCTTTTTTTCCCATTTTTTGTTTATATGTTTATATATTTTTTCCTTTTTTTGTTTTTGTTTTATTTATCTTTTATTTTTTAGTTTTATCATAACACAACAAAGAAGATATTTTTATTATATCTAATAACGATGTTGCATACAAAGGATGTTCTAATCACTAATCAGATTCATCTATAGAATTAGGAATATGTCCTTCTATATGAGATATCCATTTGTTAGACTACTCTTACCCTTGTTACAATATATTGAAACAAGCTAATTACTGTGTTTATCTCTCAGTCTGTCCTCTATATAATCATCAGACTCAGTGGCGCATCAGGTTAGAGGACAGACCAGCATTAGTTTTGAATCCTAGAGTTCGAATCATGTCTATACCAACATTTAAAAAGTTTTCCCTCTTGGTCCGATTTTTTATGCAGAGGTGATTTATATAAATAGATATACTTTTTTTCCCTTTGATTAAACTTCTCTTAACCTAAAACGGCACCACTAGTATATACACGGATAATAACATTTGTCCAGTGAACCTTGTGTTAAATGTCTGCTACTCATTATAGGTGAAGCTATTAGGTGATCTAATTTGTGGTGAATCAATACACCTGTCATGACACCTGAACTGAAACCATGATCTGCAATGGCTTACTATTTACTACAATATAAAGTATAACCACATTAAATTTACACCTTTCTCTGACACCAATAAGTCTATTATAAATGTATCTTTCTCTAGTCATTTCTGCCAACTATATATAATGTTATGGGTTAGTACATGAGAGCCTTCGTTTTATGCATTTTTATTGCTTTTAACATTGCTGATGACATTCACCTGTCCACACTAATCAACTCAGCCTTTAAATACCGGATGACCTAGGAGGCAGGTATCTACCTTTGAGAAAGTCACGTGAACGTGACGAAACGCGTCAGGACCCGCCACTATCCACACTCAGCTCAGGTGAAATCTTCCAGGTGTTCCTTGGTCCCCGCTGCACCCTCCGTCTACAGCATCCGACATCAGCGGCTTCAGCGCACACGCCGCCACGACCGGGTTGTGAGAGAGACGGTCCATTCCTTTCCGCTGCACAGCGTATATGGGCATTGCAGGACATTGAAGCCGAGGACGCTCGGCTCTTACCAGCCCATTTTGGAAAGGTATTGAATATCAATTTCAACTGAGGGACTTTTAATTCATTAGGATCCTACCAACACACCTGGTATTTATCAACTATCTAACAAGTGAATCACGGAACTTTTCACCCCAATAAGCTGAGTTATTACAATATACCACTAGTTCACATCTAGTGATTGTTCTTATATATATTTATATATATTATTCACCGGTTATTTGATAATTAATCTTTTTATATGTTTTATTAATAAACATTGTTATTTTTTACGTTGGCTCTCTGTACATTATGTTTCGTTCCTGATATTCAGCGCAGCCGTTTGTTCTTTTTTTACACAGCGACCTTGGTGCACCTCTTTTTTTTCTTTGCATCATGTGCTGTTTGGGTACTATTTTTTTAAGTTCCATCCTGTCTGACACTGCAGTGCCTCTCCTAGATGGGCCAGGTGTTTTTGTTGGCCACTTGGGTCGCTTAGCTTATCCACACAGCTACCTCATTGCATCTCTTTTTTTCTTTGCATCATGTGCTGTTTGGGGATTATTTTTTAAATCTGGCATCCTGTCTGACACTGCAGTGCCACTCCTAGATGGGCCAGGTGTTTGTGTCGGCCACTTGGGTCGCTTAGCTTAGTCACACAGCGACCTTGGTGCACCTCTTTTTTTTCTTTGCATCATGTGCTGTTTTGGTACTATTTTTTTAAGTTCCATCCTGTCTGACACTGCAGTGCCTCTCCTAGATGGGCCAGGTGTTTGTGTCGGCCACTTGGGTCGCTTAGCTTAGTCATTCAGCGACCTCGGTGCAAATTTTAGGACTAAAAATAATATTGTGAGGTGTGAGGTGTTCAGAATAGACTGGAAATGAGTGGAAATTATGGTTATTGAGGTCAATAATACTATGGGATCAAAATGACCCCCAAATTCTATGATTTAAGCTGTTTTTGAGGGTTTTTTGTAAAAAAAACACCTGAATCCAAAACACACCCGAATCCAACAAAAAAATTTCAGGGAGGTCTTGCCAAAACGCGTCCGAATCCAAAACACGGCCGCGGAACCAAATCCAAAACCAAAACACAAAACCCAAAAAATGTCCGGTGCACATCACTACTGAAGAGTAGCTCCCTACTTGTGCAGCTCCTGCGCGCTGGCAGGGAGCTACCCATCGCTCTCCGGGTCACAGCGGCTGCGTGTGATGTCACGCAGCTACCACGGTCTGCCCCCTGCATGGTCCGGGCATGCCTGTTTTGCCCAGACTGCGCCGCCAAAATGGCAGCCAAATGCCGCCGGCCTGGCCCCTTCCGCTCAGCGAACGACTCTGCCTGTCAATCAGGCAGAGGCGATCACTGGGCTGAGATGCCGATAGCATCTCTGGCATGCTCTGGCGCACTACGGCACCGGTGCATATGCAGTTCAGGCCTAATCACCTGCTGTGCAAAAATGCACAGCAGCGATCAGGTCTGAATTAGCCCCCTTGTTTTTATTGAATTAGCAAAACTGACTCAGTGAAGCATACATATATAGGAATAAACCTTTAGAAAGTATACTTTTTAAAGTGTAGGCAAAATAATATTTTCAAATGCAGATGAAGAAAAAAATTACATACATATTACAATAAACATCAGAATGAGGTTTATTAAACATTGCATATCCTCATGACTCCTAAATTGCAGTGACATTATTTTTCTCATTTTTTAGAAATGTGCTAGAATTCTAAAGGTACATTCTTAGGGGTAAATTTACTAAGTTTTGGTTTAGCTGTCAATTTGAAACCAACAAAAATGAATTTGGATTACAGCATTAAAAAAAAGTATTTTTCTCCGGCAGGGTCCACAGGTTAACCACAGGATAACATTGGGAAATAATGAAGCGACAGCGGATTTGCACCAATCAGTCAAAGCTTTTTTGCCTCCCAGCATGCAATGGGCCCGTCCATATATGCCTGTCTTCTGGCTCAGGCAAATCAGTTTTTTATTTGGTGTGGCAGGAGCTGGACCATGGTCAGAGGGCTGCTGGTTTTTAGCAGCCCTAAGCTTTCTTATTTTATTTTTATAGTATTATTATTTTTTCTTGAGTGATCTTTCTAAAAAGCGTCTTATACGTACCTTAGAAAGAGTCACTCCAACAACTCTCTGCCGGGTCATGACAATGCTTACCCACGAGTACAGTGCTATTTCGGCGGCTGTCTGTGTTGGATATACTAGCAGGTCCAGCAGACGTTACCAGGCTGTGGCCGGAGCACGGGGGTAAGGTAAGGCATCAGTTCTGCTTAGAAGGGGTATACGGACACAGCCACACTGTTTTGGGGAGGAGACTACCAAACAGTCGCTGCCACGGCTTCCACCTTGGGTGCACCAGCGCTAGGCCTTAGGGATCATAGGCTCCAGGAATAGTATGAGGCTGAGATCCCTAGGGTTGATGTCAGCAATGGGGAGTCAGACGCTCTCCTGGTCACCCCCTTCCCCCGGTTCAGGACTTGTTTCCTCCAAGTCTCCCGCCATGAACTGTTTTCCAGCTTCCGTCTGAGACGTTGTATACGAACAGGACCCAGTTGCAGCATAGGTGGCTGTGTGACTGGTGCGTCTGTGTTCACTGAGTGTCTGTGTTCACTATAGGTTCATGGAGCATCAGTGTAGTGTCTGGATCCACTCAGCGTTTGCAAACATATTGATCGGTCCTGGAAGCGGGCTGGGTCTCACTGTATCCCACTCAACTGAGTATGTGTAATACAGCACTAAGTCTCTATCTACCTTTTCAGTATAAATATTTAGATAAGTGCCTATTGCATAAGAGTCTGTATACTATTACTGTTGATTCTTTTGCTATGTGTCTGAATATGGTAGATCTGTTTAAACATGATTCAGTAATACAGTATGTTCTCCTACATACTTGAAATATATTTGAGGTTGATGATGTGCTCATATTGCTTATTATACTAATGTACAACATGTGACTGACTGCTAGTGTGATTGCTAACTTTACTATATAATCTCTCAGTTTTTTTTATTCCGATCCTCAATGCTGGTTACAGTCAGATTGTATGTCACTTTAAAAAGCTTAAACTGATTACAGTCACAAATTGTGTAGGACACTGTGGAAGTGTTGATTATTTATCATGTCTAAGAGTGGCAAAGGTGAGGAAGATACACTCACAGCAACACCAACACTCATATCATGTTTGTCTTGCAAAGCTGGGTTAACCTCTCAGGATCTGGTTCAGGATGGTTTGTGTGCAAATTGTTTTAGATTTCACCATGGCATTTTGAAAAATACAAGGCAGATTCAGGTGCAGGTTAATCCACCTTGGGCTATGTTTGCACAGACAAGCCCAACTCCTGTATCAGGGATAGGTTACACAATTAACCTTTACATGCAGCTTCTCACCTATGATTTATAACTTTCAGCAGCAGCCTCTCAAAATAAACAAGCTGATAAGCAGTGGTAAGTAAATCTTCATCCTCACAGGCTACACATGTTTCAGATGAGGATTAATCGGAGGATGAAAGCTCAATAAACTCTGGTTTGGCATATGAAGAGGAGGAGGAAGGTCTCAGCTCAGTGGATATAGCTGAGTTAATTAAAGCAATGAAAGCCATTCTATCCTTAGAGGATTCAGCAGAGCCTTTGTTAAAAACCAAGGTACCTGTGTTTAAATGTCCCAAAACAGTTAAGACAGAGTTTTCGGGGTCAGATCAGCTGACGGAAATCATGGAAGAGGCTTGGGCTATACCAAATAAGAAGTTTAGAATTCCTAGGAAATGGAATTCTAATTATCCTCTTCCAGCTGGGGATTGTTTAAAAAGGGAGGTGGCTCCCAAGGTAGATAAGCATGTGATTTGATTAGTGCGATAATATACATTACCTCTACCTTCAACGTCATTAAATTCAATGATCTTAAGTTCAATGGTGTAGGCTGTGCAAAGCCGTTTGGCTGTGCATATAATATCTAAGCGTGCATTTTTATCAAAGCATGATAAAATTGTCACATAACAGCAGCGTTCCATCAGCTTTAATTTATCTTCAGCTGATATTGATTGCGAATTGACGTTTCTTCTCTTCTTGTCACCCACAGGTAATTACAATTGATTACAACCACCAACATATTCTGATGTACTATATCTGTATATGCAAAGCTAATTCTGATAGGTAATTACAATTGACTACAACCACCAACATATTCTGCTGTACTATATCTGTATATGCAAAGCTAATTCTGATAGGTAATTACAATTAACTACAACCACCAACATATTCTGCTGTACTATATCTGTATATGCAAAGCTAATTCTGATAGGTAATTACAATTGACTACAACCACCAACATATTCTGCTGTACTATATCTGTATATGCAAAGCTAATTTTGATAGGTAATTACAATTGACTACAACCACCAACAAATTCTGCTCTACTATATCTGTATATGCAAAGCTAATTCTGATAGGTAACTAGAACTGAAACATTATTGCATAGTATGTGATTCTGAAGTAGCTTTTTTTTATTTTTTTATTTTGAAGGATATAGACCCAGTTTAATGTTTGTGGTATGCCTGGTTGTTTTTGTAAGGTAATTTATTGCTTGGCATTTGAGGGGGTGGGGTGTGGCTACAGATTTCAATTATTGGTTTCACTTGTAGTAGTCTTCTTCTTAAGTTCAATGGTGTAGGCTGTGCAAAGCCGTTTGGCTGTACATTTAATATCTAAGCGTGCATTTTTATCAAAGCGTGATAAAAATGTCACATAACAGCAGCGTTCCATCGGCATTAATTTATCTTCAGCTGATATCGATTGTGAATTGACGTTTCTTCTCTTCTTGTCACCTACAGGTAATTACAATTGACTACAACCACCAACATATTCTGCTGTACTATATCTGTATATAGTATGTGATTCTGAAGTAGCTTTTTTTTTTCTTTAATTTTGAAGGATATAGACCCAGTTTAATGTTTGTGGTATGCCTGGTTGTTTTTGTAAGGTAATTTATTGCTTGGCATTTGAGGGGGAGGGGTGTGGCTACAGATTTCAATTATTGGTTTCACTTGTAGTAGTCTTCTTCTTAAGTTCAATGGTGTAGGCTGTGCAAAGCCGTTTGGCTGTACATTTAATATCTAAGCGTGCATTTTTATCAAAGCGTGATAAAAATGTCACATAACAGCAGCGTTCCATCGGCATTAATTTATCTTCAGCTGATATCGATTGTGAATTGACGTTTCTTCTCTTCTTGTCACCTACAGGTAATTACAATTGACTACAACCACCAACATATTCTGCTGTACTATATCTGTATATGCAAAGCTAATTCTGATAGGTAATTACAATTGACTACAACCACCAACATATTCTGCTGTACTATATCTGTATATGCAAAGCTAATTCTGATAGGTAATTACAATTGACTACAACCACCAACATATTCTGCTGTACTATATCTGTATATGCAAAGCTAATTCTGATAGGTAACTAGAACTGAAACATTATTGCATAGTATGTGATTCTGAAGTAGTTTTTTTTTTTTTAGTTTTGAAGGATATAGACCCAGTTTAATGTTTGTGGAATGCCTGGATGTTTTTGTAAGGTAATTTATTGCTTGGCATTTGAGGGGGTGGGGTGTGGCTACAGATTTCAATTATTGGTTTCACTTGTAGTAGTCTTCTTCTCAAGTTCAATGGTGTAGGCTGTGCAAAGCCGTTTGGCTGTGCATTTAATATCTAAGCGTGCATTTTTATCAAAGCGTGATAAAATTGTCACATAACAGCAGCGTTCCATCGGCGTTACTTTATCTTCAGCTGATATCGATTGTGAATTGATGTTTCATCTCTTCTTGTCACCTACAGGTAATTACAATTGACTACAACCACCAACATATTCTGCTGTACTATATCTGTATATGCAAAGCTAATTCTGATAGGTAATTACAATTGACTACAACCACCAACATATTCTGCTGTACTATATCTGTATATGCAAAGCTTTTTCTGATAGGTAACTAGAACTGAAACATTATTGCATAGTATGTGATTCTGAAGTAGTTTTTTTTTTTTAGTTTTGAAGGATATAGACCCAGTTTAATGTTTGTGGAATGCCTGGTTGTTTTTGTAAGGTAATTTATTGCTTGGCATTTGAGGGGGTGAGATGTGGCTACAGATTTCAATTATTGGTTTCACTTGTAGTAGTCTTCTTCTTAAGTTCAATGGTGTAGGCTGTGCAAAGCCGTTTGGCTGTGCATTTAATATCTAAGCGTGCATTTTTATCAAAGCGTGATAAAATTATCACATAACAGCAGCGTTCCATCAGCGTTAATTGAAGGAAAACAGAAACACACCAATCTAACAAAACAAAGAAAACTGAAGAACTAATAACAAATGTGAGTCACTTCTCAAATCACACACCTTCTGATTGTTGCATCTGATTAAATAGCACGGAACTACCTTACTTGGTCAATTCAAAAACCATCCATTTCACCTACAAATGCTTGTATCTGTATTATTGTAATTTTGTTTTTTGAAGCACAGCTGCACCAATGCAATTTTACCTGCAAACACTTAAAACATCTAACATAATTACCATCGCTTCTTAAACCTCTCACAATCCTTTCATTTCTTACACTCCAAATACATTTCTGCACCCACTTTATCTACGCTTTTGACTCATTTCATACTAAATCTACACCCATTGAGCCTACACTGCTTTTCTCATCTGCATTTCTGCAATTATTCTGCTCGGATTCCCTTACAGCCTCCACTCCTACTTCCACTTTCTCTCAAGCTATTTACCTACTTAACACTATGTCAAGGCTTTCTTATGCTCCCCACATCACTCAGTGTCTACCTAATAATGTATCTTTATCCTTCCCCCCTAGTCTCTTACACCTCCTCCTCTCTCCCCTCCTCTGTCTCCCCTCCATCCCTCTGTTTCCTTCCACCTCCTTTCCTGTTACCCCACTTTCATTCACCTCTGCTCCATGGTCCTGCTACCCCACAACTCAGCCCTGCTCCCTCTCTCCCTTCCCTGTCACCTCCCCACACCCCCATTCACATCACACTGACCTCCCTCCCTGCCCACCTCCTGCAGTTTCCCCCCCTAGCTCAGGCACCCGTACCATCACTACTCTCTCTTCATCCCTGCCCTCAAAGTTAATCTCACCTCATCGCTACAGCAACCCTGATAATCTCATTCACATCTCTCCCACAAACTCATACCCCCTTTCCTGTGCCCTCTGGAATGCCAGATCTGTTTGTAACAAACTGGTCCCCACTCATGACCTTTTCACTTCCAACTCCCTACACATACTAGCCATTACTGAAACTTGCATTACGCCCTCTGACATTACTTCTCCTGCTGCTCTCTCTGCTGGGGGCCTCACATTCACACACACACCCCGACCTGGGGGTCGCCATGGGGGTGGTGTTGGGGTCCTTTTACCTTCTAGTTACTCCTACCAACTCATACCACCAGAACCATCCCATACATTCTCTACATTTGAGGTCCATGCCATACGCCTCTTCCAACCAGTACATCTTAGAGTAGCTGTCATTTACCGCCCCCCCCCTGGCACTGCTTCCAAATTTATCGACAACTTTGCTTCCTGGCTTCCTCACTTCCTCTCTTCTGACATTCCCTCCATTATCCTAGGCGATTTCAACATCCCTATTGACATCCCCACACAATCCGCGACCTCTAAACTCCTTAACCTCACCTCTTCACTTGGTCTCTCCCAGTGGACCTCCTCACCCTCCCATGTGAATGGGAGCTCACTGGATCTGGTCTTCACTCACCGCTGTGATATTTCTGATTTTTCAAACTCCCCATTTCCACTCTCTGACCACCACCTGCTTTCGTTTAACCTATCTCTCTCGACTACCCCATCTCTACCTCCTAAGGCTACCATCACTAAGCGTAACATTGAAGCTATTGACACCACATTCCTTTCCTCCCTGTTTGACTCACTTCTCTCTCCTATTCTCTCTCACTCATGCCCTGAACAAGCCACTTCCACATACAATGCATCCCTTACTTCTTCTCTTGACTCTGTTGCTCCACCAACCACTATTCACCCTCGCAAATTAACACCTCAACCCTGGCACACCAAATGCACCAGATATCTGCAAAAATGCTCACGTACTGCTGAGCGACACTGGAAGAAATCACGCTCTAAGGAGGACTTCCTCCATTTCAAACTTATGCTCTCATACTTCAGTGCTGCCCTGTCTCTTGCTAAACAGTCATACTTCAAGAACCTCATCTCCTCCCAGTCTTCCAACCCCCGGTGCCTCTTTGCCACTCTCAACTCACTCCTCTGCCCACCTCCACCTTGTCTCCCTTCCTCACTCTCTGCTTTTGACTTTGCCACGTACTTCACATCCAAAATTGACTCCATACGTCAGGACATCACATCACAACAGACCATTAGGAACCAGCCTTCTCCCATCCCTTACCAACCCTCCCCATCCCTCGCACCAACTCTGACTTCTTTCTCCCATGCATCTGGAGAGGAAGTCATGGCCCTCATTCGTTCCTGTCCCCTCACCACCTCCCCACTTGACCCTTTCCCCTCTCGCCTCCTCTGCTACCTCTCTCCTTCTGCTTGTTCCCATCTTTCCCATCTTCTCAATCTCTCCCTCTCATCAGGCACTGTCCCCTCTGCCTTCAAGCATGCACTCATCCCTCCTATTCTTACAAAACCTACCCTTGATCCAAACACTCTCTCCAACTACCGACCCATCTCTCTCCTCTCTTTTGCCTCCAAACTCCTTGAGCGTATTGTCTACAACCGCCTTACTTCCTTTCTTTCCTCACACTCACTGCTTGACCCATTCCAGTCTGGCTTCCGTCCTCTCCACTCCACTGAAACTGCCCTTACAAAAGTATGCAATGACCTCCATGTTGCTAAATCTAAGGGACACTACTCTATACTTATTCTACTTGATCTCTCTGCTGCTTTTGACACTGTGGACCATCCTCTCCTACTGCAAATCCTTCACTCCATTGGTCTGCGTGACACTGCCCTCTCTTGGCTGTCTTCCTACCTTTCTGACCATTCATTCTCTGTCTCCTCTCATGACTCCACCTCCCCCTCACTTCCACTAACTTTAGGGGTACCCTAAGGTTCTGTCCTTGGTCCTCTTCTCTCTCTATACATCCTCACTAGGTAAGCTCATTAGTTCTTTTGGTTTCCAATATCATTTCTATGCTGATGACACTCAAATCTATCTTTCCTCTCCAGACCTCTTCCCTGCTCTCCTCACTCATATCTCCAACTGTCTCTCTGCTACCTCTTCCTGGATGTCCCAGCGCTTTCTTAAACTTAACATGTCTAAGACCAAGCTGATCATCTTCCCTCCCTCCCGCATAACCTCACCTCCTACAATCTCATTATCTATTGATGGCACTACTATCTCCTCTAGCCTCCAAGTGCGCTGTCTTGGAGTAATCCTTGACTCCTCCCTCTCCTTCAAACCACACATTCAGCACCTCTCACAAACCTGCCGTTTTCATCTAAAAAATATTTCCAGGATCAGACCCTTTCTGACCCAGGATGCTACTAAGACTTTTATCCACTCACTGGTCATCTCCAGACTGGACTACTGTAATCTCCTCCTGACTAGCATTCCTGACAAATACCTCTCTCCACTCCAATCTATCCTCAATGCTGCTGCCCGGCTCATTTTCCTCACCAAACGCACTACGTCCACCTCTCCTCTCTTACTAGACCTTCATTGGCTCCCCTTCCCTTTCAGAATCCATTTCAAGCTTCTCACACTTGCTTACAAAGCCCTCACCCACTCCTCTCCCATCTACATCTCTGACCTTATATCCCTTTACACTCCCACAGGTCCTCTTGTCTCTGCTAATGCACGCCGACTCTCCTGCCTACGGATTACTTCCTCCCACTCCTACCTCCAAGATTTTTCATGTGCTGCACCACTTCTCTTGAATTCCCTACCTCTCCCCCTCAGACTCTCCACCTCTCTACAAAACTTCAAACGGGCTCTCAAGACCCACTTCTTCTCAAAACCCAGCCAAATCTCATCCCAAACCTCTGTTCCATGCTCTCTATGTACCCCATCTGTATCACCCCTGTCTGTCTACCCCTCCCCTTTAGAATGTAAGCTCTCACGAGCAGGGCCCTCTTCCCTCATGTGCTTATCCTTTTCTTGCTCTAATAATATTCAACTGCACCAAATCCAGCAGTCTTCTGCCACCTGATACTTATTCCAGTGTCATCTGCTGATGTAGCTATGTTTATTTACCCTGTACTTGTCCTATATTGTCGTCAACGGTAAGTTTCTGTTTTCCTGCTTGATTATTTGTTTATGTACTCTGTAATTGGGCGCTGTGGAACCCTTGTGGCGCCATATAAATAAAGGATAATAATAATAAATGATGTCACATATAGGAGAGTGGATGGTTTTTTTGAAAACCATTTTTTCCCTGTCTGAGGCAGTCGTAAGACCAGCCATGGCTTCAGCTTGGATGGCAAAGGAAGTGGCTGCCTGGGCTGATGCATTGGAGCAGGATTTTTCAATGGCATCTAGAGAGCAAAAATCCCATATAGCACATATAAAACAGGCTGCAATGTTCTTGGGAGAAGCAGCATTGGATATAGGTACTATTGCCTCCAGGGCATTAGCTTCAACAATAGCTGCTTGCAGAGAAGTTTGGCTACGTATGTGGAAAGCTGATTCAGAATCTAAGAAGGTTTTGGAAACTTTTCCATTTTTCTGGCGATATTCTTTTTGGTAAAGAGTTGACAGATATTTTGGAGTCAGAAGCAGACTCCAAGAAGGTAAAGTTTCCTTCCACATACAAATTCAAACCTAAAGTTCCAGCTTTTCTGCCCTTTTGGTCTCAAGTAAAAGCTAAAGGAAAAAGTAATGGCAGGCAGCCCCAATACAACAACTCTGGTAAGACTAAAAAGCATTGGGCTACCAGAGGACCATTGTTGTTGGTAAAACAGAAAATAAGCCATCAGCCTGATGGTGCGGGCCTCCACCTGGGGGATCCCAAGGTGGGGGGGTGACTTCTTCAGTTTGCACTGATCTGGCAGCAGTCTACAACAGATGTCTGGTTACAGGAAACAGAATCTCTGGATTATGCTTTTGCCTTCAAGAAGCACCCTCCTCAAAGTTTTTTTTGTAGCAGCCCATCTTGGGTAGAGACAAAGGCCAGGGCTTTGCAAGAGGCAGTTCAGAAATTGCTTCAGTCAGGAGTAATCATTACAGTTCCTCCCGCACAGTGAGGGATTTTTCTAGTTCAGAAGCCAAATGGGTCATTCCGGCCCATACTCAATCTCAAAGTGCTGAACAAGTACATTTTGCTACCTTGGTTACATATGGAGACTTTATGTTCTATCATTTTGGCCATGGAGCCAGGATATTATATGGTATCCCTGGATATCCAGGATGCTTAGCTATATGTTCCTATAGCACTGTCCCATCAGTGCTATCTAAGGTTCGCTATCCTCCAACAGCATTTTCAGTTCCAGGTCCAACCTTTTGGGTTAGGCACAGCCCTCTGAGTATTTACCAAAATTATGGTGGTATTGGCAGCTTATCTCCGCCAGCAGGTGATAAGAATTTTTCCATACCTCGATGATCTTTTAATCCTGGCACAGTCGCAAGAATTGCTCCTACTCTATGTCATCTGGAACAGACAATAACATGTCTGCAAAGGCACGGGTGGCTTATAAATTGGGCAAAATCATCTCTCAGCGGATGACTCACTTGGGGGCTGTAGTGGATTCAAGCCTCCAGAGAGTAATGTTACCTCTAAATGAGATATCCAAAGTTCAGTCAAGGATTCAGGAGTTGCTACACAGTCAAAAGGTATCCATTCATGCAGCAATGCGTGTGATGGGATTGATGGTGTTAACATTCGCCATGGTGGAGTATGCACAGTTCCACTCGAGGCCTCTGCAGCATCTGATCCTTGCCAAATGGAATGGGTTGCATCAGATAATAAAAACTCAGACTATGGTCCTTACAATGGAAGTAAGAAGGTCATCTGCTTAGTGGCTACAGACATCCCATCTGGACAAGGGGAGAACCTTTTGGATATCAGATTGGAAAATTATGACAACGGATGCCAGTCTCCAGGGCTGGGGAGCAGTGTCAGGAAGGTTTAATTTCCAGGGGCAATGGACCAAGGAAAAAGGTAGCCTGCCAATAAATATATTGGAACTTCGGGACATATACTTGGCACTGATTCAGGAAAAGGACATACTTTGGGGAAAACCGGTTCAGATCCGCTCAGACAATGCAACAACAGAAGCATACCTCAACCATCAGGGAGGAACTCACATCCAAAAAGCTATGAAGAAGGTAAGTCACACACTAAAGTGGGTAGAAATTCCTCATTCAGCCTTGTCCACTGTATTCGTTCCAGGATTTTCTCAGTCGACACAACATTCAGGCAAGCAAATGAGCTCTACACACGGAGGTCTTCCAAACTCTAGTAGACAAGTTGGGGTTACCAGAGATAGATCTCATGGCGTCCCATCAGAACAACAATGTTCTTGCATACGGGTCAAGAACAAAAGATCCCTGAGCGATCTTTGTGGATGCCCTGTTGGTGAGATGGGACTTTCATCTGGCCTATGTGTTTCCTCAAATCACCTTATTACTCAGGGTGGTGAGAAAGATAAAGCAAGGAAAGGGTGCCATGATACTAATAGCTCTGGTTTGGCCCAGAAGATATTGGTACACAGATCTGCACAGAATGTCGATGGATGCTCCACCCCTGCTCCCTCAATGTCCATATCTGCTGATGGAGGGTCCTTGTTATCACAGACATCTGGATCAACTGTCTTTGACGGCGTGGCTCTTGAAACCGGGATCTGGTCTCTAGGTCAACAGTAACTAGGTTAACACTATTGGTCGACAGTAAGTAGGTCAACAGGGTTTCTAGGTCAACAGGGTCTCTAGGTCGACATGTTCTAGGTCAACAGGTCAAAAGGTCTACATGAGTTTTTCATGATTTTTTCTTTTTTTTAACCTTTTCATACTTAACGATCCATGTGGACTACGATTGGAATAGTAATCTGTGCCGAGTGAAGCGGTAGCAGAGCGAGTGGACACGGTGCACTAATTGGGGTTCCCGGTCACTCTATGAAGAAAACAACACCAAAAAAATCATAAAAAACTCATGTCAACCTTTTGACCTGTCGACCTAGACCATGTCGACCTAAAGACCCTGTCGACATAGTTACTGTCGATCAACAGTGGTCGACCTAGACACTGTTGACCTAGTTACTATCTACCTTCCATACCACACCCCTTGAAAACTCTATCATAAAGTTAAGAGGATTCTAAAAACAGATATATCAAACAATGATTAGAGCAAGGAATCCTTCCTCAGCTCACATTTCGCACCGAATATGGCAAACATATATTCATTGGTGCAGTGAATGGAAAATGGAGCCTAGGTCTTTCTGTTTTCAGGGTCTTAGCATTACTTTCGGCAGGAATGGATAATGGTTTGAAGGTGGCTTCCTTGAGAGTGCAAGTGTCAGCTTTGACTGTATGGTTCCAAAAGAAAATTGCCAATTTACAGGATGTGCATACTTTTTTCCAGGGAATGCTGCGCATTCAACCTCCTTTTGTTCCTCCTACAGTGCCTTTGGGATTTAAGTTTATTCCTAAAGGCCCTTCAAGTTGCCCCATTTGAACCACTTAATAAAGTGGATCTTAAATGGTTGACAGCTAAAGTTCTCTTTCTATTGGCCGTGGCGACAGCTAGAAGAGTACCAGATTTAGGGGCATTGTTATGTCGTCCTCTATATCTGATCTTTTATCCAGATAGAGCAGTTCTTAGAACTTAATTTGGGTATCTTCCCAAGGTGGTGTCTAAATTACACCTTAACGATGAAATTGTAGTCCTCGCATTCCAGGAGCCAGGCCTTTCTGCGGGAGATGCATCTCTGGACGTGGTCAATGCCTTAAGGATCTAAGGGGATCATACCAGTGCCATCAGAAAGACAAATTCTCTCTCCATTCTCTACAGATTTCAGAAGAGAGGATGGCCTGCTGATAAGCAGACACTGGCAAGGTGGCTTCAGATGATGATTTCAGAAGCATATTCACAAGCTGATCTCCCTGTTCCGGCTAATGTCTCTGCTCACTCTACTCGTAAGGTAGGTCCATCATGGGCAGCACAACGTGGTGCTTCCGCAGAACAGATATGTAAGGCAGCCACATGGTCTTCCATTAACACATTCATTAGACATTATGCCATGGATACCCTTGTCTCTCATGATGCTGAATTTAGGCGAAGGATTCTCCTGTCCAATCAGACGCGTCCCCATCTATAAATTGCTTTGGGAAATCCCAATGTTAATCTGTGGATAACCTGTGGACCCTGCCGGAGAAATATACGTTATGGTAAGAACATACCGTTCATAACGGTATTTCTCCTAAGTCCACAGGATCCACAGGGATCCCACCATGACACACCTGATTTGAGGATCCTTTTACTCACTAACCTCTTATTTCTTGTACGGAAGTGCATGTGTGTTCTTCTTGCTTGATTACGGCTATCTATCATGCTCCTGCCTTGAGCTTTGGGAATAAAACTGATTTCCCTGAGCCAGGAAGTGGGGAAATATGGACGGGCCGTTGCTTGCTGGGAGGCCAAAAAGCTTTGACCGATTGGTGTAAATCCACTGTCGCTTCATCATATCCCAATGTTATCCTGTGGATTTTGTGGACTTAGGAGAAATACCGTTATCAACGGTAAGTTCTTACCATAAAGTATATATATTTTGCAGTGGTTTTGACTGTCATTTTTCATCTGCCTTCATTGGAATTCACATCTCTATTTTACTGTAAACCTGATGACAATCCGCCATTAATCTGTGGTGTATTTAAGCACATACTGTATCATACATATCTATGCAGGCTTTTCTGTTTTATGAAAACGTAAAAAGGTCTAAAAAAATTATGTAGGGTCCTCCTGCCACAATGGCCCAGAGCTAAACTCCCTAGGTAAATAGGGTTTAACCTAGTTCTGGTCATTGAAAAAAAGGGGGGAGCCCATAACACCTCTATTTTTCAATACTAGGCCCATGGCTGGTGATGGCTGGGACCCCCACACTACATTTTAAGACTTGTAAAGCTTTTTTGAAACAACAGAGCCTGCACAGATCATACTGATGTGTACAGTGCTTCACATCAACTCCCCTGGCAAAGGTCGATTATTTGGGTGGTTTTTCATTGGATTTTTTTGCACCTTCCTTTTAACTGTCATTTATAAGTACATACTGTATGTTTTGACTCTTAAATCACTTTGCACATTGGGTAAAATTTATTTTTGTACTCAACTTCCACCACATAATTGCTGATGCTAAAATCACTTTTGGGGGTGCATGCTTTTATAAAAGTATCTATTTAATTTTTTAAATCCCACAAAAGATCAGAGGTGATAATTTCTACTCCAGGATTCAAGCATCCACAAAAAATACACAATGTGGCAGGTGTATTTGCTGATGTTTAAACCTCTTATTTTTGTAGTACAGTAATTACATTAGCATTCTGTCACGGTTTACTAAGTATTGTACTGTCTGCAGGGATGGATTGGCCATAGAGCTCACCATGAAAATTCCTGGTAGGCTGACGTGTCTGTGGTGCCTGTTCTGTGTGTTGTCATGTGGCCCCAGGCAGCCCACCACACTCAGTACACTGCAGTGCAGTGTCCCCATTCATTGTGTTATTCCATCTCTGCAGTACGGCAACTCTGCCATCCAGTGATACTGCCATGGCTACACAGTATGTTATATCTCTTGTGCTGCCCATGTCGGGCCACTTCTACAAAATTTTACAGGGCCATTTTTAGTTCCTAATCCGCCCCTGGTCTCAGACACAACTGCAGCAACTGACTCAAGGAAGGCCACAATTGCGTACAATCGGTCCCTATAAGGAGAGATCCTGCCTCCTCAGCAGACCCCACCCCATCATCAGACCGCACCCCTATTAGGGCTGTTCCATAGATTTCCCGAGCTGGTTTTCTATCCCAATATGACCCTGCCTGTGTGCATTTACCAGAATGCTATAATACCACTAATGTACCACCTAGTCAGGTTTATTATAACACATACAGGATACAATGCAAGCAAGCTAGTGGTCGCATGCTGTAGACACAGGTTAACTAAATGACAGTAAATTTGGAATACTAGTAATAACCATGCTCAGGAATATACTGGTGAATGCAGGTAAATAGGAATTGCAACAATGATATTGTACGGGGTGCAATGCTTAAAGTAGGTAAAAACAGGAATGTACACAAAATAGGGTTATTGGCCCTCATTCCGAGTTGATCGGTCGCAAGGCGAATTTAGCAGAGTTACACACGCTAAGCCTACGCCTACTGGGAGTGTATCTTAGCATCCTAAAATTGCGACCGATGTATTCGCATTATTGCGATCAAAAACTACTTAGCAGTTTTAGAGTAGCTCCACACTTTCTCTGCCTGTGCGATCAGTTCAGTGCTTGTCGTTCCTGGATTGACGTCAGAAACACACCCAGCGTTCGCTCAGACACTCCCCCGTTTCTCCGGCCACTCCTGCGTTTTTTCCGGAAACGGTAGCGTTTTCATCCACACGCCCCTAAAACGCCGTGTTTCCGCCCAGTAACACCCATTTCCTGTCAATCACACTACGATCGCCGGAGCGAAGAAAAAGCCATGAGTAAAAATCCTATCTTCATAGCAAAGTTACTTGGCGCAGTCGCAGTGCGACTATTGCGCATGCGCACTAAGCGAAATTTCACTGCGATGCGATGAAAAATAACGAGCGATCAACTCGGAATGAGGGCCATTGTTCAGGAGTGTACTGCTTAATTCAGGTAAATAAGAAATGCAAATAGTGATATTGGTCCTGATTCAGATGTGTCGCAACTAATCGATTATTAGCAGACAGCACATGCTTCTGCCAATAAGTGCAATGTTCTCGGCTTTGCAACTGCTGATGGGGGTCATTCTGAGTTGATTTCTAGCTGCCATTGTTCGCTGCATAGCGATCAGTGTAAAAAATGGCTAATTTGTGCATGCATATGCGCCGCAATGCACACGCGCGTTGTACGGGTACAAAGTCCATTGTGGTTTTGCACTGGTTCTAGCGACGATTCCAATCACACAGACGGCCGCAAGGTGATTGACAGAAAGAGGGCATTTCTGGGTGTCAACTGACCGTTTTCAGGGAGTGCTTAGAAAAATGCAGGCGTGTCGGGGAAAATGCAGGCGTGGCTGGGCGTTCGCTGGGCGGGTGTGTGACGTCAAAATCCGTCCCTCCGTCAGTAGAATCAACGCACAGGATATGTAACTACACGGCTGGTCTTGTTTTGCACAAAATGTTTTTGCAGGCGATCTGCTGCACAGGCATACGCACTTCTGCAAAGCGAAAATACACTCCCCGGTGGGCGGCGACAATGTGTTTGTACGGCTGCTAAAAACTGCTAGCAAGCAATCAACTCGGAATGACCCCCGATATTCACAAGTAAAGTTGCCACCCAGAAATAAAAAGAGACACCCACCAGAGCTTTCACAACTCATTTGCTACTGCGTTCACATTTGCAGTCTATACACAAGAACAAGGAACATTCGCTTAAGGGTAACCCTATGGGTACGCAGACTTGCCACGGCAGTAGTGACGTAGGCACCATGTTTCTGTACCTAAGAGCTGCAACTGGCAGCAGATTTATGCCCTTAAAATGGCCAACCACTACCCATTAAAACCTCCAAATGGTCACTTCCTGCCAATTACTTTGCAATGAATTCTTCTTTGAAAGTGGGATTGCAGTTGCACCTTAATGCATGTACAATGCAATTGTGACACATGCACAGTCTGCTGAAAATCACTCAGTTGCATGGAACACCGGCATTGCATTTATCTCGGAGTCAGGCCCATTGTCCAGGAGTGCACTGTTATTGCAGGTAAACAGAGGTGTGATGATGTTAGTTTAAACAAAATATTTGAACACATGTCAGAATGTACTGTAGGTTTGAACCAGAAGTCTTGAAACTGAACAAATTATAGCTTACCAGTATGTACCAAGATCAGTGGCAGCTGCTACCCATGGGATGCAGTGCAGACCACAAGCACACATTGTACAGAGAGGGGAGCAAATATAAACATACATGTAATGTTGAATGTAACATAGAGATGTGCACCGGAAATTTTTTGGGTTTTGTGTTTTGGTTTTGGATTCGGATCCACTGCCGTGTTTTGGATTTGGACGCGTTTTGCCAAAACCTCCCTGAAATTTTTTTATCGGATTCGGGTGTGTTTTGGATTCGGGTGTTTTTATTATAAAAAACCCTCAAAAACAGCTTAAATCATAGAATTTGGGGGTCATTTTGATCCCATAGTATTATTAACCTCAATAACCATAATTTCCACTCATTTTCAGTCTATTCTGAACACCTCACACCTCACAATATTATTTTTAGTCCTAAAATTTGCACCGAGGTCGCTGGATGGCTAAGCTAAGCGACACAAGTGGCCGACACAAACACCTGGCCCATCTAGGAGTATCACTGCAGTGTCAGGCAGGATGGCACTACAAAAAAATAGTCCCCAAACAGCACATGATGCAAAGAAACAAAGAGGCGCACCAAGGTCGCTGTGTGACTAAGTTAAGCGACACAAGTGGCCGACACAAACACCTGGCCCATCTAGGAGTGGCACTGCAGTGTCAGACAGGATGGCACTTCAAAAAAATTGTCCCTAAACAGCACATGATGCAAAGAAAAAAAGAGGCGCACCAAGGTCGCTGTGTGACTAAGCTAAGCGACACAAGTGGCTGACACAAACACCTGGCCCATCTAGGAGTGGCACTGCAGTGTCAGACAGGATGGCACTTAAAAAAATAGTCCCCAAACAGCACATGATGCAAAGAAAAATGAAAGAAAAAGGAGGTGCAAAATGGAATTGTCCTTGGGCCCTCCCACCCACCCTTATGTTGTATAAACAGGACATGCACACTTTAACAAACCCATCATTTCAGCGACAGGGTCTGCCACACGACTGTGACTGAAATGACTGGTTGGTTTGGGCCCCCACCAAAAAAGAAGCAATCAATCTCTACTTGCACAAACTGGCTCTACAGAGGCAAAATGTCCACCTCATCATCATCCTCCGATTCCTCACCCCTTTCACTGTGTACATCCCCCTCCTCACAGATTATTAATTCGTCCCCACTGGAATCCACCATCTCAGATCCCTGTGTACTTTCTGGAGGCAACTGCTGGTGAATGTCTCCACGGAGGAATTGATTATAATTAATTTTGATGAACATCATCTTCTCCACAATATCTGGAAGTAACCTCATACGCCGATTGCTGACAAGGTGAGTGGCTGCACTAAACACTCTTTCGGAGTACACACTGGAGGGAGGGCAACTTAGGTAGAATAAAGCCAGTTTGTGCAAGGGCCTCCAAATTGCCTCTTTTTCCTGCCAGTATATGTATGGACTGTCTGACGTGCCTACTTGGAAGCGGTCACTCATATAATCCTCCACCATTCTTTCAATGGTGACAGAATCATATGCAGTGACAGTAGACGACATGTCAGTAATCGTTGGCAGGTCCTTCAGTCCAGACCAGATGTCAGCACTCGCTCCAGACTGCACTGCATCACCGCCGGTGGGCTCGGAATTCTTAGCCTTTTCCTCGCACCCCCAGTTGCGGGAGAATGTGAAGGAGGAGCTGTTGACGGGTCACGTTCCGCTTGACTTGACAATTTTCTCACCAGCAGGTCTTTAAACCTCTGCAGACTTGTGTCTGCTGGAAAGAGAGATACAACGTAGGTTTTAAATCTAGGATCGAGCACGGTGGCCAAAATGTAGTGCTCTGATTTCAACAGATTGACCACCCCTGAATCCTGGTTAAGCGAATTAAGGGCTCCATCCACAAGTCCCACATGCCTAGCGGAATCGCTCTGTTTTAGCTCCTCCTTCAATGTCTCCAGCTTCTTCTGCAAAAGCCTGATGAGGGGAATGACCTGACTCAGGCTGGCAGTGTCTGAACTGACTTCACGTGTGGCAAGTTCAAAGGGTTGCAGAACCTTGCACAACGTTGAAATCATTCTCCACTGCGCCTGAGTCAGGTGCATTCCCCCTCCTTTGCCTATATCGTGGGCAGATGTATAGGCTTGAATGACCTTTTGCTGCTCCTCCATCCTCTGAAGCATATAGAGGGTTGAATTCCACCTCGTTACCACCTCTTGCTTCAGATGATGGCAGGGCAGGTTCAGGACTGTTTGCTGGTGCTCCAGTCTTCGGCACGCGGTGGCTGAATGCCGAAAGTGGCCCGCAATTCTTCGGGCCACCGACAGCATCTCTTGCACGCCCCTGTCGTTTTTTAAATAATTCTGCACCACCAAATTCAATGTATGTGCAAAACATGGGACGTGCTGGAATTTGCCCAGATGTAATGCACACACAATATTGCTGGCGTTGTCCGATGTCACAAATCCCCAGGAGAGTCCAATTGGGGTAAGCCATTCTGCGATGATGTTCCTCAGTTTCCGTAAGAGGTTGTCAGCTGTGTGCCTCTTATGGAAAGCGGTGATACAAAGCGTAGCCTGCCTAGGAACGAGATGGCATTTGCGAGATGCTGGTACTGGTGCCACCACTGCTGTTCTTGCTGCGGGAGGCAATACATCTACCCAGTTGGCTGTCACAGTCATATACTCCTGAGTCTGCCCTGCTCCACTTGTCCACATGTCCGTGGTTAAGTGGACATTGGGTACAACTGCATTTTTTAGGACACTGGTGACTCTTTTTCTGACGTCTGTGTACATTTTCAGTATCGCCTGCCTAGAAAAATGGAACCTAGATGGTATTTGGTACCGGGGACACAGTACCTCAATCAAGTCTCTAGTTGCCTGTGAATAAACGGTGGATACCGGACACACGTTTCTCACCACCCAGGCTGAGAAGACCTGAGTTATCCGCTTTGCAGCAGGATGACTGCTGTGATATTTCATCTTCCTCGCAAAGGACTGTTGGACAGTCAATTGCTTACTGGAAGTAGTACAAGTGGTCTTCCGACTTCCCCTCTGGGATGACGATCGACTCCCAGCAGCTACAACAGCAGCGCCAACAGCAGTAGGCGTTACACTCAAGGATGCATCGGAGGAATCCAAGGCAGGAGAGGACTCGTCAGACTTGCCAGTGACATGGCCTGCAGGACTATTGGCTTTCCTGTGTAAGGTGGAAATTGACACTGAGGGAGTTGGTGGTGTGGTTTGCAGGAGCTTGGTTACAAGAGGAAGGGATTTAGTGGTCAGTGGACTGCTTCCGCTGTCATCCAAAGTTTTTGAACTTGTCACTGACTTCTGATGAATGCGGTCCAGGTGACTTATAAGGGAGGATGTTCCTAGGTGGTTAACATCCTTACCCCTACTTATTACAGCTTGACAAAGGCAACACACGGCTTGACACCTGTTGTCCGCATTTGTGTTGAAATAATTCCACACCGAAGAGGTGATTTTTTTTGTATTTTGACCAGGCATGTCAATGGCCATATTCGTCCCACGGACAACAGGTGTCTCCCCTGGTGCCTGACTTAAACAGACCACCTCACCATCAGAATCCTCCTTGTCAATTTCCTCCCCAGCGCCAGCAACACCCATATCCTCATCCTGGTGTACTTCAACAGTGACATCTTCAATTTGACTGTCAGGAACTGGACTGCGGGTGCTTCTTCCAGCACTTGCAGGGGGCATGCAAATGGTGGAAGGCGCAAGCTCTTCCCGTCCAGTGTTGGGAAGGTCAGGCATCGCAACCGACACAATTGGACTCTCCTTGGGGATTTGTGATTTAGAAGAACGCACAGTTCTTTGCTGTGCTTTTGCCAGCTTAAGTGTTTTCATTTTTCTAGCGAGAGGATGAGTGCTTCCATCCTCATGTGAATCTGAACCACTAGCAATGAACATAGCCATGAACATCCTTGCCACTCTGTGTCGTAAATGGCATATTGGCAAGTTTACGCTTCTCATCAGACGCTTTAAATTTTGATTGTTGGGTCATTTTACTGAATTTTATTTTTTGGATTTTACATGCTCTCTACTATGATATTGGGCATTGGCCTTGGCAGACGACATTGATGGCATTTCATTGTCTCGGCCATGACTAGTGGCAGCAGCTTCAGCACGAGGTGGAAGTGGATCTTGATCTTTCCCTATTTTAACCTCCACATTTTTGATCTCCATTTTTTAATGTGTGGAATTATATGCCAGCATCAATAGCAATGGCCTACTGCTATATATACTGGTGGTCACTGACAGCAAACTGCAAAACTAAAATGCACCACAGGTATAGAATCTAGATGGATAGTATACTTGACGACACAAAGGTAGGTAGAGCAGTGGCCTTCCGTACCATACTGCTATATATACTGGTGGTCACTGTCAGCAAACTGCAAAACTAAAATGCACCACAGGTATAGAATCTAGATGGATAGTATACTTGACGACACAGAGGTAGGTAGAGCAGTGGCCTTCCGTACCGTACTGCTATATATACTGGTGGTCACTGTCAGCAAAACTCTGAACTGTACTCATCCTATATAATACTGCTGGAACCCAGTCCCCACAATAAAGCAGTGTGAGCACAGATATATGCAGCACACTGAGCACAGATATGGAGCGTTTTTCAGGCAGACAACGTATAATACTGGTGGTCACTGGTCAGCAAAACTCTGTACTGTACTCCTCCTTTATAATACTGCTGGTCCCCAGCCCCCACAATAAAGCAGTGTGAGCACAGATACAGTACATGCAGCACACTGAGCACAGATATGGAGCGTTTTTCAGGCAGACAACGTATATTACTGGTGGTCACTGGTCAGCAAAACTCTGCACTGTACTCCTCCTATATAATGCTGCTGGTCCCCAGTCCCCATAATAAAGCAATGTGAGCAGAGATATATGCAGCACACTGAGCACAGATATGGAGCGTTTTTCAGGCAGAGAACGGATAAAACTGGTGGTCACTGATCAGCAAAACTCTGCACTGTACTCCTCCTATTTAATACAGCTGCTCCCCAGTCCCCACAATTAAGCAATAAACACAAATATTTGCAGCAACATTAATAAACGGAGAGGACGCCAGCCACGTCCTCTCCCTAACATTTCCAATGCACGAGTGAAAATGGCGGCGACGCGCGGCTCCTTATATAGAATCCGAATCTCGCAAGAATCCGACAGCGGGATGATGACGTTCGGGCGCGCTCGGATTAACCGAGCCATACGGGAGAATCCGAGTATGCCTCGGACCCGTGTAAAATGGGTGAAGTTCGGGGGGGTTCGGATTCCGAGGAACCGAACCCGCTCATCTCTAATGTAACATATGCATACCTCCCAACATTTGAATTTGTGAAATAGGGATCTGCCATGCCAGAGGCGTGGCCGCGGGTGGAAAGGCGTGGGGCCTCATCAGAAGGGGCGGGTCTCATCAGAAGGAGGCTTGCAGAGCAGCAGTGATCACAGGATCTCCCAACTCCCCCCACCCACCCACCCGCTGGACCCTGCGACCCGCGGGTTGGTCAGCGGGACAGTGTCCGAATCGGGACAATTGGGAGGTACTGTATGCATCTGCGGCAGACTGTAAAACTCACAGTGTTAGGTAAGGCAACCAGCACATCTATTCCCAGTCACATTAAACAGCCCTTCTAGTTACTCCTAGCCCCGAGCACATATACTAATGTCAAGCATCTTTATGTGCATCTTTTTCCCTGGAAATGCATCTTATTTGAGTGATTAAAATGATCTGCAGCATGAGTATATTCTTTATGTGACAGAATCTGCATACGAAATGCTAAGTTACATATTTTATTGGAAAACACTGTAATTTAGCATTTCATATGCAGCTAGTTGCATTTGCACATAGAATATACACATGCCACATATAATTTTAATCAGCACAGTCTGATTATCTGCTATGCCAATAAGATGCATTTTTTTGGGGAAAAAGATGATCAGCGCTGGCACATGAACTGACGTCTCTAATGCACCCTGTGTGCCACATCTCATTACGTACGGAGGCTAGATGAGGAAGGATGCATCTGTGTGTACCAGAGCAGGACAGAACGTGCAGGTACTGTAGAACAGAGTCGGACTGGGGCATGAAGGGCCCATCGAGGGAATGCAGTGATAGGGGCCAATACTTAGGGGTGTGGTCAGCCAACAAAGGGGTGTGGCCAACCCCCACAGAGGCTTGAAATACACAATAGACTTGTGCAGTGTAGTGCAACATATATACCATGTATAATACAAGTGCACAGTCTGGAACCTAATCCCTAAAGGAATGAGTGGGCCTCCAGGCAGTGGGGCCCACTGGTGGTTTCCCCTGTACCCCAGTGGGCCAGTCTGACCCTGCTGTAGAATACAGGAACAGATGCAATAGCAATCAGGCACAGGATACCAGACTTGGAGAACAGACATAGGCTTCTGACTTGATGAACCATCTTATACAGGAATGAGCATTAGTACTAAGTAGGACAGTCTCAGGGATCGCTCATATGGTAGCTGCTGGATTAGATAATCAAACTAGGCTGCAGGCTCACATAATCAGAACAGATGGACTAAGGACCTAATTCTGAGTTGATCGCAGCAGAAAATTTGTTAGCAGTTGGGCAAAACCATGTGCACTGATGGAGGGGCAGATGTAACATGTGGAGAGAGAGTTAGATTTGGGTGGGGTGAATTCAAACTGAAATCTAAATTGCAGTGTAAAAATAAAGCAGCCAGTATTTACCCTGCACAGAAACAAAATAACCCACCCAAATCTAACTCTCTCAGCAAATGTTATATCTGCCCCCCCCCCTGCAGCGCACATGTGGGGTCATTCCGAGTTGTTCGCTCTGTATTTTTTTCTCGCAACGGAGCGATTAGTCGCTAATGCGCAATGCCCGCAGTGCGACTGCGCCAAGTAAATTTGCTATGCAGTTAGGTATTTTACTCACGGCATTACAAGGTTTTTTCTTCGTTCTGGTGATCGTAATGTGATTGACAGGAAGTGGGTGTTTCTGGGCGGAAACAGTCCGTTTTATGGGTGTGTGCGAAAAAACGCTACCGTTTCTGTGAAAAACGCGGGAGTGGCTGGAGAAACGGAGGAGTGTCTGGGAGAACGCTGGGTGTGTTTGTGACGTCAAACCAGGAACGACAAGCACTGAACTGATCGCAGATGCCGAGTAAGTGTGGAGCTACTCAGAAACTGCTAAGAAGTGTCTATTCGCTATTTTGCTAATCTTTCGTTCGCAATTTTGATAAGCTAAGATTCACTCCCAGTAGGCGGCGGCTTAGCGTGTGCAAAGCTGCTAAAAGCAGCTTGCGAGCGAACAACTCGGAATGACCACCATGGTTTTGCCCAATTGCTAACAAACTTGCTGCTGCGATCAACTCAGAATTACCCCCTAAAACTTGATCAGTTGTACTACTGGGGAGAGCAGCACCACTTGTAGAAAAGTGGTACTGCATCAGATCATGACACATGTTCTTACTATATTCTCCTTGTGCTTGTTCTACCTTTCTCTCCTGTTTAATTCTCCAGGCATAGAGAGACACAAGTCAAAAATATGCAAAAATATTTATATGTATGTACGCATAATTTTGGTTATTAATGTGAAAAGATTGCACATAATATGCAAATTTGGCTTGGAATCAAATCTATGTGCAAAAAAGTGTTAAATATATAAAAATATTATTTCGCAAAATCTTTAGTTTTGAGATTGAGAGCAGTTTAAATTCATTGGACGTGTCCATGAAAAGTCATTAACTGGTATCATTTTGCAATTTATTAGATTTCTATTGACAAGAATAAACAATTTATTATACCCTCCGAGACCCTACAGAAAATTACAAGCTAATTATTTGTTTTGATATTTATACCCTTTCAGTAACCTCCTTCTAGTGCTGAGAACTTAATCTGGGAGAAAAATGACATACAGTAATTATTAGGTACAATAACATTTTACGCTATTGACACATAGACACTTAATACTTGAGTATAATCTCCTCGGAAAACCTGATGTGTACATTCTGTTTTTGTTCTTGACACAGTAGGTTGTGTAAGCACTCCGTTCCCAATTTGTGAGTGCTGATATGCTTTATGAAAGCATCTGGCAATAATTATAGACTGTGTGTAACAGTGGTCCTACTGTATGTCAAGTAAATGTTATTTACACTGCCTTTTATACGTATGACAATATACAGTGCCAAACACATAATGTATTCTGGAGGTTTCTGATTGTCATGAACATTGCAAGCATATTTTCTTAGGGTTGTATGTGTTGATGATGTCTATGCAGAAGGACCCATTATGCATGGTAAAACTCTATATAAAGTTTCATCAAATTAGAGATGTGCGGCAGGCACTTTTCGTGTTTTGTGTTTTGGTTTTGGATCTAGATCCTTACTCGTGTTTTAGATCTGGATTGGTTTTGCCAAAACCACCCTTTCGGGTTTTGGTTTTGGAGCTGGATGATTTTTTAAATACACAAAAACAGCTAAAATCACCGAATTTGGGGGTAATTTTGATCCTACAGTATTATTAACATCAATAACATTCATTTCCACTCATTCCTAGTCTATTCTGAACACCTCACACCTCACAATATTGTTTTTAGGCCAGAAGCACAACAGCTCATCATGCAAAGAAGAAAAAGAGGTGCAATGAGGTAGCTGGATGGCTAAGCTAAGCAACACAAGTGTGCAGCACAAACACCTGACCCATCTAGGAGTGGCACTGCAGTGGCAGACAGGATGTCAATTTTAAAAAATAGGCCCCAAACAGCACATCATGCAAAGAAGAAAAAGAGGTGCAATGAGGTAGCTGGATGACTTTGCTAAGTGACACAAGTGTGCAGCACCAACACCTGGCCCATCTAGGAGTGTCACGCAGTGGCTGAATGTTGAAAGTGGTTCGCAATTTTTCGAGCCACCAACAGCATCTCCTGCATGCCCCCGCCATTTTTCAAAAAAATCTGCACCACCAAATAACTGTATGTGCAAAACATGGGACGTGCTGGAATTTGCCCAGATGTAATACACGCACAATATTGGTGTACTTATACGGCAGTACCCCTGGACATATACAGCTGCACCACTGGACTGGACTTATACGGCAGTACCACTGGACTAATACAGCAGTACCCCTGTACTTATACGGCAGTAACCCTTAACTTATACAGCTGCACCACTGGAATGGACTTATACGGCAGTACCCATGGACTTATACGGCAGTACCACTGGATTTATACAGCAGTACCCCTGAACTGGATATATACGGCAGTACCACTGGACTTATACGGCAGTACCCCTGTACTTATACAGCTGCACCACTGGAATGGACTTATACGGCAGTACCCATGGACTTATATGGCAGTACCCCTGGACATATACGGCAGTACCCAATAACTGGATTTATACGGCAGTACCACTGAACTTATACGGCAGTACCCCTGTACTTATATGGCAGTACCCATGAACTTATTCAGAAGTACCCCTGAACTTATACGGCAGTACCCCTGAACTTATATGGCTGCACCACTGAAATTGACTTATACGGCAGTACCCCTGGACTTATACGGCAGTACCCCTGGACTTATATGGCTGCACCGCTGTACTGGAATTATACAGCAGTACCCCTGGACTTATACAGAAGTACCCCTGAACTTATACGGCAGTACCCCTGAACTTATATGGCTGCACCACTGAAAAGGACTTATATGGCATTACCCATGGACTTATACGGCAGTACCCCTGGACTTATACGGCTACACCACTGGACTGGACTTATAAAGCAGTACCCCTGGACTTATACGGCAGTACCCCTGGACTTATACGGCAGTACCCCATGACTTATACGGCTGCACCACTGGACTGGAATTATACGGCAGTACCTTTGTACTTATACATCAACAGCACTGGACTTATAGCAGCACAGAACACCACCACTGCACTGGACTTATGGCAGCACAGGACACCACCAGTGGACTTATGACAGCACAAGACACCACCACTGGACTGATGCAGCACAACACAGCACTGGAATGACACATAAGAGCAGGTCACCACCCCACACGCCACACCACTTTCCCGCACACTGAGGAGACATGTACTCTCGCTAAGCTCTCCAAGACAGGAGTGAAAATGGCGACAATGCGCAGCTCCTTATATGGAATCCAAAACCTGCGAGAATCCGACAGCGGGATGATGACATTTTGCCTCGTTCTTGTTTCCGAGTCTGGTGGGAAGTCCCGAGCCGGACTCGGATCCGGGTTTGGGACATGATGTTCAGTAGGGTTCGGTTCTCAGAGAACCGAACCCGCTATTCTCTAATTCAAATATAGCAATACTTTTCTGTAGCCATTGGGGAGCAAACAGAAAATCTACATTAAACGCACCACTCAAATTATCAAAACTTTACAAAATTTTAAATGGAATTGCAACTATACTTTGATGACATGCAATGTTACATCCTTATTCTCTTTCACAGCACATACAGCAGGATTTCATTCAGTCATAAAAATCTTCTATACAGAAGTGGAAATTCTAAGAAACAGAAAAGCAGAAAAATTTCATCATCAACACCATTGAATTCATCCTAAGTTATTTCTGGTTTGAAGATAAATGCAACAGGTTCACAGGGCCGCATTGGGAACTAATCTTGAACAGTTATGTGAACCTGTACCATCTTCAGCAACAACCAACATATACAGGTCATACTGCTCTAGGTAAGGTACATCAAAGTCATGATTTGTATCTGGATAGGCAATCATAGCAAGCTCAACACTTCATCAAACACATTACCGGAAACTTCTTAAACCTGGCCTGGCTTGTCCCCCAAAAGTTGGCAGGAACCAGGTGGCACTCAATGGATTTTTAAACAAGAAATATAAATGTAATAAATTTAAATAAATGAAGGCATAGTGAAACACCAATGTTTCAACGCAATGTAGGAAATTTTTCTCATAGCACCTTGAGAAAAATGCCATGTGCTGTGTTGAAACGCCACAACTCACGCCAGTGATGTATCTTGCATAGATCAGTGCATAGCACTACATAGCTCCTTGAGAAAAATGCCCTGCATGGCGTTGAAATGTTGGTGTTTCACTATGCCTTCTTTTATTTAAATATATTTCTTGTATGCAAATCCATTGAGTGCCGCCTGGTTCCTGTCAGTTTTTGGTGGACAGGCCAGCCTTCACCCAGAGAACCCCCAGGACATATGTAATTTATTGGGATGGCAACTTGGTCATTGAATTTTTAAAGGAGTGCCTATTTAACATCTGTTATATACAGTATATATATAAATACATATACACACACACACACACACACACACACACACACACACACAATACACCACCACTGAACAGATGCAGCACAACACAGCACCACTGGACTGAACTTATACAGCAGCACTGGACATATGGCAGCAGAGGACACCACCACTGTGACTGGACTGATGCAGCACAAGACACCACCACTGGATTGATGCAGCACAACACAGTACCACTGGACTGGACTTATACAGCAGCACTGGACATATGGCAGCAGAGGACACAACCACTGTGACTGGCCTGATGCAGCACAAGACACTAACACTGAATTGATGCAGGACACTGAGGATGGAGACACGTCCTCTCTCTACACTCTCCAATGCCGGAGTGAAAATGGCGGCAACTTATATGGAATCCAAACCCCGTGAGAACCCGACACCAGGATGATGACATTTTGCATCGTTCTGGTTTCCGAATCATGCGGAAAAACCCGAGCCTGACTCGGATCTGGGCTCGGGTGGTGACATTCAGGCGGGTTCGGTTCGCTGAGAACCAAACCCGCTCATCTCTAATATATATATATTTTCTGTAGTGATATGGGGTAATTAGCTCGGTTGCGGAGGTTTATTGGTGCAATGTGTAGGTGCTTAATCAGGTTCCAGACACAGCTTTTATAGATAAATATATATAGATTTAATGTGCACCTACCACATACCTTATGGCTTTTAAAGGCACACTAGTCACCTGACACTGGCTGATAAATTACTAAGGAACAGCTGACACCGGTTTAGGACAATTGAGTTTACATAGGGATGCATGAAAAAGCTTGTGGCCACAGTTTATAAAAGAGTTAACCAAAGATTAACCCTGCAATATACAACCAAATATAAAACCACAGCACTCGCCACCCCAGAAGCGAAGTGCAGTGTCTGCACTCACCACTCATAGGGTGGGGTGCATGTAGCCCATGGCCACCTACTTAAATATATACAAACAGAAAATTCAGCACTCACCATAGCAAGCTCACTTATCCTCACAACATTAATAAATAAATGATGGGGGTTTAGTTAGTGAATTGGCCAATGCACGGCTTTTAAAGTTACACTAGTCACCTGACACTGGGTGATAAATTTCTAAGGAACAGCTGACACAGGCTTCCATGCATTGGCCAAGTCACTAACTAAACCCCCATCATTTATTTCTGTTTGTATATATTTAAGTAGGTTGCCCATGGTCTACATGCACCCCACCCTATGAGTGGTGAGTGCAGACACTGCACCCTGCTTCTGGGGTGGCGAGTGCTGTGGTTTTATATTTGGAAATATATATATATATATATATATATATATATATATACATACACCATAGCAGTGAGAGCAGCACAGATTTACATAAAATGCATGAAACGACCGGTGCCCTCCACAGGTAACCAAATACTAACCAGGCATATAGTATAGCAGTCGGCAGCACTCACGGCTCCATCAAAGGATGACACATATGTGGTCTGAACAGTCTGTTCAGACTGCGTCTGTGTCATCCTTTGATGGAGCCGTGAGTGCCGCCAACTGCAATACTATATATATATATATATATATATATAATGTGTGTATAGTGTGAACCAACAGCGCCAGAGATACAGCAGAAATACTTAGTATGTCTTTTATGGATGTGCCCCAAAAAAACACATCTAGTCACTATAAACCACTCCTCTCTATATATGGGGCGTCTGCTAGATCTTAAATACGACCCGCACTTGTACGTGTGCAGTAAGAGTAAAAATTGGAAAAAGTGGATGAGATCCAAGCGACCTTAGGTGGTATAAAATCTAAGTGACTATGCAGAAGATTTCTCAAAACAGAGAGATTTATTACAAAGAACGTTTAGGACAATTGTACATATATAAAAAAAGTATTTAAACATAAAAATATACCATATAAGAATGTTTTAAAAACTGTTTTCAAATTGTTTAAAAAACATTCTAAAAGGCATGTAAAAGACAAGGTACAATAGTGCTAAAAATATTTTTTTGCTAAAAATGAGTAATAAAAGAGGCTAAAATTATACAGAAAAATTCATATATATAAAAATTCGGCATAGCAAAAAAAAAGGCAGCTTATCTGAGGATATCAATAGTAGCAGGAATCACCCAACGCGTTTCGTCTGGTCTGACTTCATCAAGGGCTAGCCCTTGATGAAGTCAGACCAGACGAAACGCGTTGGGTGATTCCTGCTACTATTGATATCCTCAGATAAGCTGCCTTTTTTTTTGCTATACCGAATTTTTATATATATGAATTTTTCTGTATAATTTTAGCCTCTTTTATTACTCATTTTTAGCAAAAAAAATATTTTTAGCACTATTGTACCTTGTCTTTTACATGCCTTTTAGAATGTTTTTTAAACAATTTGAAAACAGTTTTTAAAACATTCTTATATGGTATATTTTTATGTTTAAATCCTTTTTTTATATGTACAATTGTCCTAAACGTTCTTTGTAATAAATCTCTCTGTTTTGAGAAATCTTCTGCATAGTCACTTAGATTTTATACCACCTAAGGTCGCTTGGATCTCATCCACTTTTTCCAATATATATATATAAATTAAAGTCCATGACAAACGGCACTGGAGGCTTGCATATAACAAAGTGATGTATTGCATATAACAAAGTGTTGTAGTGACAGTATATGTATATATATATATATATGTATATATATATATTAGAGATGAGCGGGTTCGGTTCGTCGAGATCCAACCCCCCCCCCCGAACTTCACCTATTTTACACGGGTCTGAGGCAGCCTCGGATGTTCCCGCCCTGCTCGGTTAACCCGAACGAGGCCGAACGTCATCATCCCGCTGTCGGATTCTCGCGAGATTCATATTCCATATAAAGAGCCGCGCGTCGCCACCATTTTCACTCGTGCATTGGAGATTGAACGGAGAGGATGTGGCTACGTTCTCTCCCTGAAAAGCTCTGTATCTGTGCTCAGTGTGCTGCAAATATCTGTGCTCAATGTGCTGCAAATATCTGTGCTCAGTGTGCTGCGAATATCTACGTTCTCTGCCTGAAGAGCTCCATATCTGTGCTCAGTGTGCTCCAAATATCTACGTTCTCTGCCTGAAAAGCTCCAAATCTGTGCTCTGTGTGCTGCAAATATCTGTGCTCAGTGTGCTGCAAATATCTGTGCTCAGTGTGCTGCATTGTGGGGACAAACAGTATATAAATAAGGTAGTACAGTACAGTAGGCCATTGCTGTATCTTGCAGCTCCGTGTCAGACTCAGTACTAGACAGTATCCTGATCATCAGTGCTCAATATCTGCTGCATTGTTGTGTGACCAGTATATTATATATATATATATATATATATATATATATATTATATATAGTAGTACAGTGCAGCATTTTGGTGACCACCAGTATAGTAGTACAGTACATTGTCCATTGCTGTATCTTGCAGCTCCGTGTCACTTCAATTATCTAGATCTGTGCTGCATTGTTGTGATCAGTATATATAGTAGCACAGTGCAGCATTTTGGTGACCAACAGTATATATTTGTACAGTACAGTAGTCCATTGCTGTGTCTTGCAGCTCTGTGTTACTGCAAGTATCCATATCTATGCTACATTGTTGTGAGCAGTATATATAGTAGTACAGTGCAGCATTTTGGTGACCAACAGTATATAGTTGTACAGTACAGTAGTCCATTGCTGTATCTTGCAGCTCTGTGTCACTGCAAGTATCCTTATCTGTGCTGCATTGTTGTGAGCAGTATATATAGTAGCACAGTGCAGCATTTTGGTGACTAACAGTATACAGTTGTAGAGTACAGTAGTCCATTGCTGTATCTTGCAGCTCCGTGTCACTGCAAGTATCCATATCTGTGCTGCATTGTTGTGAGCAGTATATATAGTAGTACAGTGCAGCATTTTGGTGACCAACAGTATATAGTTGTACAGTACAGTAGGCCATTTCTGTATCTTGCAGCTCCGTGTCACTGCAAGAATCCATATCTGTGCTGCATTGTTGTGAGCAGTATATATATAGTAGTACAGTGCAGCATTTTGGTGACCAACAGTATATAGTTGTACAGTACAGTAGTCCATTGCTGTATCTTGCAGCTCCGTGTCATTGCAAGTATCCATATCTGTGCTGCATTGTTGTGAGCAGTATATATAGTAGTACAGTGCAGCATTTTGGTGACCAACAGTATATAGTTGTACAGTACAGTAGTCCATTACTGTATCTTGCAGCTCTGTGTCATTGCAAGTATCCATATCTGTGCTGCATTGTTGTGAGCAGTATATATAGTAGTACAGTGCAGCATTTTGGTGACCATCAGTATGTAGTTGTACAGTACAGTAGGCCATTGCTGCATCTTGCAGCTCTGTGTCACTGCAAGTATCCATAAATGTGTTGCATTGTTGTGAGCAGTAAATATAGTAGTAAAGTGCAGCATTTTGGTGCCCAACAGTATATAGTTGTACAGTACAGTAGTCCATTGCTGTATCTTGCAGCTCCGTGTCACTGCAAGTATCCATATCTGTGCTGCATTGTTTTGAGCGGTATATATAGTAGTACAGAGCAGCATTTTGGTGACCAACAGTATATAGTTTTACAGTACAGTAGTCCATTGCTATTGATATAATAATATTACTGGCATATAATCCCACACATTAAAAAATGGAGAACAAAAATGTGGAGGGTAAAATAGGGAAAGATCAAGATCCACTTCCACCTCGTGCTGAAGCTGCTGCCACTAGTCATGGCCGAGACGATGAAATGCCATCAACATCGTCTGCCAAGGCCGATGCCCAATGTCATAGTAGAGAGCATGTAAAATCCAAAAAACAAAAGTTCAGTAAAATGACCCA
Source organism: Pseudophryne corroboree (assembly GCF_028390025.1). Taxonomy (NCBI): domain Eukaryota; kingdom Metazoa; phylum Chordata; class Amphibia; order Anura; family Myobatrachidae; genus Pseudophryne; species Pseudophryne corroboree. Next base: position 389,445,535 of record NC_086444.1, on the reverse strand, counting down.
AAAATCTAAATTAAAAGCGTCTGAGGAGAAGCGTAAACTTGCCAGTATGCCATTTACGACACGGAGTGGCAAGGAACGGCTGGGGCCCTGGCCTATGTTCATGGTTAAAGGTTCAGCTTCACCTGAGGATGGAAGTACTCATCCTCCCGCTAGAAAACTGAAAAGAGTTAAGATGGCAAAAGCACAACAAAGAATTGTGCGTTCTTCTAAATCACAAATCCCCAAGAAGAGTCTAATTGTGTCGGCGGTTGCAATGCCTGACCTTCCCAACAATGGACGGGAAGAGGTGGCTCCTTTCACCATTTGCACGCCTCCTGCAAGTGCTGGAAGGAGCACCCACAGTCCAGTTCCTGATAGTCAAATTGAAGATGTCACTGTTGAAGTACACCAGTATGAGAATATGGGTGTTGCTGGCGCTGAGGAGGAAATTGACAAGGAGAATTCTGATGGTGAGGTGGTTTGTTTAAGTCAGGCTCCCGGGGAGACACCTGTTATCCATGGGATCAATATGGTCATTGACATGCCTGGTCAAATTACAAAAAAAAATCACCTCTTCAGTGTGGAATTATTTTAACAGAAATGCAGACATTAGGTGTCAAGCCATGTGTTGCCTTTGTCAAGCTGTAATAAGAAGGGGTAAGGACGTTAACCACCTAGGAACATCCTCCCTTATACGTCACCTGGAGTGCATTCATCAGAAGTCATTGACAAGTTCAAAAACTTTGGGTGACAGCGGAAGCAGTCCACTGACCACTAAATCCCTTCTTCCTCTTGTACCCAAGCTCCTGCAAACCACACTACCAACTCCCTCAGTGTCAATATCCTCCTTAGACAGTAACGCCAATAGTCCTGCAGGCCATGTCACTGGCAAGTCTGACGAGTCCTCTCCTGACTGGGATTCCTCCGATGGATCCTTGAGTGTAACGCCTACTGCTGCTGGTGATGCTGTTGTTGCAGCTGGGAGTCGATCGTCATCCCAGAGGGGTAGTCGGAAGACCACTTGTACTAATTCCAGTAAGCAATTGACTGTCCAACAGTCCTTTGCAGGAAGATGAAATATCACAGCAGTCATCCTGTCGCAAAGCGGATAACTCATGCCTTGGCAGCTGTGTTGGTGTTAGACGTGTGTCTGGTATCCACCGTTAATTCCCAGGGACTTAGAGAATTTCTTGAGGTAGTGTGTCCCTGGTACCAAATCCCATCTAGGTTCCACTTCTCTAGGCAGGCGATACCGAGAATGTACACAGACGTCAGAAAAAGTCACCAGTGTCCTAAAAAATTCAGTTGAACCCAATGTCCACTTAACCACGGACATGTGGACAAGTGGAGCAGGGCAGACTCAGGACTATATGACTGTGACAGCCCACTGGGTAGATGTATTGCCTCCCGCAGCAACAACAGCAGCAGCGGCACCAGTAGCAGCATCTTGCAAACACCAACTCGTTCCTAGGCAGGCTACGCTTTGTATCACCTCTTTCCATAAGAGGCACACAGCTGACAACCTCTTACGAAACTGAGGAACATCATCGCAGATTGGCTTACCCCAATTGGACTCTCCTGGGGATTTGTGACATCGAACAACGCCACCAATATTGTGCGTGCGTTACATGTGGGCAAATTCCAGCACATCCCATGTTTTGCACATACAATTAATTTGGTGGTGAAGAATTTTTTTAAAAATGACAGGGGCGTGCAAGAGATGCTGTCGGTGGCCCGAAGAATTGCGGGCCACTTTCGGCATTCAGCCACCGCCTGCCGAAGACTGGAGCACCAGCAAACACTCCTGAACCTGCCGCTCCATCAGCTGAAGCAAGAGGTGGTAATGAGGTGGAATTCAACCCTCTATATGCTTCAGAGGATGGAGGAGCAGCAAAAGGCCATTCAAGCCCATACATCTGCCTATGATATAGGTAAAGGAGGGGGAATGCACCTGACTCAAGCGCAGTGGAGAATGATTTCAACATTGTTTAAGGTTCTGCAACCCTTTGAACTTGCCACACGTGAAGTCAGTTCAGACACTGCCAGCCTGAGTCAGGTCATTCTCTTTATCAGGCTTTTGCAGAAACAGCTGGAGAGATTGAAGGAGGAGCTAAAGTGGAGCGATTCCGCTAGGCATGTGGAACTTGTGGATGGAGCCCTTAATTCGCTTAACCAGGATTCAGGAGTGGTCAATCTGTTGAAATCAGAGCACTACATTTTGGCCACCGTGCTCGATCCTAAGTTTAAAGCCTACGTTGTATCTCTCTTTCCGGCAGACACAAGTCTGCAGAGGTTCAAAGACCTGCTGGTGAGAAAATTGTCAAGTCAAGCGGAACGTGACCTGTCAACAGCTCCTCCTTCACATTCTCCCACAACTGGGGCTGCGAGGAAAAGGATAAGAATTTCGAGCCCACCCGCTGGCAGTGATGTAGGGCAGTCAGGAGCGAGTGCTGACATCTGGTCTGGCCTGAAGGACCTGCCAACGATTACTGACATGTCGTCTACTGTCACTGCATATGATTCTGTCACCATTGAAAGAATGGTGGAGAATTATATAAGTCTCCGCATCCAAGTAGGCACGTCAGACAGTCCGTACGTATACTGGCAGGAAAAAGAGGCAGTTTGGAGGCCCTTGCACAAACTTGCTTTATTTTACCTAAGTTGCCCCCCCTCCAATGTGTACTCCAAAACAGTGTTTAGTGCAGCCAGTCACCTTGTCAGCGATTGGCGTACGAGGTTACTTCCACAAAATGTGGAGAAGATGATGTTCATCAAAATGAATTATAATCAATTCCTCCATGGAGACATTTACCAGCAATTGCCTCCAGAAAATACACAGGGACCTGTGATGGTGGATTTCAGTGGGGACGAATTAATACTCTGTGAGGAGGGGGATGTACACAGTGAAAGGTGTGAGGAATTGGAGGATGATGATGAGGTTGACATCTTGCCTCTGTAGAGCCAATTGAGCAAGGAGAGATTTATTGCTACTTTTTTTGGTGGGGGCCCAAACCAACCAGTCTTTTCAGCCACAGTCGTGTGGCAGACCTTGTGGCTGAAATTATGGGTTTGTTAAAGTGTGCATGTCCTGTTTATACAACATAAGGGTGGGTGGGAGGGCCCAAGTACAATTCCATCTTGCACCTATTTTTTTATTTATCTTTGCATCATGTGATGTTTGGGGCCAATTTTTATAAGTGCCATCTTGTCTGACACTGCAGTGCCAATCCTAGATGGGCCAGGTGTTTGTGCCGGCCACATGGGTCGCTTAGCTTAATCATCCAGCGACCTCGGTGCAAATTTTAGGACTATAAATAATATTGTGAGGTGTGAGGTGTTCAGAATAGACTGGAAATAAGTGAAAATTATGGTTATTGAGGTTAATAATACTATAGGATCAAAATTACCCCCAAATTCTATGATTTAAGCTGTTTTTGAGGGGGTTTTGAAAAAAAACACCCGAATCTAAAACACACCCGAATCCGACAAAAAATTTTAAGGGAGGTTTTGCCAAAACGCGTCCGAATAAAAAAAAAACACGGCCGCGGAACAGAATCCAAAACCAAAACACAAAACCCGAAAAATGTCCGGTGCACATCTCTAATATATATATTTATTACAATACTGTAAGTTTCATGGAGGACTTGCTAAAGCTTCTAAAATATAACTTTGTTATTTTGAATGATTTGGGAACTCACTACCTAAAAAAGAAAATTGACAATATTAGCAAATATAGATGGTTAAATCTGTCACTAATAATAATAATAATAATAATAATAATAATAATAATATGTCTGCATATGTTTTTGCAAGTGAAATACAAAGTTCATACAGCCATTGAACTTTAACCCTGATGAACTTTGTAATCACTTGATCAAATCATATGCAAATGAAGACCAGCATCTGCTTTATATACTCCATCCTCACACCTGCTCCATGTCCCTGACACCAATTCATCCTGCACTGGGAGTGGACCAACAGTATAAATACTCTCTCAGTCTCTCAGTATACACATAAGTGTTACATTTCTGTACCAACATCAATACAGCAGTTCTTACTAGTACAGACATCAAGGACCCACACAAGAGGACACCTTTGATTGAGCAAAGTGATATACAGCCACAATTTATTTCCTTGAGAAACACTGGACCAGTTCGACACTGAATATGAGAAGTGAACAGTAGTAGCATAGGATTAAAGATTGCTCAAAACCATTGCATATTTGCTACTAACAGTCCATACTAAACTTAGAAGGACAGTACAGTACACATACATTCACTTTAGTGGTAAGGCACCATCACCCAACTTCTACACTTCCTTAGTTATTACCATGCTGTACATTTAGCTAGGGTAGTTTAGATGTCCTTGTACCCCACCAGCAAACAATGGCCATTGATTGCAGGATCCACCATGAGTACCCTTAACATGTTCTCCCATGGCGTTGTAAAATCCCACAATTCCGACACTCCACCTTGGACCCCATATTACACTGCCGGAATAAATTCTGAAATTTACTGGTCTTTAGCCCAAGACCCTTCTTGCTTATGCCTTTCTTACACCACCCAGATCTGCCTCTGAATAATTTCTCCCAAGGCCTCTTATCTACCAGGGCTGCAGCCGGTATCTTTAGGTTGGTCCACCTGGTTAGCCCCACTGGTTTCAGTTCTCTCACAGAGCTGACACAAACTTATGATCTACAGTATAGTAATTTTTGCATCTACATGCAGCTTTGGCATTATGTAGCTTCTTTGCCTGCCTGCAATGGTGGGTGGCACCCAACCTCCTTTGAGACCCTCTGTTTGTCTGACTCTGTGCATGGACATCTCCCAGTTATATCAAAAGTGCTTAACTAGTCTCTCACTCTCAGCTCCCTCCTTTGTGATCGGCTGGCATAGAGACCTCAAAAAAAAGAGCTCTCTGATGACCAATGGTCTCGTATACACCGCTACACATTTGGTAGCTCTCCTTCCATTCAGGGCTCAGAAGCCCAGTATAAAATTCTATCTAGATGGTCTCTCTGCCCTGAATGGATCCACCAGATGTTTCCGACTGTGTCCGCTCTATGTTGGCGATTTGGACATTGGCTTGGTACCCCCATTCATATATGGTAGCATTGTCGTGTACTGACTGACTTCTGGCATCAGGTCCAGAAGATCACTCATTAAATAACTGGGTATCCGGTCCCTGAGACTCCTGAATTCTGGATTCTCAGCTTGATGAATGTAACCCTCTCCCAATATAAAAGTTCACTGCTAAGGCATCCTGTGAATGTGTCTAGGGCTACAGTACCTTGTTTCTGGAGATCTAAACTGCAACCTTTAATATTCCATTGGTTTTCATAGGGTTGATTTTTACATGGCCATGGAGGAGTTTACCCACAAATGTCCACCTCCCGATTTGTCACCACCTGGTTGGAATGGCTTGCATTTAAGGAGTCCTCTGATTATAAAACCTATGTGACTTCAACCCTCACAATAACGTCCAAAACCCATGATGATGACTCATGATCGCTCCCCTACTATGTCCCCTTCTCAATCTCCTAATGTCCTACTTCCTATCTACAACTTTTTCTTCTTTTCTTCTTTTCCCTGTATTTCTTCTTTCTAATACACAGGTACAGTATTTGGTTATTTATGCTGCATTGAAATGATCTAATTATGAATCTCATGTTGCACTGACAATTGTTGATGAGTGAAGCACTTCATGCTGCTTACACACTGCTTGTTCATGTCCGTATTGTTGATACTGGTTTGCATGCACGCATGTGATCACTACCTAGTCATTTCATGTTTGTTTTTCCTTCATGAATAATAATAAATAATGAGATAGAGAAAAAAAAGGCACCATCACATTTATAGTGTTGCAGGATACTGAACACTGGTCTCTCCGTATGCACATTAACTGCTTGGTGTTATACTGTCGGAAAGAATTATACAAAACATCTCCTTATAGAAATGTGCATGTCATCCACCTTAGTGGTACAGTATATGTTTCAAATGAATGTTGCTTCTTTTATATGGACATAACCCCCTGGAACAAGTTTCTAATGAGCCCCTTATGTACTGTACCAAAAGGACTTTGGAAAATAATATAAGAATATCCTAAGACTTTATGTTTTCTTAATGCCACCACAAAATATATGCTATGCCATATTCTGTGTATATATTGATGTATAGTTTTTATTTCTTATGATATATATATATATATATATATATATATATATACACACACACACACACACACATGATGATATTATTATATCATCTATAAACTGTTTCTATTGATATAATGGACAGCAATCATACAGTATATTGCAAATAATCAGTATTATATTTATTATAAATACATAGTGTTAAAATAGTTCAAATGATACAGCATTTTAACATGAAAGAAAAACTGAAGTACATTAATATTATTTCTGTGCTAAAAGAAAATACTCCTATATGAATCTAACCCATCCTTTTATTTATAATATCCTAACATTAAGAAAGAATTACTCATACAGTACTTTACCCATAAAGCTATTCATCTACTACTCAAATGTGTCATCTGAAAAGACTGCCTGGTGCTTAAATGGGAATACATTTTGGAACAATGCAGAAAATGGTTTAGAAGTGCCTAATACAGGTAGTGGTTAAAAATAGTACAATGGAAAAGTGACCTACTGGGGATTTGACAGCAAGTTCTGCAAGAAAATCTGTACTTGTGTATTGTATCTGTCTAAATGATGGAATTTGCCTGCACCCCTGCCAGCTTAAGGTTAGGTAGTATTGCAGTAGCTGGGGTCAGTAAAAAATGGGAAAGATAAAAATAATGTCAATTTTGTGAAGCAATAGCAAAAAACATACAGAGAAGTTGCAATCAGCTGGAAGCCAACAAGTTGTGCCTCCTACAGAGATTTATCCTGACCAAAATCTATATCAACTTCAATATACACCTCATTGGAACTCAAGAGAAATGTTTATCTGAAAGTACATCAATTTCTCAGGTATAAGCAGTTGTTCTTATATCCTAAAGGTCCCTAGAGAATTAATGTTAACAGTTTATTGAAATATGTATAAATCATAATTGTATACGTTACAAGAGTACACAATGGCAGCAGTTATTTTTAAAGGTAATTTAACAATTTATGCATGGACATTAAATGACAGGTAAATCCCTTGCACACAGTGAAAGGACTACTAACTCTGAAATAAAACCTGCCTTATAAATTTAGCATAGAGCAGCAATCACCATTCAAATATTGCTGAAAATAAATGTGTATTAGATTTTTCTCTGAATCTAGTGGACCAAATCCTCATATGTGCAATGCTTTTGTACACAAAACACAGATTAATTGCTTTCATGAACTAAATTGACCTAATATTTTATAATTCATGCACCACCTGCTTACATTTATTATGCAAATGAAGGGTCAAATTAGTTTCTGTATTTGGCTAAATGCTTTGTAAAAGTATTTGATTTCTAGCTGAATCCTAAAATATTAAAACCTAGAAGAGAACTCAGGGTAATAAAAGCAATTAATTAATTTAGCCTGATTAACGCAATCTGTGGCTTCCTGTTTAACAATTTCAGTATGACACATTAATTCCTGATTTTGTTTGACAAAGAAACATTAAACATTTTTACAGACGCGTCCTCATACATCTAGCCTTAATACTCCATGCAGCTCGAGATGCCTGGCATTAGTAAGCTGCCATGTCGCGTGCAACTCTGCTAATGTCAGGCATTTTTTTTTGCCGTAAATGCATCTTAGTCGCACCGCAATGTGACTAGGACACACGAGGGGACTGTGCTGATCAATTTGATATATGACACTTGTATTGTGTGTGATTGATTCTGTGGTGGAGCAAAACAACTTGTATTGGAAAAAAGCTGCTGCTGCTACATTGTAGCACTTCATATACAGATTCAGAGACTCAGTCACACACAGATATACAAGTTTCATATATCAAATTAGGCAGCACAGTCTCCTTGTGCATCTTAGTCACATTGTGTTGCTACTAAGATGCATTTTCTGTTAAAGAGAAGCAAATATGTCACCTGATGCTAAAAGATTGTCATGTGACCTGGTGTGCCAAAAGGGGCTGTTTGGCATGACTACAGCAAAGATGTATGAAGATACATCTGTATATTAACAGCATGGAAACCTTTACAAATATATGTAAATGTGAACAATTGTTTTATTTTAAAAATAATGTATATTCCAGATTAATTTTCTCTTAAAATCTAACAAAAAGGCATAGATTTAGCTTCAAATTCAGTTTCAGTATTTATTTATTTATTTGTACTTTACAAAAGTGCTGATTGTGACAGAAACATACACATGGTGACAACATGAAGCAGGGGAGGCCTAGGCCAGGGTGCTGGGTGCCAGATGTTCCCCCGGTCCACACCACCACCTAGTGTCCCTAGCTGCCTTCTCCGCAGGGGACCGGTATGTGATCCTTGCGGACGGGATGCCGGCACCGGCATCCCAATGGTCATGATCCTGACAGGGGTGAGGTTAGCGTTCAAACTCCCCTACTTCACATAACCCTCTCTTACCACAGCATATCCCTAACCTCCCCCTTAGTGCCTAACCCTAATCCCCCCCTTAGTACCTAAACCTAACCCCTCACTTTCCACAGCCTAACTCTAACCCTCCCACCTTAGTGCCTAAACCTAACCCTCCCCCCCCCCCCGATGGTGCCTAACCCTAACTCCCCCTTTCCGTATCCTAACCCCAACCTCCTGGGTGATCCCTAAACCTAACACACAGCCAAATCCTAACAATCCCAGCTTTGCTTACCTTCAGCATCTCAGCCAACAGTATCCTGGCATTGGGATGCTGACTTGGTCGGGATTCTGGTGTTAGTGTTCTGACGGCTGTTAGGATTCTGCATCAGTATTTCAACTGCCGGGATCCCAACAGATGGGATCCCAACCATATACATTCAGCAGTAATAGCTCTGATGGTCCAGTGGTTGATGCTGTCAAGATCCAAGTGCTGGCATTTGGCATCATCTCATACTACATATTTTTGTTATTTTATGTCCCACAGGTCTACAGAAGCCCCATAGGTCCAAAATAACAGAACAGTTTGTGATACTGTTGTGCATAGCCGGCTGTATAACCACTGGAGACTGCTTTTGTGCAGCAGCCACTGTACTCAATGAGCCACAGCTGACAGCTAGAGGCAGTGCACAACAAGCAAGGTCAGCAGTGGCAGTAGAAATATTAGTGACATGGCCACACTGCAGTTAGCCACAGTAATACCCAGGACCCCCCACTAGAGATTTCTGGTGTCCCCAGTGACTCCCCTAGATATAATATTAAAAATAGAATACATGTATGCCTCATTCCTAATAGAAGGCTCCCTTATGTATTGATATTAAAATATAGTTGAGTAACTAGTGATTGAAGCCTCTTTCAATATAATATTCCTATATAGGCAAGGCCATGGAAAGACAGCCTCTGACTGCACCCTGGAAGGAACAGAAAAACAAACAGGGGAAAAGCAGAAGCAAAAAAGTATGAGAAGAGCTTTATTACTGGAAATAAAAGGGATTAAAACACAAGACAAAGAAAATTAGGAAAAAAACTGTAAAAAAAAAAAAAAAAAAAAAGCAGTCCAGGTAAGTGTACTGTATGTTAGTAATATTTCTGATCTCTGATACAATACTAATACATATGTAAGAGCAAGTGGAGATCCCTTACCATGGATTAAAAAACAAGGCACTGTAGATGATCAATTAAATACTTATTGGGCACAACTAACATACAAGTAATATAAAAGTACTTATAAAATGAGCACTTATAAATATATAATAAATGTATGCAGCTCCCAACATGTGATAGGAATTATCAACACACTAAAGAACACTATAACAATTATATATGAGAGCGCATACCAAATTAAAATTAAATATATGTTTAATTCATACATAACATGATACAAAAATGTAAAAATTGGTTACTAATCAGCACCCATGGAGATTACACAGTTCTATGTAGTTACGGAGGAGAAGTGTTAATTGTGAATATGTACAGATTGTCTGGAATCTGCATTTGCTTCATGTCACTTACCGGAGCTCTGATGTGCTGGGTCTCCAGAGGTCACATCCTCAGCCTGGCAGCATGTTCCATGATTGCCTGCAATGTGCAGAGACTCTCTCCAATGTGTACCCCGCTTACCATACAGCGTGTCCCCCGATGTATTCCGACCATCTCCGAAGTATGGGTGCCACCATGACACCTGCAGTCAGCTGACTTTGTGCTGTCCACTCCTGAGCACTGGAGCGCTCACATGACTTGATTCTCCAAGCCCTGCTGACCAGGGGGTATATAGCCAGAGTTCCTGCTCAGTATCATGGCTTGAACAACGCTTCACATCCTCTGAACAAGAGTCTCCTGGCGCCTGTCTCCAGAGATTCCCCTGTGTCAGTGGTCCGTGGAACTACAGGCACCAGCCATCCAGTTCAGTTGCAGCTCCATCTGCATTCTGATCCAGCATTCATTAGCAGTCTCCTGTATCAGTGCTCCGTGGAACTACAGGTACCAGCCTTCCAGTTTGTCTTCAGCTTCAGTTACACTGCTCCTACAATCACTTGCAGAAAGAGACTCTCTCCAGGTGCTGCATATCACTCTCACCTGTTTGTTATTACTCTGCATCAGCACTGTGCTATTCAACCTGCACTTAAGAAGCATCCAGCTTAAAGTTAAAGCTGTCTCATGCAATAACCTAACCTGGTTCTGTTGTTGTATTCAAGCATTGCCTATTGACTGTGTACCTCTGTTTCAAGTTCTTATCAGTTTCTAGGACGATCATCTGCATTACATATACAAATTATGTTTCAAGTTTCTATCGGTTTCCAGGCCGATGATCTGCATTACATATACAAATCCTGTTTCAAGTTACTATCGGTTTACAGGCCGATCATCTGCATTACCAATTGCCTTTACAAATCCTGTTTCAAGTTACTATCATTTTCCAGGCCGATCATCAATATTGCCAAGTATCTGTGTAAGCGCTGTTTCAAGTCATCATCAGCTTCCAGGCAAACCATTGTTTATTCCAAGTTGTCACCATCGGTTCCCAAGCCAATAGCAATCTGTTCCTGTTCACCATTGGTTCCCAGGCCGATAGTCATTTGTTCTTGTTCATCATCGGTTCCTAGGCTGATAGTCATCTGTTCTTGTTCACCATCGGTTCCTAGGCCGATAGTCATCTGTTCCTGTTCATCATCGATTCTCAGGCTGACCATCATTTGCTCCTAGTCTCCATTGGTTCTCAGAAAGATCACTGGTAACTCCAAGTCACTGTCAGTCCCAGACCGGTCATCGGTTGCTCCCAGTTACCATTGGTACCCAGACTGAACTATCTCTAAGTGACTGTTTATTTCAGAGACTCTATCAGCTTCCCTGCTGAATCATACATTTACATTTACATTGCTCCAGTTACTTATATTTCCTGTGTGTACTCAATAAATACCATTTGCGCACATGCACAGGAACTTACTTCAGCCTCCTCGATTCCTCGCACCACCACTGACCCGCTAGTGATCCCTTCGGGAACAGACACAAACTCAGACCTGACACAGATAAAGCCACACTTGTCCAGTGCGTCTCCATCGCATACGTGCACTCCCAGTGTGACTAGGCGATCCGTCTGCCTAGTCAAGCCGGGAGTGCACAGAAACGCTCCCATTCTAGTGAATGGGGCGCACGCACATAATGGACACACGCATGCCCCAGACACAGCGATAGGCATGCCCAGGTGGGTGCGCCAAGGCACAGATGGAGCCATGCAAATTGCCCAGGCATAGTATATCTGTATATCCAGTATAAGGTCTATTATAGGCCACAGCAATTAATGTAACACAAAGTCACACAGTGTAACAATTTGGACACTGTAACAGCTTCACCCAGTAGTTGCAAGTCTATGCTAACCGCTGTAGGGGTTCCTTTCTAAAACTACAAAAGGCAGATCAGTGGTGTTCATCAGTGTAAAGCAGAGGTGGGGAACCTCAGGCCCGAGGGCCGTATAAGGCCCGCAGACCCACTTGATCCGGCCCAGCCAGGCTCACCTAGCCGGGCGCCCGCTGAGATTTTGTTACTAGTGGGCACCTGGCTTCTTACCCTCAGTAGCAGCCGGAGGCAGGAGCTCACTCCTGAGCTCCGGCTTCCGGCTCTGGCAGTATGCGTGTGCTGCTGTGCAGTGTTATGGGAGAGATGTCATGACTTCTCTCCCATAGTTCTGAGGAGCGAATGGCCAGGTGGAGGGCAACGGTCCAGAAGCAGGAGCGGGGCTGGTGAGTATTGTGTTTTTTTTTTCTTTTAATGTATGTGTGTGTGTGTGTAAGCATCGCTACTAGGGGGCATATCTAATAGGGTACAACAACTGACTGGTGGCATATCTAATGGGTCATAACAAGTGACGGGGCATATCTAATGGGGCATAAGTGACTGGGGGCATATTTACTGGGGGCATATCCACTGGGGCATAATAACTGACTGGGGGTATATTTACTGGGGGCATAACTACTGACTGGGGGCATAACTACTGACTGGGGGCATATCTACTGAGGCATATCTACTGGGGACAGGCTCATTTTTAAGTTGATAATTTTTGTATGGCCCCCGAAGGATTTTATAAATATCCAAATGGCCCTTGGTAGAAAAAAGCTTCACCACCCCTGGTGTAAAGCAACTGCTAAATCCAATGCAGCAGATAGGTGGTACAGGACAAGCAGGGTGAAGGCACAAGAGCGGTGCAAACTGCAGCTACTGGAAATCGGAGAAGGTAGGCTGTGGTGCATAAATGCTGGCGTGTTTCAGATAACAATCATTGACTCCATGGGAAACGCCCTTTACACGTTTCTACGCTGTTTAAGGTGAAGCGGTTTCTGCAGAAGGTATGAATTATTGAATCTCAAGAAGGATAGATATTTAAAGGGTCCACCGACCAATCCACAGAGTTCATTAATTATGTACTCCAGGTGTGCAACCATAATTAAAACTAGGGCTCAATATTCATCTTTAGAAAAAAAACAGCAGTACAAACATTACTATTTAACATTTTAAATACAATATAACATAATGATTGTTCCACTAATGTTGGACTTAAATACAATATACAAAGGATACAAATAAAAATAAAAATAATAAACCATCATTTTGGTACAATAGCGGAATCATAAGGGCTCAGAAGTATAATTTGGAGTGCTAGACCTGCTTCATAGATCAGTATAATCACCAATATCAATAGATAGGAGCTGTGGCTCACCAGACTAATGCATGGAACAGGTATACAATGGGACCCAGGTTCGATCCCAGCTTGGAATACACTTCATTTTCATTTATATTTTTATTTCTATTTATGTTTATTTCTATTTTATTTATTTATTTTATGCTTGTAATTATTGGTTTTTACAATTATGAAATGTATATATATATGTGATTTCATGAATACAAACTATACCCAATTAGTGGCATCATAGATGTACAAGCACAGCCTGTATTCATAAACCTCACTGTAAATATGTACCCATATGCATATACTGTGACTCAATAAATGAAATCAATGCAGAGAATGATAATTTTATATAATAGTATTAGGTGTTCACAAAATTACCCATATATAGATGATACAGATAAAGGTTTTAATAAGAATCTTATAAAAGATAAGGAAAGAAGAGAGGACCAGGTGGACTAAGGAGGAAGAATCAGGTGGACTTGAGTAGCTAATTGAAAAACTTATATATATATATATATATATATATATATATATCGGAACACACACATGCATGCTCATTGGTCCAGAGCGACCACACACAATGGATCACTGACTGATCAGAAATTGAAAAGATGAACTTGATTTCTAATATAAGGCTCTAAAGCAACTACCAAGAATCAGTCCATGTAAGACAATAGGCACAATCCATGTACTAGGAAGCAGGCACTAAAATAGAGGCAACACATATTAATGGTGTAAATCAGTTATTCAAAATAGATAAAGAACCACCTATATTGTGGTTATACATTAAATGTAATATTAAAGATTAAACCACAAAGGAATATAACCAAGCATAATAGAAATCTGAAAGGATCAATGCTGCGCAACCAGAAAAAAGGGTGACAGCAAGAGGAGGAGAGGGGACTACTAATTACAGAACTTAAGAAAGAATTAACTAAACTGGAGGAGGAATTGGGAAAATTGGAAGTAACGATAACTAAGTTTGAAAATATCAAAATAGATAAGAGGTGTTCAGATCACCATCTCCTCCCTTTAGACGCCAACATCAACATTTTTTAGAACCAATCCAGAATCCCCACATGGCTAAAAGAGGGTTTACACGTAGACGAGGAAAGAGAGGGGGGAGAAAAATCCCCCCCAAAAAGGAGACCACTGTTTCATCAACAGGACAGTCTGAAACAGCCATCATCAATCTCACAGAGAGAGAATTATCCAACTCACAGATCAAAGTTTTAGATAAGGGTTTGAAATTTGCCCCGCATCAGCACATACAGTAAATAACTTTGACCTGTTTATTGATTTAAATAAGTTTGTGAGAAACCTTACATTTCAGTGACACTTTTTGAAAAATCCGATCCCACAGTTTCTGGCAACACTTAACCTTTAGTGGCACCTCCTTCAAAATTCTATCCAGTTGAGTCAAGAGGAAGCTTTGTGGATATTTTCTACAATTCGGTAAGAAGACTTTAGGAAAAAAATAATACATAATAATAATAAATATAATAACAATATTGATCCTCTATAGAAGAGAGTTCTTAAACTACTAAAAAGATATGACAACCTCATTATTAGAAGTGCCAACAAAGGTGGAGCAGTAGTTAATCAGGATAGATCTTCTTATCTAGCTGAAGCCTATAATATTCTAAATTCACAATTTATAAGAAACTGTCAGTAACCCCCTTCGGTCTTTCAGGATGAACTTCAAGTTTTACTTTATGATGCAAAACAACAGAATGTCATTTGTGGAAGTGAATATGATTATCTTTTTGTCAAGCATCCCACGATAGCCATTTTTTACCACCTCCCCAAAGTTCATAAAGACAGAAACTGTTCACCTGAGAGGCCAATAATTTCAGGAGTTGATTCCTTAATGGCCAACCTTTCCCATTTCATAGATTTAAAATTACAACCATATGTCAAAAGATAACCTTCATACTTGAGAGATTCCATTAGTTTATTACAATAACTTAAAGATTACATATGGATACAAGGTGATAAATGGCTAACCAGTTATGTACAGGCTTTATACTCTTCCATCCCACATGATGTGGGTTTGGAGGCAGTATGTAAAGTATTACATCTTGACAGCAGCAAGTCCCGTGCGGAAATTTCCTTCATCCTAAACAGTATAAAGTTTATTTTACAACATAACTTTTTCCTGTTTGAAGTGGTCTTCTATCTCCAGCAGCAGGGAACGGCTATGGGGACTAAGTGTGCCCCATCATACGTGGACCTGCTGATGGGAGAGTGGGAGGAATCATTCTTTTATGGCTCTAAAGGTGGGTACACACTGGAAGATATATCTGCCGATCAATTGAGCGGCAGATATATCTATGGACGGATCGGGCAGTGTGTTGAGCATACACACTGCCCGATCCATCGGGGACTGACGTCATGAACTGGGCGGGCGTGTACACATGCCGGCGCAGTTTAGCTGTCAATCACCGCCGGCCACCGCAGCAATGCGCCAATATATCGGTAGATATATTGGCCATCGGCTGTGCTGCGGGGCTACGCGATACGTCTGTGAACGACGGAGTTCACAGATGTATTGGCCATACACACTGGCCGACGGACCCATGATATATCGGCCGTTCAAGAGAACGGCCGATATATCAGCCAGTGTGTACAGGCCTTAAGTTTAGATCTAAACATATAAAGTTTGATCGCAGGTATATAGACGATTTAATCTTTATATGGAATGGAGACAGCTCTGATATTGAACTCTTTATGGAAGACATTCACAAAAACACTTTTAATTTGAAATGTACCTTTAAATTAATGAGACAACTATTTATTATTTGGATTTGAAATTGGAGAGCACCCAATTGGATTAAAAGAGGTGTGCGGGTGCAGGGAGTTGGCGCTGGAAAGGGGGTGGGGGAGTGGAACTGATGATTTAGTTGGGAGATTATGGTTTAAAGTGATGAAAAATGGATACTTATCTGAGTGATTTTTGATAAAATCCTGGTTCTTAAAAGAGAGATGTTTTTCCTCCAGAAAACAGTGGGGTCATACGACGTGATGGTATGAAAAACACAAATTAAAGGGTTTTTTGAGTAGGAAATCTTAAGATGAATACAGTGGACGTTTTGTAATAATGAATGTATAGATAGATTTCAGGTAAGGTAATCATACCTCACTTACAAAAAGTGAGCGAGGTTTAAAACATATAAAGGTTTCTTTTGCATGCACGTGCTGAATTTGTTAGCGTACCTAACTTACAATAAAAGATAGAGGTAAAAACACATCAAGGTATCTTTGTGAGCTGAGCTGCGTAACGGTACTCACTGGTAGAAGCGTATTCCGTCTGCACATCAAGGTATCTTTATCCAAACAGCATTCTTATATAGCCACCTATATATAAAAAAGGGATTTATTGGATAAAAACAAGTAAAAGATTTACACACAGGGGGAGTGTTGGCCATGAGGAAGGGGAGCTGCCGGGCAGGGGAACCTGCAGGACCATCAAAATACAGTCCAAAAAGTCTGGTACCAATGGGGCTTAAAAGTGAATTAAGAGGGTCGTACCTTTCCCCCGCCGTGCAGGTAACAGTCCAAGTGGGCAAGAATCCTCCTCCCAGCCAATTGGATTAGGTTAGAACCTCAAGCTTTTCAAGGAGGTTGATGCAAACAGATTTATACCCTCTACAAGCTGCCATCATCGCACCTGGCTGAACAGTGTCCCCTATGCACAGTTTTGTGATTACATTAAAATTGTAGCAATGTGGAAAACATTAATTCTCAGGCATCAGTACTACAAGATAATTTTTTTGCAAGGGGTTACAATTCAGCAAAGATCGATAAAGCACTAACTAAAGCCTCAATTAAAAATAGGGAGGACCTTTTGACTCCGACTCCTAGACCAATTAAGGAGTCGGAGCAGGCCCTTCATTACACAGTATAACAAGGATAATCTGAGGATAAAAAAAGTCATTAAACGACACTGAAATATCCTACTTAATGATCCTATTTTGGGTCCTAACTTACCCCTAAAACCACAGATAGTATTTATAAGAGCTAGTAACCTAAAGAGCATTCTAGCAACGAGTAGATTGAAGCCTAAATCAGGGCAAGCAGAACATAATACAGTAGAGTCCTTTCTGAAACCAAAAGTAGGTTGCCGCTCCTGCAATAAATGTATATGTTTTAGATACATGGAGAAACCATCTTTTATGTTCAATTTAGACAACGGCTATACCTTTAAATTAATAGATGTCAACTGTAATTCAAACTTTGTAGTGTATAAAATCACCTGAGGGTGTAAATTGTCATATATCGGGAAAACTAAAATAAATGTGAAATTTCACATACAGGAGCATCTACAAAATATTAAAAACAAAGTTGAGACCCATACCCTACTGTACCCAGATATTTTGCAGAGTGTCAGAAATCTGAAGTCAACAACTTCTCATTTACGATTATTGAACAAAGTAAACCTAATCCTAGAGAAGGGGATAGGGAATTAGCTCTGTCCAATAGAGAATCCTTTTGGATTTTCACATTGGATACCCTTTCTCCCAAAGGTTTAAATGAAAACATCGATATTGTCTCCTTCTTATAGTGTAACAAAAATCGTTATGAAATTGTGATGTAAATTTATCTCTGTATGCGATTTGTGGATCGTTTAATATGGATCGGTATGGTAACTTTGCCTCTTTGTATATTTTTTATATTGTTGGGCCCGATTTTATACCACCTGTATTACTTGTACATCCTCTTTTTTTTATTTAGAATGTTTTGGAAGTGTAAAATTAGGGGTGAGATCAAGTTCCTGGGAAGGGCCTCTTAATACACATTTGCCAACACCATAAAATCTGGTGTGTAAATGGTCAGTTAGAATAACTTATTCAGAAATACCCATTGCCAGTAGTGCCTGGCTCAGGCTACAAAGGAATCTCTGGAGCCGGGCCGGGGAGTATTATATTCTTCACCTATCTGGAGGTTTTTCCAAAGGTAAACTATCTCTATTAAATAAATGTAAATTAAAATAAACAAATAAAAACATATCCAAATGTTACTTTGTTAAAGATTCTAAGTATGGAGATTGGCAACATGGTTGCTAAGCAACAGAAACAATGGAACACATTACCCCCAGTGATAAAGTCAAAAATTCATTTTAGGGATGTCAAGCAGTGGAGTGTATTATTGTTATGGTTTCTAATTGTAAATTTAAAATCTAAAACCCATTCAATCATAATAACAAAAAGGTATTAAAGCATGCTTTTAATGTGGACATTGGATATGGTTGCTAGGCAGCGGATCACACACAGGAAGTATATGTCCCCCTTTTTTTAAACACAAAGCTTTATAGGGTATTGTGAAACACATTCAGAAAGCAGGCATTCCACAGTATAGGACAGGGTTCTGTCCAAATAAAGCTTGTATACAGGCAATTTCGGGAATACACACTATTGAGTGATGTTTCTGGTTATGACATGTGTGTTCCACCGTGGTTGGAGCGCACGTGCCCATCGTGGCTGGATTACTTACATGAAGCGTGGTCCCATGCTTCCTGCTTGCTTCAATATTGAGTGAAGCTTCCAGTTATGATGCATGCCTTCCACCGCAGCCGAAATGCACGCATCCACCGTGGCTGGAACGCAAACAGGAAGCACTGAGACACGTATTAGTGGGGCCTTGGCATTCTCTGTAAGTACCCGCTGATAGAGTAAAGAAAGGCATTATGTGTATTATTGTAATTAGAATCAATAACAGTCACAATTTGTACATTATAGATTTGCAACTTTAAAGTAAGTTCTGTCCCACATTTTATAAGACTGATCATAGAAATTGGAGGGACACATTTCCGTCTAAAAATAAACTTTATAAATTTAATGAACAGGAAGTGATGTAACACCCTGGGACTGTTATAAGGAGCCTCTTGAGCCCTTAGATCCTGTCTCCCTTCCTGGTTGCTGCAATCAAACGGTTTACTGGTCTAGATGAACAAAAGTACTATCTAGCAAGTAGTTTGGCTTTCTCTATCATCTCCTGCTTCCCCACTCAATCTCAGACCTAGTTACCTTTGAGCTCACTATGTCAGTTTAAATTACCATGGTTATCAAGTATTGTATAATTTTAAATAATGCTGCAACAATTGCAGATAAATTGTAGACTTATGGGTTGGAAATGCCCTTTTTCTAGCATTGTGTAATTGTATCTGTATTTTGTATAACTGAAAAAATATCATTTTTGACAGTTAAGGTGTATGTGGCTGGATTCCAATACATATCACCAACTCTTTTGTGGCTTTCTACACTATTCATTTTATCAAATTGTGGTATGTATGTAATCATCTGTATTTAATATACACACTAGTTTATGATATATTGATAAACCTTGCGCCTATATTCTTACATTCCTCTCTCCATTTGTTCTAGAGACCAGAAGGTTTCAGATTACTTATACTTAGATTTATTCCTGAACCCAATTGTTTTCAACTATTGAGGATCCTTCATCCATCTATAAAGGTAGGTTTAAGAAATCCAACCTTTATCCCCATAAGAAATATTTTCAGCACTTTTCATAATAATGTGGTTATAACTTTCTTTTTATCACATACTTTATGTGTTATAACGCCCCTTGCGGGCTCAATAAAGCACTGATTGTCTTTTATCTAGAATCAGCTGAACCTTTATTTTAGGTAGTACCACTCAAATTATTGTTATTATTGATTTATCTTTTAACGTAAGCACATGCCTAATTAAACTAATTTTGAACCATTAGAACCAACTCTTTTTGATACACATGGCATGTCGTTGTCTAACGAGCTAGGCTCAAGTTGATGGCCTTTTCTGAGGGATAGAGCCTGATTTTTTAAGGTATGTACCTAAATTCTTTGACTCTCACTCCACATCTTCCACTTAAAAATGTGTTTGGATTACTATTACTCCATTCCCTTCACTTAAAATCGACTAAATAAGCCCCTATTTTTTATTTAGAAATCACTTGGACAAAATGCATAGGGTTTATTAATTATTGTACACTATCCCTCTCCAAGAATATCCACCCTAGAGCTCACCCCTGCCAAGGTGAGGGTGATATTTACGCTGTGTCAACTAAGCATTTGGTGTGTGTTCAATTTTTGCTATATATTATTTTTTAACATTACTATGTCATGTTATATACAATTGTATAACCATTGATTAAAAACGTTTTTATTCAACTGATTCAATTATTTTTGGATGATCTATTCTCTTGGTGACTAACAGGGGTTCTTTCAGTTGGGCTGCTAGCTTTCAGCACATGAAGGGTATATTTTTCTTTTTTGTGTATGTGATAGATAGATATATATATATATATATATATATATATCTATCAGAACACACACATGCATGCTCATGGGTCCAGACCGACCGCACACAATGGATCACTGATTGAGCAGAAATTGAAAAGATGAACTTGATTTCTAATATAAGGCTCTAAAGCGACTACCAAAAATCAGGCCATGTAAGACAATTGGCACAATCCATGTACTAGGAAGCAGGCACTAAAATAGAGGCAACACATATTAATGGTGGACATCAGTTATTCGAAATAGATAAAGAACCACCTATATTATGGTTATAAATTAAATGTAATATTAAAGATTAAACCACAAAGGAATATAACCGAGCATAATAGAAATCTGAAAGGATCAATGCTGTGCAACCAGAAAAAGGATGACAGCAAGAAGAGGAGAGGGGACCTCAGTAAGATGATATATATTGACATTATTAAATATTATTAAGATCAATGGATTAATTTAATCCCACAGGAAAAGGAGTACCCAGTGAAAAAATCCAAAATGCTTCCCTTTTACAAAGAGTATTACATTTATCACCTCCTCTAGTTGTCACCTTAATGTTTTTTATGCCCCAAAGGTGCAGGGCATTGACATTCCCCTAATGTCTGGTATGTACATGTTGAGATATGTTGTGCTGACAAGAACCCTTTAACATGTTACGTCTGTGTTCCAGAAATCTAATGTTCATTGTATGAGTGGTTCTTCCCACGTATTGTAAACCTACAAAGAACTGTGTACTCTCCATGGGTGGTGATTAATAACCAATTTTTACATTTATGTATCATGTTATGTATGAATTAAACATATAATTAATTTTAATTTATTATGCGCTCTCATATATAATTGTTATACTGTAGATGATGCTTTACCTAGAGGTTATGAATCTGCATAGATTGAAAAAAAATGTATTTCTTAACTAGGGACTACCCTATGTGCCCATTTATTTGCAGTACTTTTTACCTAAGATAAATAAATGAATAATTGCAATTTCATACACTGGTCTGCCTGTAGAGGTTCTAGAATTGGTGCTCACATGTAACTGCTTCAGATTTAATGACAATTGCTACATGCAGGATGTAGGCATGGTAATAGGATCAAATATAGTACTGACATATGTAAATCTGTATATGGTGTATTATGAAGCAAGACATATTATGCCCACATATGGTACCCTCATCTTGTACTTTAGGAGACATATAGATGATGTGTTCCTTCTATAGGGTAGGACAAAGGAAGATTTTCTTAATATGGTGCAAGCTCTGAATGATATTGACTTCCCTATCAGCTTTACCTATAAGATGGATACAACCACTATTTACTACTTGGATGTGAAAGTATCAAATTTAGGGATGAGACTGAATACCACACTTTATTGGAAATTATCTGAAATAAATACCTGAAAAAATCTTTTCAGGATACTGAGAATTATTAAAGATATGACAAAGGCTAACATGCAACTGGATGAGATAAATAATTGTTTCCATGAAATGGGCTACTCCAGTGAAACTATTTGTCACTGCTTAATGAAGGTAAAAAGCTAATTGACTTGCAGAAAAGAAACTTAACCTAAAAGAGACAAAAACTAGATGGTCTGGTCTTGAATCCACAATTCCATACTGGTACAAAAGTGGTTATATAAACAAGTAAGAAATAGTGGCAAGTTATTACAAAAGAGCCAACCCTGAGAAATGGTCTCATGAAGAGGCCCTTAATTACACATCAAAAAAAGGGGTGAATCTGTAATATTTTTTTATTGAGGTAAGATACTGTATGGGAGCAAGGACTGGCTGGCCACCAGAGAAGAGCCCTCAACACTGCAGATATAATTCAAATGGACCCCCTCCTGGCATTTAAGGGTAACAGTAGTTTCCTAGTTCAGATTAAGTGGCCCACAGTTATTGTTACATGTATTCATCAGACTATAGCATTCTGCAGTACTCAAGCCAGAGTAGAGCCTGTAAATGGGAATGTGCTATAAGTGCCTACTTTTTATTATCCTGGTGCCCAGTGTTAATAAATCTAGAGATGGAGAAGTCTAGTGCCTATGGAGTAAATATAATAGCCTGTGCAAGGTAATAAGTTTCTGGTGAGTCTGCCTGATGTTTTAAAGGGTCAATCATTTAAAAGGCAAGACCAGTTTGTGTCATATTCAGGGTTCCCATTATGGGGTATGATGTTGTCACCTTATTGCTATCTATAACATCACAGGCTGCCTATGACATTCCTGAGATCTGTAGTCATTCATCTGTAAACTTGTAGTTCCTGCTGTTCTGCCATCTTGGATAGTGTCACATGCTGGAAAACCAACTCGAGTCACATATTTCAGCCAGCCTACCAGTACTAAGGGCACCCTACTGTATTCAAGTCAGCAACTACTGAATGCTCATTGCCTGAACAGCATCACTCTCTAAGATGCAGTACCATGGTTCCTGGTTTAGTATCTGCTCCACTATTGTTTCCTAGTATCCTGCTCCAGTGCTCCATGGTTTCAAGAGGAAGGATTCTCTTTACCCGGGCCTGTTGGAGGGGTCCCAGGTCCGGCTGGCCCACCTCCTTTCCCATCGCACAGGGAAAGCCTTCTGAAATAAATAAGGTATAATTTTCATAATTTTTTTTTACTTATGTTGATGTTGGAATATGATCAGCCTTATCAAAAGGGTTAACAGATCACTGAATCCTCTGAAAATGTTACATTTCTGTTTGCTTAAAAAAATTACAGCATATGCAACACATATTTACCACAATCAACATTCATATGCAAAAAAAAAAGACGTACAGTACCGTAAATACAAATCAGGTTCTTGATTTCATAACCACCCCCGACAAGTGATCAATACATTTATAAATGTAAATAATGTTCTGCAAAATATAATAAGCAATGATGCTCATAATCCAAAATGAACATATGGCTATGCACTTTCAATTCATTGTTCATTTAAATCTACCAGATTTAAATTAAGAATTCATTGCAATCCCAAACTACATTATCCAAAATTACATTACTGCTGGTTACATATTCCAAATTGGTGGGCAATGAAAGTGAAATCATGCATATTTTGGAAGCCTATATAAATAGGTAGTGGGTAAAAATAGATTGTAGATTACACTTTTGAAATTAACTTCAAGTTACTGTTGAAAACAATTTCTAAGCTTCAGTGAGCTGAAATTCAGAACAAGATTCCTTCTCAATGCAGTCAGTCAAATAGATCCTTACAAAGGTGGCGCAAAGTGAATACACAAAAACAAATGGCAAGTAAAATAAAGGAGCAAAGTTCAAAAAGAAGAGTTTATATGTTCAGTAAAAGGGTCTTCTTCTGGCTGCTGATATTTTCAACTGTCACTGTGTAACATAGCCCATAAAGATAGCTTGCATATGAATTTTAATTCTGAATCTCTATAATCCTGCAAATTATATTAGACTATAAGAAATTGTAATAACTCAGATATAATATTTGTGTTATTCCCTATTGCATGTACCATAATCTGAAATAAAATAAAACAATGTGAGAGAATTTTAGACTAAGAAAACTTGAAGAGCAAGTTTGCTCTATTATTAGTGTCACCTTTTATAAATAATAGGTTCATATTGTAGTGCTTTTCATTTAGATTATTATTAGAGTCCCCTTCTAGATTTGTTTAGTGACCAGTTGGCAAATGTATAATTTTTTGAAAATGGGAAGTTATAATTTACCAGTGCCTGATGCGGTGTGGTGGAGACCAATTTTTAAATGTAATATACTGTACACAGTATTAGTGAAAAACTTTATAGAGTATAATTAAGCAACTACTTACAGTATATTAAATAAATGATAATTGTGTATTTGTTTGATTTACTATTTGGAATCACAGGGGAAACTCTTTGTTCTTCTGTAAAGCATACATACAAACAAACAACATTTCTGGAACAAGAAGCACTGACCTCTGACCGCTCTGTCTTATATTTCCCTTGGCAGTTCCTACAGTCATGTGGTGCTCTTTTCCTCATTCAAGCGTATCTTTGTGAAGTGTAGACCGTGCATTCATTCCCAACAGATGAGCATACTGAATTGTAGAAAGCATTCCTCAATGCATCCCAGCATATTGAAATATGCTTTCTGTGACTGTTCAACAATCTCAAAATAGCTCATTGTATCCTAACCAAGTACGATAATCTTTATTTCTCTTACAACATTTAAGGTCTACAATTTAATATTGCACCTGAAACTCCAACGGGATAATAATGTTAACATTGTTGTTTAATTCAAATAATAATAAATCAACATATTTATATCATAATTTTATGATATTACAGAGAATATAAACACAAAACACATTTATTCTATAGCTATTTCTTCATTGTTTTTTAAAATGTATAAATACAGTATATAGATTGTAAGCTCCACTTGGGCAGGGACTGAGGATGTGCATGGACAAGTATTCTCTGTAAAGCGCAGCGGAATATGTGTGCGCTATATAAATAACTGGTAATAAATAATAAATAAATAATTAACTCTTAAAGGATTATTTTATTAATTATATCATTTTTTCCCTCCGTATGGTCATCCTCAGCTGCCAACATCCACCACATAAGTGTATTTTTAACAAATTGTTACACATGCTGAATATCCTCTTTAAATGTTCACAAGTAACAAACAAGGTGAATTTGTTAGAATTTAAATACATTTATAGTCCACTATACCATCTACATTTTTATAAGTATTTAGAAAAGTTATTTATGTAAACCAGTGTTTCCCAAATGAGGTCCTAAAACCATGATAAGAGTTCTAGTTTTAAAGATATCCATGCTTGAGCACAGGTGGATTAAAATCTTTGTCATTTCAATTTAACATTCTGTATTAAAGAATGGATAGCGTTAAATACCCGGACTGTAAAGGAGCTTTTAGCACTGAGTTTGAAAATCAGTGATGTAATCTACAGTGTCCTGTAGTCAGCAATTCATTTAAACCAAGAAACAGAGTGTCAATAATCATCAACTCTTTATAGCCGGGAACTTGTACTGTATCATAGGCAGGCAAATGCAGGGGGAAGGGGGAGGGGGGGGGGGCTCCGTTTGCCTGGATTATATATAATACAATTTTGCTATAGCTGCAAGTCTTAAAGATCTCCTCAGTATTACAAATAAAATAATTAGCAACACTGGGTCTTTTTAAATGTCAAACAAAAAGAGAAAGAAGACTCCTTTTTTGGCACTCTCTTTTGAAAAAACAATATGATATGTCTAGTTGAGAATGTTAAAACATAACTTTTACTAGTCATTTGAAATAATATCTCCTAACGAACAAAAAATGAATAAAAACAAATCAGGCAGTTAGCGAAAGAATTATTTTAGAATAAAATATATCAGATTCTAATGCCCCTCATTAGGGGGAAGATCTAAATAGATCCTTTTACGATACTCTGCAAATGCTATATTTCATATCAGATGTGCTGTCATAGTAAGCATTAGTGCACAGTGTGTAACACTCATATACTCCCAAACAAAAAATGCAGCTGATGAACGTAGCCTAGAGTGGATAATAATAGAAAAAAGAATAGAACCAAAGAGTGAATCTGCTGTCAACATTAGGCTACGTTCATCAGCTGCATTTTCGTTTGGGAGTATATGAGTGTTACACACTGTGCACTAATGCTTACTATGACAGCACAGGGTATGGTAAATGATCTATTTAGATCTTCCTTCTGATTATTACATAATGAGGGGCATAAGCGTGTGATACTCAAATCTACCTATCCTCCCCAGATTTGTCCCTATCTGTACTGGGCCATGTCACTGAAGGCCTATCTGCCATTTCATCTTGGATGTCATCTCGCCACCTCAAACTTAATATTTCAAAGACAGAGTTAATTATATTTCCACCGCCCAATAGTAGGTACCAACCTGATATCTCTATCACTGTTGAAAACTCGATAATCTAGCCTACCCCACAAGCTCGCTGCCTACGTGTCATCCTTGACTCTGATCTGTCCTTTGTTCCCCACATTCAATCTGTCTCAAAATCATGTTACATGCATCTAAAAACATATCCAAAATATGACCATACCTTACACAAACACTGCTAAAACTCTAATCCATGCTTTCATTATCTCCCACATTGATTATTGCAATAGTCTCCTGACTGGTCTTCCCAAAACGAGACTCTCACCACTACAATCCATTCCGAATGAAGCTGCAAAGCTAATCTTCCTAGCTAGATGTTCATTGTCTGCAGATCCACTCTGTCAGTCCCTCCATTGGTTAATACTTTTACTCACACACAAGGCCATTAACCAAACTACACCAACGTACATCACTTTGCTTATCTCAAAATATCTCCGAACCCAATCTTTTCACTCTTCACAAGATCTGCATCTCTCGTCCACACTCATTACTAGCTCCCACTCATGATTGCAGGACTTTAATCGGAATGCCCTACCACGTACAATACGACTCTCCTCTAGTCTCCAAACATTCAAGTATTCCCTGAAAACTCACCTCTTCAGACAAGTGTATCAAATTCCAGAAACGCCCACATAACTTTCATAAACCTTCCTATCAAATTGCATCCACTCTGCACAGTCCACACATATCCTCGCATGTCTTCTCATCATTCCTCTCAACCCTGGTTCATCATTGCTGTATGACCATATCATACAGCCCACCAAGAACCTTTGCAATCTAGTGGACAACTATGCAATAGATAGCACCTATCCTTGTGTATCCATGCCTATATTTCCATATAGATTGTAAGCTTGCGAGCAGGGCCTTCCTACCTCTATGACTGTTTGTCATTACCCAGTATTGTTATATCATTGTTATTTCCAATTGTAAAGCGCAACAGAATTTGCTGTGCTATATAAGAAACTGTGTTAATAAATAAATAATAAATACATAATAAGAATATGATATATTTTATTGTAAAATAATTATTTCGCTAACTGCCGATTAGTTTTTATTCATTTTTTGTTCGTTAGCAGACATTATTTTTAATGACTAGTAAAAGTTATGTATTAACATTCTCAACTAGATATATCATATTGTTTTTTCAAAAGAGTGCACCCAAAAAAGGAGTCCTCTTTATTTTTTTCTTTGATCTTTGCATACAGTAATTACTGACTTCTAGGTGCACCACCAACAGTGGGAATGTAGGGATTGGTGCCATTTTTACGCTACAAATGTTAGTTTATACTAGAGATGTGCGGGTTCGGTTTTACTCGGATTTACTTGGGTATTTCGGGTTTTGCTTATTGGCTATCCAAAACGCGTGACATCCGTGATCCAATAAGATGCCGTTTCGAGCCCCGAGTAAATCCGAGTTAAACCGAACCCGCACATCTCTAGTTTATACTACTTATTCCTAAATCATTACAACCAGTGCAGAATCAAATCAGCTTCTTTTCACAGTATCTTTTTAAATGTGTCTGCCAGTAATTAATACACATGTGTGCACCAACTAGGAGATCTGTAAACCATGCACTGTTAGGGGTTCTCTGCTGTAGACCTTCTATAGGGTTAATTATTAATACTGTAATGTGTACATATATGTCGAGGGCAGTTTCTATTTTCTTCTGGCGCTATCCCTGCCATGCTTCAATGCTCTGTATTGGTGTGCGCATCTGATATAAAGCATTCAGCTCAGGCAGTATGTCCCTACTGACACATTTAATGGCTTAATGTGTTCGCGAACCCTGTGTATGTGGGAATTATGACATAAAGTACATTGCACTTTGTATGATGCATGCTATCAAGCAGTTGGAAACCCCTGTCTAGTAATCTTGCATTTGCCACTGTGTATAGTTCTTATCATTAACTTTTTGGAACTGAGAACTAGTACTTTGGGATCAATGCATCAAGCTGTGAAAGTAGTGGAGAAGTGTGCCAGTGCAGAAGTTGTCAGTAGCAGCAATATTTTCACTGCTTGATAAATCATCCACTATATCTGCAATCACCAATTGCCTGAATTAACACTGTAGCTGTAACCATGAAATGTTTGGAGCCAGTAACTCACACAGTGCCTATATATATATATATATATATATATATATATAGATAATATATCCATGAAGAATTATTTTACTACCCCATGTATCAGGAGTACCCCACATCTCTTAGATTGTATGCTCAGTTGGACAGCTTTTATTTCATTATATGTCATTTTTGTTGGTGCCCTTTCAATGTATGGCAATGCTAATCTTCATCATCATCGTCATCATCATCATCATCATCATCATCTAATAGTATCACCTTTGCCATGCATTTAGATACCGTTCAATGCTTATAATTTATATAATTGAAGAAGGTCTGTCCCATCTCTTCCATGCAGGGGCGGTGAAATTCTTGGCACACACCCCAATGGCTAACACTGCAAGGGAGTAGGTGCAACCTTAGTAGAGGACCACTAGCTGCCCAACTAAGTATAAGTATGAAGCAAAAGGGGAGGGTTGGGGGGGCTGGGGGCTCAGGGTGAAGTGATGGGGAGTTGTGTAGGAGCCAAAACAAAGTGTGGGGGGAATGGAACAGTGAATAGGGGAAGGGGTCAGCTAAAACGTGTAGTGGAGACTGAGGTTATAACATTTTATTGTAAAAAAGGAACAATTCTGTTTAACTATATACAGTAACTAATTATTTGTTTTAACCAATTTAAGTTAATTTTAAGATGAAATGACATATCTCTGCATTCTATCTTAAAAAATATACTCTACATTATCTGTTTTGCAAACACAAATGCTATTCTATTCTTCCTTCTATTGTAACAATATGCCCAGTTCCACTTGATGAAACACAGCCCCAAATGTTACCTTTGGTATGGATAGTTTTACATTTTTTATACAAATATTGCTTCGAACTTTGGTAAAAAAATCCTTCTCATGGTCTCATTTGAAGATTAAACAATTTTGCAACTGGGTCACTCTAAAACTTTTTGTGATGCTTCTGATGTGATTTTACCTTTTTTGGCAGCATCTGGGTAATTTGTTGTAGCTTCCATTTCATGATAATTAAACTAACATTCAAATACTTAGAAATTGCTTGCACCTTTATACTAATGTATGAATTTGTACTACTTTTGGAATGTGACCTGAATAACAATCATTTAGCGGTGGATAGTTTATCCAAAAAATGGGTTAGATTTTTTTAAAACAGTAATAAGCAAAATGAAAACAAAAAGTCAAATAGTTAACAGAAGAGAGAGGAGAATAAAAGGGGTTAAGGGGAGGGGGGCCATAGGGATTAATATACAGCTAGCATAAAAAAAATAAACAAAGAACAGCAACATAGAAGTTGCAAACAAAGAAGTGAAGAGGGAATGTCAGTCACCACCAATGGGTCCACGCTTGAGGTAAGAACTCAAGAGGAAGGGGATGGGGGGCTCCTCAAACAACCAGGGAGCCCAAACTTGGGTAAAAACATGTCCTCAATCATTCAGGTAATGTGTTATCTCCTCCATGGCTGCAACATGACAAGTCTGGGTCTTAAGTACAGAGAAAAAGGCGGGAAGAGGTCTTCTTCTAATTTAGAGCAATCTTTTACCTTCTGAGGCAGGAAGGGATTTTGCCACTGCCAAAACAAGTGCAGCCAATTCTGGAAAATTTGCTAAGGCCTGGAGGGGAATAGCACATCAAAAATATCCAGGAATCTTTTGATACCAGAGCCTTTAGGAGGGAATTCAGGAGGCCATGCACCAAGTACCAGAAGGAGACAATATTCGGGCAGGTCCACCATATATGAATCATAGTACCCCTGCAGCCAAACCCCCACCAGCAATCAAGTGACTATTAAGTCTCTCAGGGCTATAATACCAACAATAATAAATTGTGTATGTCTCTTTTAATTTGGTTGCAATAAAGCTTTTAGCAGTCCCCAATCTCTTGTCATCCCAGGCCTCATCATCTGGAGGCCTGGATCCTGTTATCATGCAACTTGATGGGGCCTAACAGAGGGAAGGGTGGCATCTAGAAGGAGGGCATAAAGGAAGTCTACTATCCAGGAACAGGTAGCTTCTGGGACCCCTACACAAAGTAATTTGGGGTGGAGGATGCTGGGGATGATTGTATTGAAGGCCGAGCTGAAATCGACAAACAGGACCACGCATAGGTACCGGGAATGTCTAGGTGCTGTAGAATGTAGTGCAGGCCCTGGTTAACTGCATCCTCGACACACCGATTTGATCAATAGGCAAACTGTAGGGAGAGCAGTTGGGGGCCAGTCACAGTTTTCAGGTGATTCAAAACCAGATGCTCAAACGTTTTCATGACCACATATGACAGTGCTATTGGCTTGTAGTTGTTCAGGTTCGTGATAGAGGGTTTCCTGGAGCCCGGGACAATAGTGTACCTTTTAAAGCAATCAGGGATTTTGACACTGCCAAAGCAAGTGCAGCCAGTTCTGGAAAATTTTCTAAAGCCCGGAGGCCATGCACCAAGTCCCAGAAGGAGACAATATTCAGGCAGGTCCACCATATATGAATAATAGTAACCCTGCAGCCACACCCCCACCAGCAATCAAGTGACTATTAAGTCACTCAGGGCTATAATACCAACAATAGTAAATTCTGTATGTCTCTTTTAATTTGGTTGCAATAAAGCTTTTAGCGGTCCCCATTCTCTTGTCGTCCCAGGTCTCATCATCTGGAGGCCTGGATCCTGTTATCATGCAACTTGATGGGGCCTCAAAGAGGGAAGGGTGGCGTCTAGAAGCAGGGCATAAAGTTGGGAAATCAATCCCTTAGACAAGGGGTGGTGCTTATACAGGCCCTCATACAGGATAAGGGCTCAGAGAACAGAGAGTGAGGAAACAGACAAGAGGGTGTTCTTACTGCACTAGTTCAGGAGGTATGTAGCGCAATAGTAGAGAAATAAGTCATATGCCACTTATCCAAATACTAAGAGAAAATACTCAAATCAGGATATGTGGTGGTGCTCCCACTGAGTTAAAGAGGATGTACAAAAGGAGAGCAAGCATTCAAAGAATGTTGGAAAGACTCAGAGTTGTATGGGGCACTCTTGTGGTAGTATAGGAGAATACTTTCAGTAAAATTAAACTTTTAATATATTTTCTTAATAGGGCCTAGATATGGCACATGTAGACATATAGTTCCATAAACAGGTGAAATATAGACAAAAGACAATACAGACATTTAGATATTTAAAATACACAATAAATAAAAAGGTTCAAGGTCAAATAAAGATGTAACGGATATTGGCCCTCATTCCGAGTTGATCGCACCAAGCAACTCTTTGCTGCTGGTGCGATCAACTAATATCCACCTATAGGGAGTGTATTTTAGCATAGCAGGGCTGTGTTCACTTGTGCAGCCCTGCTATGCTAAATAAGTTTCACACAAAACAAGACCAGGCCTGGACATACTTACCCTGTGCGATGGGTCCAGCGATGATGATCACGGCTTTGACGTCAGACACCCGCCCTCCGTTCGCCTGGACACGCCTGCGTTTTTCTTACCACTCCTTGAAAACGGCTTCAAACGGTCAGTTGATTCTCCGGAACGCCTTCCTGCTGTGACCACCGCTGCAACCGCTTTCTTTGCTGTCAGCGACGTTGACTGGCGATGGATGTTGCCGGGCAACGATGCACGTGAGCAATGCGCACACTGCGTATGCACATTCCAGACCCAATCACACCGCTGCAAAGAAGTGCAGCGTGTGATCAGATCAGAATGAGGGCCATTGTCTTAATACTGATATTATTATGTACTCTCTCATAAATGAAAGCATCCCAGCAGTAATATGATGAGGTAGGATAGATAGTAGGCAGGACTACCAAAGCATTTTGAGAATTCTGATGTCTCTCATTTGCCTAGGCAGTGAATGAGCGATGAGAGAATCTTACTAGTGCCAGTCCTTGGAAATAAGATAATATCACTGATTTCGGCAGCCTTTCCTTTCTGCTTTTGGCTGTTGTGTACCAGACACAGAATCAGAATCAGCTTTATTGGCCAGGTATACTTGCGTATACTAGGAATTTGTCTTCAGTTTGCTATACAACAGCCAAGTAGGTAACAGATAAGCAGGTGAGGGTTGGGGGGGACAAGTAAAGTCATACAGATAGGTATACTATAGGGACACAAGTGAGTTACATGTACGTTTAGTCAGTCAATGTTTAGGAGTTCAGCAGGCAGACTGCTTGAGGAAAGAAACTTTTGAGGCTTCTGGTGGACCCGGTGGGGACAGCCCTGTAATGCCTGCCTGAAGGAAGCAAGTTAAACATGCTGTGGCCATGGTGTAGCTGGTCCTATCTTCGTTGCCTGCTTTTTAGCTCTGGGCAGGTACAGGTCCTGGACTGAGGGAAGGTCGGCCCCGATGTTCTTCTCTGTGGTTCTGACCACCTTTTGGAGCCAGAATCTGTCCCTCACACTGGCAGAGCTGTATCATACCAGCATTGAGGAGCACAGAACCGACTCCACAATCGCGGAGTAGAAGAGGAGCAGAAGCTTCTGTGGGATGTTGAACTTCCTTAGTTACCTGAGGAAGAACAAACTCTGCTGCACTTTCCCAACAGTGACGTCAGCATTAGACCCCCATTTAAGCTCCCGGGAGATTGTGGTCC
Organism: Pseudophryne corroboree; assembly: GCF_028390025.1. Classification (NCBI taxonomy): domain Eukaryota; kingdom Metazoa; phylum Chordata; class Amphibia; order Anura; family Myobatrachidae; genus Pseudophryne; species Pseudophryne corroboree. Next base: position 389,412,493 of record NC_086444.1, on the reverse strand, counting down.
CCAGGAACTTGAAGGAGTCCACTAGTGATACCACACTGTCAGCAATCATTAGCAAGGTGCACTAGCTGATCTCTTCCTCAACTATCATCTTGACAGTTTTGAGGGGGTTGAGCTCAAGGTTTTAGTGGCTGCACCACTGGGCCAACTGGTGCACTTCTTGTCTATAGGCCAATTCGTCCCCATCCTTGATGAGGCCGATGACGGTGGTGTCATCAGTGAATTTGATGATCTTTACTGATTGAGCTTCTGAGGTGCAGTCATTTGTCTACAGGGGGAAGAGCAGGGTGAGAGGATGCAGCCCTGAGGAGCCACTGTACTAATGGAATGTGCTTGAGTGGTGAATTTCCCCGCTTTTACCACCTGTGTCTTATCTGTCAGGAAGTCTACTATACAGGAACAGGTAGCTTCTGGGACCCCTACGCGAAGTCATTTGGGGTGGAGGATGCTGGGGACAATTGTATTGTAGGCCGAGCTGAAATCGACAAACAGGACCCGCGCATAGGTACCGGGAATGTCTAGGTGCTGTAGAATGTAGTGCAGGCCCAGGTTAACTGCATCCTCGACACACCGATTTGATCGATAGGCAAACTGTAGGGGGTCCAGTTGGGGGCCAGTCACAGTTTTCAGGTGATTCAAAACCAGATGCTCAAACGTTTTCATGACCACAGACGTCAGTGCTATCGGCCTGTAGTCATTCAGGTTTGTCATAGAGGATTTCCTGGGGCCCGGGATGATAGTGTACCTTTTGAAGCAGGAAGGGACTTTCTGTAGTTCCAGCGATTTGTTGATGATCTTGGTGAATATGGGGGCGAGCTGACCCACACATGCTCTCAGGGCAGATGGTGACACTCCGTCAGGACCTGGAGCTTTCCTGGGTTTGGCCCTTTTGAACAGTGCCTCCACCTCTTCTTTGGCAAATTGCAGTGCCTGGAGTTGGCCGTCGGTGTTCGGGGCATCATAGAGGTGATTGTTTGGGTCACAGGGGACTTCTTTTGCGAACCTGCAACAAAAGTGGTTCAGCTAGTCTGCTAGGTCTTGGTGCATGGTGGTGGACTTTGATGTTTTCTTGTAGTTGGTTATGGATTGTATTCCGTTCCATATAGATACAGGGTCATTGGTGGAGAGATCGTTTGTCAGCTTGTCTGAGAACCACTTTTTTGCTAGCCTGATTTCTTTAGTCAAGGAGTTCCTAGTTCGGTTGTATAGTGTTCTGTCACAGCTGCTATAGGCCTCCTCTTTGGTCCAATGAAGTTGCCTGAGCTGGGCTTTGAACCAGGGCTTGTTGTAAATGCAGTAAGTTTTGGTAGGTACACACATGTCCTCACAGTAGCTGATGTAAGATGTGACAGTGTCTGTCAGGACGTTCAGGTAGGTTGATAAGGCTTCAAAGACCCCCATTCCATGCAGCCGAAGCAGGCCCGTTGCTTCATCTTAGCCTCTTTGGTCCATTTCTTAACACAGGATTAACCGCTCTCAGCTTCTGTGTATAGGTAGGGAGTAGGTGGATGAGGCAATGAGCAGATAGGCTGAATACAGCATGTGGGATAGACCGGAAGGCAGACTTGAGGGTAGTGTAGCAGTGGTCAAGGGTGCGCCCTTCCCTAGTGGGACACGTGACTTGCTGTTTGTACTTAGGTAGCTCCTTGCACAGGTTAGTTCTGTTGAAGTTGCCCAGCACTATAAGCAGAGAGTCTGGGTGTTATTGTTCTATGTTGGATATGCATATGGCCAGGTGGTGCAGGGATTTGTTCGCGCAGGCAAGGGGGGATGAACACTCCCACAAGGGCAATTGAGGCAAATTCCCAGGGGTAATAGAAGTAGTTGCAGTTAATACTTAACATCTCCAGGTGAGGGCTACATGATTTGCCTAGGAACGTAACATTGGTGCACCATCTGTCATTAATATAGAAGCAGATGCCACCACCCTTCATTTTTCCTGAGAGAACATTTGAGCGTTCGGCCCTAAAGAGACTGAAGCCCGGCAAAGAAATCAGGTTGTCCACAATATAGTCATCCAGCCACGTCTCCTTAATGCAGAGGATGAACGAACCTGTAATGCCTGACCCTATGCTGCCCAGAAGGAGGGACAGTTCGTCGAACTTGTTGACAGCCTCTCCTCTGAGCCCAGGCCCTTCTACTAGGGCCGACATGAGGGCCTCTGTCATTCTTTTTCCGGGCCGCCATTCTGCCCGCCAGTCACCGCCCAGGCTGCGGGGGGCCGCGGCCACTTAGTCATCCACTACAGTGTCCACATCGTCTGCATCCCTGCCACACAGGGCAGCGAGGGCAGTGAGGGCTGCAAGGGCCGCTTATCCACCCGCCGATGGGCCCGAACATGGGGTAAGCACCGTGGGAGTGCTCCAACTGAGAAGGGGCTTCCCTGCTGTATTTGTTCACTGGTGGGGTAGACAAGGGCAGGGGAAAACAAGAGGAAACAGGTATTTTGGCTGAGCTGCATAGCTCCGAGGCAGCCATCTGTGGTGCCATCTTGGATTGAAATCGCTACAATCATTATTACTATAACCTATTGCTGCTCTTTAATCCAATGGGTATATTTGAAACAAATGATAAAATAACTTTGCTTTTTTTTGTTGCTGACTTAGTCATTTATTCCATGACGAAGGCTTGTGGAAAGGTGTTAGAATCCAATTCCTAATGTGTAGGTGTGAAAAATCTCAGTGTGAGAGGCCTTTGAAGTAGATTTCTTGTGGGGGTAGTGATAACATGTGTCCTGGGGAATGCCTGGGATCCTGCAATTTGAAATGAACTGTGACCCTTCAGCAAATCAGACTCTGAATATACTATATATTAGTTGATTAATGCAAGAAGTCATTATTTGAATGCAAGAAGAGTTATTTGTTGCTCAGAGTGATGTCTAAGTGAGGGGCTGGATGGAGCCAAAGGTAGGTTGTTGTCCACAGTACCTTGTCTGGGATGTCCAATGCAAAGTACAGTAGATTATAAACTGAAGGACTTCTCAGTGGAGAGATGCAGAGGTTTCAATTCAGTGTGTCAGTGCAGCAATGCAATCCATTGGTTTTAATGAGATATCCACATAGAGTAGAACAAGTTAAAGGTAAGTCCTTCGATATTTATGATTATTCATAGGTCAGTTGTGGTGAATTTAAGCTGTTTTATGGAGATGATCAGGAGCATGCAAAAGGTGAGGCAGCCATCTTGACTTGGCTGAATGAGAGAATTATACCCCTTTCACACCGCAAACCCGGGTCTGACCCGGTATTTTGAATCCGGGTCCAACCCGTTTCGGACACGGGTCAGACCCTTTCACACTACACTTTCAACCCAGGTTATTGCAGGGTTGGCTCCTTTTAACTCAACCCAGGTCAGCAATTAAAACACCATGGATGTCATTTTAAATTGACTTTTTTTGGCTCAGAAAGATGAGGTGTCAGAAGGGGACAAAAGGAAAGGGTGGGGACAGCTCACAGCATTGCAGGAATCGTGGCTGACAGAGCTATTTTTTTATACACAATTGCATCTTTAACATACCTCCCAACTGTCCCGATTTTCGCGGGACAGTCCCATTTTTTGGGACTGTCCCGCTGTCCCACCTGCGGGCCGCAGTGTCTCACGTTGGATGGGGGGTAAGCAGTTGAGAGGCTCCTCTCACTGCTGATCCGCATAGCAGAGCAGCGGTGAATAGATGCTGTGCGCATGCGTCTATTCAAAGATTTTAGAGGGGGCATGCCAGCAGCTAAGAGAGCGCTGGGCATGCCCCCTCAGTGATGGTACAAGGGGGCGTGACACGCGATCAAGGCTCTGCCGTGAGGCCATGACCCTTTCATATAGGCCACGCCCCCTTTTCAACCACAAAAAGGTCCCTCTTTGTACTTTTAATAAGTTGGGAGGTATGCAGAAAGCTGCCTAGCAATCTCTCCCTCACTCCTAATTCTTAATAGCTCTAATTGTTAATGCTCTCTGTTGCTCTCTGTCTTAATGCTCTCCTGTGTAGTAGGGCTCAGGCTGCTGCTAACATCATCAAGGCACACAAAGAACAGTCAATCAGCACTTTTACATGAATGCAGGGTTGAATAACCCGGGATGGCACTTTAGAGTGCACATTGACCCGAATCCAACCCGTGTATATTACTGCTTTTATACCGGTTGAAATGCAGGTTTACTCGACCCGGGATATTCAAAAGTGGTGCTTTTAGACTGCACCTCGACCCGGCAATATCCCGGGATATATTTGCGGTGTGAAAGGGGTATTACTCAGCTGTCTTCCTCAGTTTTGTCATGTGATCATTATCTATGAGCCAAAATCAGAGTGAATCTAATACTCTGATAATGACTAAAATCTCGATGTGTTTCATTCACTTTATTTATTGACTAATAGTGAGCAACCCTATGTGCTGTGGATTAGCACAGAGGGATTAATCAGTTACGGACACTTTGGTAACTGATGGACTTTCAGTGATGTGTCCCCTGCAGAAATTTATAATCTTTGTGATACAAACCTGAGGTCAGTCCATGAAGTAGGACTGCAGCATTGACAACAATGTTATAATGAAGCTTGGTATATTCTCTTTGTCTTCATACTATGCACAGACTCATGTCTAAATTTCTTTCACATCTCTTGAATAGTTACCCTTTTTTTCAACACTGAGGAAGACAGCTGAGTAATTCTCTCATTGGCTGCGCTGTGTCTGGTACACAACAGCCAAAAGCAGAAAGGAAAGGCTGCTGAAATCAGTGATACTATTTTATTTCCAAGGACTGGCACTAGTAAGAGTCTCTCATCACTAATTCACTGCCTAGGCAAATGAGGCATCAGAATTCTGAAAATGCTTTGGTAGTCCTGCCTACTCTTTATCCTACCTCATCATATTATTGCTGGGACACTTTCATTTATGAGAGAGTACATGATAGTATCAGTATTAAGACAATATCTGTAACATCAGTATTTGACCTTGAACCTGCATGCTTTTTAATTGTGTATTTTAAATATCTATATATCTGTATTGTCTTTTGTCTATATTTCATCTGTTTATGGAACTATGGTTCCTGTGATATGTCTACATGTGCCCTATCTAGGCCCTATTAAGAAAATATATTAAAAGTTATATTGTACTCAAAGTATTCTCCTATACTGCCACAAGAGTGCCCCATACAACTCTGAGTCTTTCCAGCATTCATTGAATGCTTACTCTCCTTTTGAACAGAGAGTGAGGGTAAGGAGAGTAAAAAGTGGCAAATTTGAAGGAATTCAGAAGTGTTGAAAGTCTAAGATGGGGTTTTCTGGGGGTTAGATATTTTAATTATTTATTGGTTGAGGTAAAATCAGTTGTGTCATCCTTTAGCAATTAAGGAGGGTATTCAATTAGTGCCATTTTTTCAACCAGTCGAAAAAACTGCACTTTTCATCCAATTTTAGATTGAATTTACATTCAACCTAATCAATGCCTGTGGGATTTTTCCAACTGGTCAAAAATCTGGCACTGTCAAAAACCACATGTACTGACAAATTCGCACAATTTTCACCCATGCTGATTCTACAAAAAAAAAGAAAGTTAAACGGCACGGTGAAAATGGATTAAAGGATTAAGCAGAGGATCCTGGCCACAAACTGTTTCTGATTCTCACAAAGCTGTGCATCAGAGGCAGGTTTTGGCCTTAGCCACCAATTTATGTATGGTATGTGCATCTCTGTCTTCATTTTTGCAAAAGTCTGTTGCTTTCTATCCCCCCTGTGCATGTTTGTCTTCAGTTTTTGTTTTAGCCCATTTTGACCCCATCCCACCTGTCCCTGTCCCCCCATTTTTCCACTTGTCCCACCATCCACACACATTCCCATTGTGCCATACCTACTCTCCCCTTGGCTTCTACTTCTTCCTTCTTCACCCCAATTAGAAGAGGTATGGAAGAACCAAGGCACAACTAGGTTCAACACCATGTAATGGAACCTAGGGATGATAGGTAAGCTCAGTTATACTTCAATAAATAACATATAATTTCATAGGCCAAAATACTATTACCATTTCATTGGGAAAAATATATAAAATATAAATATTTAAAATATAAATATATATAAAGTACTTGGTATTTGTATGACAAAAAATAATTTTAACAAAAAAGCTATATTCTTTCTTTTTTTGTCTATTAAAAAACTGCTTTAAGGCTTTAGGGGACTCAGTAAGTAAAATGGGGCCCTAAAATTATGTGTATATAGTTTAGAAAAGAAGAGAGAAGGTGCTGTTGTGCAAATAGTGGCCAACCAGTAATAACAAATGGACAATAGATAAAGATGGCAAATAGGTCCAAGGCACAACTAAAAATTCACAAGACCAAATTGTGAAAAATTGTGCAAGGACCTTTGAGCTGGCCTAAGTATCTTATTTTGCATGTATATTCATATATGCCATTGTCTATGTATCTGAAAATATTTTTTGTTGCGCATTGTCCTATTTGCCATCTTTATCTATTTTATATATGTACTGTATATAGTGGTTGTTCACAGTTATTAAAATATATATTTAAGCAACCACTATATGCTGAATATATTGTTTCAAACCATAGAGGCCCCCTGTCATAAAAGACACAGACCTCCTCAAAGCTTTAATTCAGCTGATAGTCAGAGACAGTTGGTGGTTTAGTTTTAATCTCCACATGCCTGGAGGCATGTGAAGATATCTAAGGGACATGGGGCACACTTTATCACTGTGGATGTGTCCAAATAGTAGGCACTACAGCTCCACTATCCATCCATTCACGGGAAATATATATATATATATAATATATATTACCCCACCTGTGGGTCGGCTCTCTCTTCATGTGCTTCCATATGGTGAATGGCTGAAAGCACTTTGATTGGTGGATAGCTCCAGCCTTCCACCAAGAAAAATGCTGACAGTCATTTACTGTCTGGCTGCAGGCTGGGAGGCAATTAGAGATTGCTGCCTGGCCACTCTAATTGTGTGTAATTCACAATCAGAGAGGCTGGGCAGCATTCCCTACCTGCCTCCCAAGAAGCTCTTGAGGCACCAGTCTGCCCTATTTGAAGGCCCCTAGAATCATGGGACACTGGGCAGCTACCCAGTGTGCCTATAGGTTAAGATGGCCCTGTGTGTAGGGGAATGGTGTGGTATAGTTATGCACTTAACTTGTCCTGGAATTTAGGTCAGATGACTCGGGATGGGAAAAAATGTCAGAAGTAGTCAATCACAAGACAAAAAGATAGTGGGAACATCAACAGAGAACAGAACTGCTGATTCAGTTGCTGGAATGGGTGGGCATCAACCCTGGTGCAAGCACTTCAGACACCTTACTGTCACCTGTGAATGCTCTCATGTCAAGTGACAGCTGTCCACGGTGTCCATTTAACATCCTGACTTGCTTATTGGTAATACCCATGGTGAGTATTATCACCCACATATGTCAGACAAACTTAGCCAAAAGAGTAGACTCAGACAGGGGATTTACAGACATATAACACAGAAAAATACTTCACAGAATCACTCTTGTGCTTTGAAAAATACCATCAGTGTCAAGATCTGTCAATGGTGACAGGAGGTGTTGTAATGATCCAGATGGCACGGAACATCTTTCCTGGTAGGCATGGGAGATCCGAGAATACCATCTGGAACATTCTGCTTCTACATTTAGTTTGTGTTTAATGTGCTTTTGGTGAATATTTAATATTGTATTAAATTACTGTATAGTAAAATATGTGGAAACTCCTACTTATTTGAGGTATTGTGTTGTGATACACATTGAGAGGATGGTGTTCAAGATACAAGCAATTTGTGATATGCATACTGAAAAGTTAGTCAAATTGTGAATAGGGTCATGGTGGAATATATGGTGTTATTTATTTAATGTACATCACTAAAAATGTGGATCCTTTTTTATTCTTTGGAGGTGAGGGGGCATTGAGATTTAACTTCACATCTGACAGTAACTCCATTAAGCTGTGGACTATAGTACTTTATATTTTGAGATCTTTCCCAAAATATCCTTGTGTTGTTGAGTATATTATTCCTTGTGCACCTGCAGTACCCATGGTTACTGGATTTTAGATTTGTTTTTCTAATATACTTAGTATTATCTTTCTTTCTTTTTGGTGTGAATATCCTATTATAATTTTTTTTATTCACCTTGTCTGAAGTCTCAGGACACTATTGCCCAGTGTCTGCTAAAGAGCATACAGCCTATCCACATGGGCTAAGTTATAGTACCTAACAGTAGTGTATCTGCCTCAACTGTATTACCCATAACAGCTTAAGCTAACTACAGGGTAATACTGTAGCTCATGTGTCCTAAAATACTGGCTCCCCTAATGCAACATATATTAATAACTCAGCTGTATGTGCTGTCCTGACATCCTATAATACAGTAATAGTTGCTACAATGCAAATACAGACACAATTCCTAGCCACAGCAGACGCATGTGCAAGACAACCAAATAAGCAAGATGTAGCCAAGCAGCCAACTTTCTGAGAGCTGTACTTGGTGAGAACTTTAATGCTTATGACTTAGCTGCCTATTTTTCCATGAAAATTGGAGATGACACATCCCATACAGTGGGATGTATCTTTCCATGCCTTTAACCAACTACGGGGTAGCTAGATTACATAGAGCAGGATGTACAGTACTAACGGGAAAATGCTGGCAAAACCACGAAAATTGCCACATTTCTCCGAAATGGATGCCGTGAGGCGATACCCTATGGAAGCCTATGTGCTTCTTATCACTTTTTCCCTTGAGAGGGATCCAACTGGCAACCCCTGTGGCTGCCACATCACTCTGCACGTGTGCAGAGGGACTCCCAGGTCCAAAACACAGAATTCCCATGATCACAAAGCACCGCTCTTATCAGGAGAGTTGTCCTTTGCAGTTATAACTGCATTTCTGTGTAAATCCCTGAAAAGTATGTATGTGATAAGAGGCAGGATGTACCGCATTGTAGATGTGATGGTTAGTAATTCCCTCCCATAATGTCTAATTAACTTAAGGAGTATACTCCTGTACAGTATGTACCTGGTCCAAGTGCCTGTACAATGCAGCTGGCTGTTATTTCCATATACTGTATGTATACATACACAGCAGGGGCCTATTTAATCTATGTCACTGTATGACTGCTACATGAAGATGCTGAAGGACCACTGGCATATCTGTACTGGGTGCAATGTGTGCGGTGCATATGGGCCATCAGGCCCAGGGGGCCAATTCATTGCACATGCTGCACCCATTTAATTATACTTACTGATTATTTGGCTTGGCACCAGCTGTAGGGATCTGCTAAAATCACTAGGAGAATGGCCGCTGTGGCCATTTCCTAGTGATTTACACATGTGCAATAGAGATGTCCTGGGAATGCGGCACGGGCACCATGTTCTCAGAGACCTGTGCATGTGCAGTAGACTCTGGCACAATGCCAGAGTCTACTGCACCACTGGAAGGGAGGGAGCCCAATTTTAGACTGTCCACAAGCCCCCTCCTTTCTTAAAGTGCCTCTAAGAAGGACCTAATGCAAAAATATATACCTGTGGCCTTATGTCTAATTGTACCAAGGATATAGGGCCTTGTGCCCTCTATATGGAAACCCTAATGAGGGCAGATAAACACAGGCCCTAATGCCCAAACTACTCCATGGGCCTGGTACCTGAATATATTTATGTCCATGGGCCTAGGCACCCTCCTATATTTGTGTCATGAGCCTTGCACCCAATGACAGGCCCACTTCCCTTGTGGTCTAGTGCTTATATTAGACAAGTGCCCAACTGCAACCTTGCATATCAGCTGACCTTGGCAGGCACAAGAGGGCATCAAAAGCAGAACTTCCTCTCCTTTCTAACAGTGGTCAGCAATGCATCTTTCTGATACTCAGCATGACCAGCAATGGATCCTTTCTTTATCCAACAGAGACTTGATCCCAGTGTCTTCAAGCAATTAGATAAGTGTAAGCCTATAAACTCTTAAGATGTTCCCCCTTTGTGATGCCGGGGCTTTTGTCTTTAGCTGTAATGTCCTCTCTTTCTCTCTCTCTCCTCCGCAGTCTTTTATTTAATTATTCTCCTATTATTGGGGGTATTTCTGACCTGTTTGCTAGGGTGCATTTTTTGCATCTTGCGATCAGGTAATTGCCATGCAAGTGTGCAGTTGGATGTGTAGCAGATCTGCACAAACTAATTTTGTGCAGTCTCTGCGCAGCCCAGGACTTACTCTTCCAGTGCGATGATCGGGGCCTGGTCCCTCCTGCATTTTTCCGGACACTCCTTGAAAACGGTCAGTTGTCTCCCACGAATGGCCTCTTCCTGTCAATCTCCTTGCAATCACTGGTGCGTTCAGATTTTTCGCATCATCCCGTCACTGCCCAGCGATCCCCGTTGCTGCGGTCCATCGCACCTGCGCATTGCGGTGCATATACATGCGCAGTTTAGACCTGACCGCCCGCTGTGAGAAAACACACAGCAGCGATCAGGCAGGTCTAAATTAGCCCTATTGATGTACAGGTACTACAAGCTTTAAATCCACAGCAGTTATTATAAGCTGATTCAAGCTTGCCAGTGCCATAACTCAGCAGGAACTTACCAGACCAGGTTACCACAGTGCCAAATTCCTTTCAGATGGGTCTACTAATGTTCACCAGTGGTTTCCGGACAAGCTGTAAAGTAAATGAAACTTGACAATATTTATATTTAAAGAAATTGGGGCAGATGTATTAACCTGGAGAAGGCATAAGGAAGTGATAAACCAGTGATAAATGCAAGGTGATAAACACACCAGCCAATCAACTCCTAACTGTTAATTTACATATTGGAGTTGATTGGCTGGTGTGTTTATCACCTTGCATTTATCACTGGTTTATCACTTCCTTATGCCTTCTCCAGGTTAATAATTAATACATCTTCCCCATTGTACTGCTTGACAACAATCAGTGGACACAAATGCCAGATTTTGAAGTGGATGCCAAATGTAAAATGACTTGTAGAATGGGAATTTTGCCATGGGCAATATATGATTTTAATATGCATCTTCTTTTTGTGAAATGCAACATCATGTTTCTTTCATATAGTATGCATGCAATACATATATACACAAGTAAGATATATGAATCCTATTCTAATAGAGACAACACATTTATTTAGCAAACAGAGAAAACAAATTTGCAGCCATTGCTGCAGTCATGCTTATATCTTACCTTTTTACTCTGCCATCAACAAAAAAATATATACGAGTAGGATTCTCATGAGTCCATCAGCTTCAACCATTGTTAGATCATGCAATTACTCTGAATTAATACAGTATACTCCACTTGTACAGAAATGTGACCTTTTACAGTGTTGGTGCGATGCGCACGCTTCACAGCACACTAGTTGTGGCACAGCAGAAGCCGTCTTTATGCGCACTCCTGCTTCCCATAACTCTGCATTGAAGACCCACGGCTATTACTACTTGCAGTCTAGCAGGTCATAGCATTGCTGCGATGCTTGTACATGTGCATACGCATTGCGTCATTGCTTTATGAGGACACATCTGTAGTTTGCAAACTACATTTTATAATAAATATATGGTCTGAAAGGAGTGCTCCGCACGTGATACTTTCTTTGCATCTAAATATATACTGTATCATACTTTCCTACTTTGTAAAACTAATTTGAGGGAGATTATGGTAGCTGGTAGAATGTGCTCACATAGCATGATACACCATTGAGGGGGCATGTCTAGCTTCACCCATGGGTGTGTTCTGCGTAGTGATGAGCGGATTCGGTTTTACTCGGTTTTACTCGGTTCTCAAAACCGAATCTTATTGGCTATCCAAAACACGTGACATCAGTGAGCCAATAAGATTCGGTTTTGAGAACCGAGTAAAACCGAATCCGCTCATCATTTCACTCTGAGCCCGCACTCTCCATGTCTCTTCCCCATCTTCCATAGCAGTGTTATTAGCCCCCCTGAGCCACCACTCTCCATGTCTCTGGCTCCTCCCCCATAGCAGTGTCATCTCCCCTTGAGCCCCCTCTCTCCAAATCTCTATTTCCCCTTTCTCCCATAGCAGTGTTATCAGCCCCCTGAGTCCCCACTCTCCATGTATATGCCCTCCTCCCTATAGCAGTATCATATGCCTCTGAGCTCCACCAATCCATGTCTTTGCACCTTTCTTCAATAGCAGTGTTATCAGCACCCTAAGCCCCCACTGCCCATGTCTCTCTGCCCCCCCTCCCTTACCTCATCCAGCTCTTACAGTACCTTGTTGCTGTCAGTGTATTGTGGCTAGAGGCAGGTCATGTAGCTGCTGCTTTATGGACTCTGTCTGACTCTGGCAGCTCTCTGGCAGCTCAGCTACAGGTAGGAAGAAAAAGTAACCACACTTACTGTCTAGGCTGGGACTAAGCAGAGCATAGAAGGTTGTATAGTGCGGTGTTGATTCCATACTGGTTGACATCTACTTTGATCACGCCTCTCCAGCAGCCCCCCCCCCCCCTGGCATCCAGATTCAGGCAGTGGGTATTGCAGGGATTTTTTAAGAATTTAGCAGGGCAGTGGGAGACTCTGTAGTGAGCCAGGAGTCTCCCACATTATGCAGGAGGGTAGACAATTACGGTATGTACTGATTCTACCCTGAAGTTAAATAGCATCAATACTGTAGTTTTCCAGTTGATAGCTGCTTTCTTTTCTAGGGCTTTGCATTACAAATCTAAAGCTATAAGTGATTAGTAATTACTGTATGAAACTCAGAGGTATGTATAAATCACCATTTCAAAGGAAAATTTCTATTAGAACGTCCAGATTCAGGTAAGTATTTTAAATCTTTTAAGTATTTGCAATCTAAGTCTCCCTGGTAAGTATCAATGAGTTTAGCCTATTAAGTGTGTGCATGACTCTATTCCCACATGTACTGTATTACTTATTAGAACTTGGTTGCTGTAATTCAAAGTACTTTCCACACAGAAATTAATTACACAATTTCTATATAGGATTTTGGTTAACTGGAACACGTCTGCAAAAACTTTTCTCCCTGTGAAAACTTGATAGGAAAAACTCAATATCTGCATTATTCTCATACACTTTCCATGCATGGAATACAAAGTTCAAGTAATAATATAAACATTTGACAATCTTAACAATCTAAGATACACAATTAAAAATAGTCACATATAAATTACACTAGGTGATTCATCGCGCCCTACGTGCACTTTTCACACCATTGTAAGGGGCTACGCCCACTTAATCCCTGCACGCCTTTCTGGCATTCAATATTTGTAGTATATAGAGTATTACCATTGCACGACGAAAGGGCATCAAATGGTGAAGGGGGCGTAGGCCCTTGCAATGGGGAGAGGGTGGGGTAGTGGGGGCCATGAATGGGGGAGGGGGTCTGAAGGCACTACAGTTGGGGGAGGGGCAGGTGTGGGGCTGTCGCAGTTAGGGAAAGGTTTTGGAGGCGCTGTAGGTGGGGGAGGGGCAGGTTCAGTGGGTGGGGGAGGGGCAAGTGCAGTGGTGCAGTGGGTGGGGGAGGGGCAGGTGTGGTGGTGCCATGGGTGGGGGAGGGGCGGGTGCGGTGGTGCCGCGGGTGGGGGTCCAGAGGTGCCGCAGGTGGGGCAGGTTCGTGGGTGCCGTGGATCAGGTAGGGTCTGGAGGCGCCACAGGTGGGGGAAGGGTGGGTGCAGGGGCACCGCGGATGGGGGAGGGGTCCAGGGGTGCTGTGTTTGGGGGAAGGGCCAGGTGCGGGGATGCTGCAGGTGGGGAAGGGGGTGCCATGGATCGGGCAGGGGTCTGGGGGCGCTGCAGGTGAGGGAAGGGCCAGGTGTGGCTGGGGGAAGGACGGGTGTGGGAGTATATTGGGGTATATATAATGGGGTGGGGTACACTGTAGGGGGGTATATTAAATGGGTGGGCGAGGGGCAGGTGCAGAGGTGCTGTGGATGATGGGGGTCCGGGGGTGCTGCGGATGGGGAAAGGGTGATGATTGAGGGACCCAGTGAGGGCCCAGTGGGGGCCCCTGGCTTCCTCTCCCTTAACTGGCAGCAGCAGCTACAGCTCTTCTCCTAAGCTCAGCACACAAATAAGGTTAGAGAAATAAGATTAGAGAAATTATAGATTACCGAAGAGAATATATTTAAATTACCATCAAAACCAACTGGGTTTTTCAAATGCGGTAAAGACTAATGCACCACTTGTTTATTTGCTGACAATAAGTGCAATATTGTAAGGTCCTATAGTCGAGGGGAAGAATTTACAATTAACAGTTTTTTAAACTATAGAACAAGCTTTGTTATATATGTTATTCAATGCAAATGTGGCCTACAATATGTAGGTCAGACGATTCGTCCCCTACATGAGAGATTCATGGAACACAGAAGGAACATCATGAAGAAACTCACAACACATAGTTTGTCAGATCATGTCTCAAGATGTCAGAAAGGAAATCTCAGTGGTCTTTCGGTGAGAGCAATTGAATCAGTGAGACCCACACCACGAGGGGGTGATAGATACAGAAGACTCTGCAGACGTGAGGCCTTCTGGATTTTTCAGTTACATACCTTAAGTCCACATGGTTTAGTTGTGATAGACAATGTATAATTGGAATCTTGGTGATTCAATAAATTGTTCTTTATATTATAATCTATATAGAAACGTTAGATATTTTGGGAATTTTAAGGGAGATATAATTAGGATACTGCTGTTTTCTTGTATTATTTTTATAGGAAATGTTATAATTGTAAGATCTATATAATATGAGCATATATACACGGGTGATTTTTTAATATATATATTTTTTTGTGAATATATATTTTTTATAAATAAATATTATAGTAAATTGAATAATTATTTTGTTAATATCTGTTACATCCTTATATGTGTATATGCTCTGGTTATTTTATCTATTATATTGTTTGTTGAATTGTGTATATATACTTTTTATTTTGGCTACACCCTTTTAAGACAATTTGGTATTAACAAATTCTTAATCCTGGTGTTTCCAATTACTGGGATAATTAACTCCTTGCCCTATAAAAGGGAGTACTGGACAGGAAACTAACATTCCTCTGAAGAAACTACTGGGTTTTGTTGGTTGAGAAACGCGTCAGGGAATGGGGGACGTTATTCACTGGCACTGGCACTGGCCGGTAAAATAGACACTATGGCACTACAGAACACTCCTCACTGCTTAGCGACTACAGCATGTTCACTCCAGCCTCTCGCTTTGGCTCCCCTGCTTCACAGATCCGCTCACACTGGCCATACAAGACGGGCAGTACAGCACTTCATTCATTGGGAGGCGGTGACAGCATCTCCACTTGAGCCACTTGCACTGGCTCTCCTGCAATACGGAGACCGCGGCTTCACTTACTTAAAATAGTGACGAGATTGGATTAGTGATGTGCACCGGACATTTTTCGGGTTTTGTGTTTTGGTTTTGGATTCGGTTCCGTGCCGTGTTTTGGATTCGGACGCGTTTCGGCAGAACCTCACCGAAATTTTTTTGTCGGATTCGGGTGTGTTTTGGATTCGGGTGTTTTTTTCAAAAACCCCTAAAAAACAGCTTAAATCATAGAATTCGGGGGTCATTTTGATCACATAGTATTGTTAACCTCAATTACCATAATTTCCACTCATTTCCAGTCTATTCTGAACACCTCACACCTCACAATATTATTTTTAGTCCTACAATTTGCACCGAGGTCGCTGGATGGCTAAGCTAAGCGACCCAAGTGGCCGACACAAACACCTGGCCCATCTAGGAGTGGCACTGCAGTGTCAGGCAGGATGGCCGATTTAAAAAATAGTCCCCAAACAGCACATGATGCAAAGAAAAAAAGAGGCGCACCAAGGTGGCTGTTTGACTAAGCTAAGCAACACAAGTGGCCGACACAAACACCTGGCCCATCTAGGAGTGGCACTGCAGTGTCAGGCAGGATGGCCGATTTAAAAAATAGTCCCCAAACAGCACATGATGCAAAGAAAAAAAGAGGTGCAATGAGGTAGCTGTGTGGCTAAGCTAAGCGACCCAAGTGGCTGACAAAAACAACTGGCCCATCTAGGAGTGGCACTGCAGTGTCAGACAGGATGGCAGATTTAAAAAAAAGTCCCCAAACAGCACATGATGCAAAGAAAAAAAGAGGCGCACCAAGGTGGCTGTTTGACTAAGCTAAGCGACACAAGTGGCCGACACAAACACCTGGCCCATCTAAGAGTGGCACTGCAGTGTCAATCAAGACAGGATGGCACTTCCAAAAAATTGTCCCCAAACAGCACATGATGCAAAGAAAAAAAGAGGCGCACCAAGGTTGCTGTTTGACTAAGCTAAGCGACACAAGTGGCCGACACAAACACCTGGCCCATCTAGGAGTGGCACTGCAGTGTCAGGCAGGATGGCCATTTAAAAAATAGTCCCCAAACAGCACATGATGCAAAGAAAAAAAGAGGTGCAATGAGGTAGCTGTGTGGCTAAGCTAAGCGACCCAAGTGGCTGACAAAAACAACTGGCCCATCTTGGAGTGGCACTGCAGTGTCAGACAGGATGGCAGATTTAAAAAGTAGTCCCCAAACAGCACATGATGCAAAGAAAAAAAGAGGCGCACCAAGGTGGCTGTTTGACTAAGCTAAGCGACACAAGTGGCCGACACAAACACCTGGCCCATCTAGGAGTGGCACTGCAGTGTCAATCAAAACAGGATGGCACTTCCAAAAAATTGTCCCCAAACAGCACATGATGCAAAGAAAAATGAAAGAAAAAAGAGGTGCAAGATGGAATTGTCCTTGGGCCCTCCCACCCACCCTTATGTTGTATAAACAGGACATGCACACTTTAACGAAACCCATCATTTCAGCGACAGGGTCTGCCACACGACTGTGACTGAAATGACTGGTTGGTTTGGGCCCCCACCAAAAAAGAAGCAATCAATCTCTCCTTGCACAAACTGGCTCTACAGAGGCAAGATGTCCACCTCATCATCATCCTCCGATTCCTCACCCCTTTCACTGTGCACATCCCCCTCCTCACAGATTACTAATTTGTCCCCACTGGAATCCACCATCTCAGGTCCCTGTGTAGTTTCTGGAGGCAATTGCTGCTGGTGAATGTCTCCACGGAGGAATTGATTATAATTAATTTTGATGAACATCATCTTCTCCACATTTTCTGGAAGTAACCTCGTACGCCGATTGCTGACAAGGTGAGCGGCTGCACTAAACACTCTTTCGGAGTACACACTGAAGGGAGGGCAACTTAGGTAGAATAAAGCCAGTTTGTGCAAGGGCCTCCAAATTGCCTCTTTTTCCTGCCAGTATACGTACGGACTGTCTGACGTGCCTACTTGGATGCGGTCACTCATATAATCCTCCACCATTCTTTCCATGGTGAGAGAATCATATGCAGTGACAGTAGACGACATGTCAGTAATCATTGGCAGGTCCTTCAGTCCGGACCAGATGTCAGCAGTGGCACTCGCTCCAGACTGCCCTGCATCACCGCCAGCGGGTGGGCTAGGAATTCTTAGCCTTTTCCTCGCACCCCCAGTTGCGAGAGAATGTGAAGGAGGAGATGTTGACGGGTCACGTTCCGCTTGACTTGACAATTTTCTCACCAGCAGGTCTTTGAACCTCTGCAGACTTGTGTCTGCCGGAAAGAGAGATACAACGTAGGTTTTAAATCTAGGATCGAGCACGGTGGCCAAAATGTAGTGCTCTGATTTCAACAGATTGACCACCCGTGAATCCTGGTTAAGCGAATTAAGGGCTCCATCCACAAGTCCCACATGCCTAGCGGAATCGCTCTGTTTTAGCTCCTCCTTCAATGTCTCCAGCTTCTTCTGCAAAAGCCTGATGAGGGGAATGACCTGACTCAGGCTGGCAGTGTCTGAACTGACTTCACGTGTGGCAAGTTCAAAGGGTTGCAGAACCTTGCACAATGTTGAAATCATTCTCCACTGCGCTTGAGTCAGGTGCATTCCCCCTCCTTTGCCTATATTGTGGGCAGATGTATAGGCTTGAATGGCCTTTTGCTGCTCCTCCATCCTCTGAAGCATATAGAGGGTTGAATTCCACCTCGTTACCACCTCTTGCTTCAGATGATGGCAGGGCAGGTTCAGGAATGTTTGGTGGTGCTCCAGTCTTCTGTACACGGTGCCTGAATGCCGAAAGTGGCCCGCAATTCTTCGGGCCACCGACAGCATCTCTTGCACGCCCCTGTCGTTTTTTAAATAATTCTGCACCACCAAATTCAATGTATGTGCAAAACATGGGACGTGCTGGAATTTGCCCAGATGTAATGCACGCACAATATTGCTGGCGTTATCCGATGTCACAAATCCCCAGGAGAGTCCAATTGGGGTAAGCCATTCTGCGATTATCTTTCTTAGTTGCCGTAAGAGGTTGTCAGCTGTGTGCCTATTCTGGAAAGCGGTGATACAAAGCGTAGCCTGCCTAGGAACGAGTTGGCGTTTGCGAGATGCTGCTACTGGTGCCGCCGCCGCTGCTGTTCTTGCTGCGGGAGGCAATACATCTACCCAGTGGGCTGTCACAGTCATATAGTCCTGAGTCTGCCCTGCTCCACTTGTCCACATGTCCGTGTTTAAGTGGACATTGGGTACAACTGCATTTTTTAGGACACTGGTGAGTCTTTTTCTGAGGTCTGTGTACATTTTTGGTATCGCCTGCCTAGAGAAATGGAATCTAGATGGTATTTGGTACCGGGGACACAGTACCTCAATCAAGTCTATAGTTGCCTCTGAATTAACGATGGATACCGGAACCACGTTTCTCACCGCCCAGGCTGCCAAGGCCTGAGTTATATGCTTTGCAGCAGGATGACTGCTGTGATATTTCATCTTCCTCGCAAAGGACTGTTGGACAGTCAATTGCTTACTGGAAGTAGTACAAGTGGTCTTCCGACTTCCCCTCTTGGATGACGATCGACTCCCAGCAGCAACAACAGCAGCGCCACCAGCAGTAGGCGTTACACTCAAGGATGCATCGGAGGAATCCCAGGCAGGAGAGGACTCATCAGACTTGACAGTGACATGGCCTGCAGGACTATTGGCTTTCCTGGGTAAGGAGGAAATTGACACTGAGGGAGTTGGTGGTGTGGTTTGCAGGAGCTTGGTTACAAGAGGAAGGGATTTAGTGGTCAGTGGACTGCTTCCGCTGTCACCCAAAGTTTTTGAACTTGTCACTGACTTATGATGAATGCGCTGCAGGTGACGTATAAGGGAGGATGTTCCGAGGTGGTTAGCGTCCTTACCCCTACTTATTACAGCTTGACAAAGGCAACACACGGCTTGACACCTGTTGTCCGCATTTGTGTTGAAATAATTCCACACCGAAGAGCTGATTTTTTTTGTATTTTGACCAGGCATGTCAATGGCCATATTCCTCCCACGGACAACAGGTGTCTCCCCGGGTGCCTGACTTAAACAAACCACCTCACCATCAGAATCCTCCTTGTCAATTTCCTCCCCTGCGCCAGCAACACCCATATCCTCATCCTGGTGTACTTCAACAGTGACATCTTCAATTTGACTATCAGGAACTGGACTGCGGGTGCTCCTTCCAGCATTTGCTTGGTGCGTGCAAATGGTGGAAGGCGCAAGCTCTTCCTGTTCAGTGTTGGGAAGGTCAGGCATCGCAACCGACACAATTGGACTCTCCTTGGGGATTTGTGATTTAGAAGAACGCACAGTTCTTTGCTGTGCTTTTGCCAGCTTAAGTCTTTTCTTTTTTCTAGCGAGAGGATGAGTGCTTCCATCCTCATGTGAAGCTGAACCACTAGCCATGAACATAGGCCAGGGCCTCAGCTGTTCCTTGCCACTCCGTGTCGTAAATGGCATATTGGCAAGTTTACGCTTCTCCTCAGACGCTTTTAATTTTGATTTTTGGGTCATTTTACTGAACTTTTGTGTTTTGGATTTTACATGCTCTCTACTATGACATTGGGCATCGGCCTTGGCAGACGACGTTGATGGCATTTCATCATCTCGGCCATGACTAGTGGCAGCAGCTTCAGCACGAGGTGGAAGTGGATCTTGATCTTTCCCTTTAACCTCCACATTTTTGTTCTCCATTTTTTAATGTGTGGAATTATATGCCAGTATCAATAGCAGTGGCCTACTACTATATTTACTGCACAAAACTAAAATGCACCACAGGTATAGAATGTAGATGGATAGTTTACTTAATGGATGACGAGTGACGACACAGAGGTAGGTACAGCAGTGGCCTACCGTACTGCTATATATAGTATACTGGTGGACACCGTGTCAGCAAACTGCAAAACAAAAATGACCACAGGTATAGAATGTAGATGGATAATAGTATACTTAATGGATGACGAGTGACGACACAGAGGTAGGTAAAGCAGTGGCCTACCGTACTGCTATATATAGTATACTGGTGGACACTGTGTCAGCAAACTGCAAAACTAAAATGCACCACAGGTTTAGAATGTAGATGGATAATAGTATACTTAATAGATGACGAGTGACGACACAGAGGTAGGTACAGCAGTGGCCTACCGTACTGCTATATATAGTATACTGGTGGACACTGTGTCAGCAAACTGCAAAACTAAAATGCACCACAGGTATAGAATGTAGATGGATAGTATACTTAATGGATGACGAGTGATGACACAGAGGTAGGTACAGCAGTGGCCTACCATACTGCTATATGTAGTATACTGGTGGACACTGTGTCAGCAAACTGCAAAACTAAAATGCACCACAGGTTTAGAATGTAGATGGATAATAGTATACTTAATGGATGACGAGTGACGACACAGAGGTAGGTACAGCAGTGGCCTACCGTACTGCTATATATAGTATACTGGTGGACACTGTGTCAGCAAACTGCAAAACTAAAATGCACCACAGGTTTAGAATGTAGATGGATAATAGTATACTTAATGGATGACGAGTGACAACACAGAGGTAGGTACAGCAGTGGCCTACCGTACTGCTATATATAGTATACTGATGGACACTGTCAGCAAACTGCAAAACTAAAATGCACCACAGGTATAGAATGTAGATGGATAATAGTATACTAAATGGATGACGAGTGACAACACAGAGGTAGGTACAGCAGTGGCCTACCGTACTGCTATATATAGTATACTGGTGGACACTGTGTCAGCAAACTGCAAAACTAAAATGCACCACAGGTATAGAATGTAGATGGATAGTGTACTTAATGGATGACGAGTGACGACACAGAGGTAGGTACAGCAGTGGCCTACCGTACTGCTATATATAGTATACTGGTGGACACTGTCAGCAAACTGCAAAACTAAAATGCACCATAGGTATAGAATGTAGATAGATAATAGAATACTTAATGGATGACGAGTGACGACACAGAGGTAGGTACAGCAGTGGCCTACCGTACTGCTATATATAGTATACTGGTGGACACTGTGTCAGCAAACTGCAAAACTAAAATGCACCACAGGTATAGAATGTAGATGGATAGTATACTTAATGGATGACGACACAGAGGTAGGTACAGCAGTGCACTCTGCACTGTACTCCTCCTATATAATAATAATATTAATTATACTGGTGGTCCCTAGTCACCACAATAAAGCAGCACACTGAGCACAGATATGGAGTGTTTTTCTTCAGGCAGACAACGTATACTGGTGGTCACTGTCAGGAAAACTCTGCACTGTACTCCTGCTATAGCTGCTCCCCAGTCCCCACAATTAAGCAGTGTGAGCACTCAGCACAGATATATTATGCAGCACACTGAGCACAGATATGGTATGGAGCGTTTTTTTCAGGCAGAGAACGGATAAAAACTGGTGGTCACTTATCAGCAAAACTCTGCACTGTACTCCTCCTCCTAACAGCTGCTCCCCAATCCTCCCCACAATTAAGCAAAAGCAATAAACCAATCAACTTCTCTAGTTCTACAATAAACGGAGAGGACGCCAGCCACGTCCTCTCCCTATCATCTCCAATGCACGAGTGAGAAAATGGCGGCGACGCGCGGCTGCTTATATAGAATCCGAATCTCGCGAGAATCCGACAGCGGGATGATGACGTACGGGCGCGCTCGGGTTAGCCAAGCAAGGCGGGAAGGTTCTAACCTGCCTCGGACCCGTGTAAAAAAGGTGAAGTTCGGGGGGGTTCGGTTTCCAAGAAACCGAACCCGCTCTTCACTAGATT